>NC_134367.1:126297879-126622651 GCF_035582795.1 Mycteria americana
TTTTGTCAATTAAGATACCACTTCATATTGTAGCTTGTTTTTCAAATGTGTTTCTGACATTATTACTAAATTTCTTTATTAAATCTGCAACTTTTTGCCACACTGCTTGTGGTAATGAAAATGGTGGAGAGGGATTCAGGGTTAAAAAAAAACAACACACAAACAAGCCATGACTTTCCCATATGTAATTTGTTGACATAGTTTGTATGACTGATATTATAGCGCCTAAGAAATTTATCTTGTTTCTACCTTTTTTTCTTAATATCTGAAGTTAACATTCAATTCTGATCAGACCATTCTTTTTCAAACTAGATGAGTCCCAGTTTTTAGCACAGAATAAATACATATTGTTCATCATCTAAGTTTGAAATGAGTCAGTTGGAAAACAAATGGAAAAAACAAACAGAAATGGAGATATAACTAAAAAAATTGTAGGACTCTGCATGTTAAATTGTAAAGCATTAATTTTACTTAGCCAACATCTGTTTAAAAAGAAAGAGAAAAATAGTATTTTATATTGGTCCCATACACACACCAACTTTATCCATTCTAGCAAAAGTTTCAATCATACACATTTGAAATGACTTTAATATTAAGCATGGTGTCTCACAGCATTTCAAGTTAGAAATATTTTCAGTCAAAAGAGGGAAACTAGTGTAAGACAAAAATCACCAAACTCCTGATCACTTAAGAGTGAATGAACCATCCCACACTACCCTACATTCAATTACTTGTTGAGAACATTTTTCTGCTTTATAACGTAGAATCATACACACCTAAAGTCTAATTCAATGTTTTTTCATAGTTCTATTTCCACTTTATCCATCTTTTCACAGTCCCTGGTTAATCACAAGTCAGCAACACAGGACTTTTCATTTTACTTTTTTCATGTTGGAATTAAAACTGATTTATATTTTATTTTTCAGCTGTATCACTTTTCAATATTTTTCCAACCTAACTTCTTTAGATATTGATGTTATAGACAAATGGACTGCATTTAAAGAAAGACAGATAAACTGAACTGAGGAAGGCTGTTTATGAAATAAATTAGTATGTCCTTAGTTAAGCTACAGTGTGCTACCAATACACTCCTATAGGCTCTGATCCAAAGCCCGTTGACTTCAGTGAGGTTTGGGCCAGATCCGCTATAAAAAGAACTTAATTCAGTAGTGGTAAATGAAATCTAAAATGTATAATTTAATTAGAAAACACTCCAAGTAACACTACAAATAATGTTGGTGACTTTTCACAGCTCATACAGATTTTAGTTCCTTAAACTATTATTAAAAAAGTCTGGAATTTATAGTTTTTGCCAACCACATTGTCACAGCTTAATTGAGCAGCTGTCAACTGTTAGAAAATAACTGCATCATCATCCTTTTTAGAAGAACTAGTGTGGGAAGTGAAACACTTACATGGGATCTAAAGTTTCTGGAGTCATGGTAATGAATCTGTTTTCATCAGGTGACCATGAGTCATCATTTTATCAGCAGTTTAAAGGGTTTTCACAATAGTTGAGCATCATCAGTGCTCACACTTAGCAATGACTGCAGCAGAATACTGAAATAGGGTGCCGTGTCCTGGGGTACCATTCCTTAAAGTTTGGCTATTGAGTCAAGAAAAATACTGCAAAGTCACGGTTGAATAAGTGCTGCAGTGAACACAAAATATCCAGAAACTAAGCTTTTATTTGAGAATTGAAACCAAGCAATAATTTTGCTTTTAAAAATAGACTCCTTTTAAGGAAGTTGTGAACCACATGGATGAAACATAAGGAAAGAATAAAAATGTGTTGTCAGTCTCTCTTCTCCCTTTTACTCCATAGTCCAGTCAGAACACACTCATATATCAAATACTCAGATAACTTCCACATATCAGAAACTATCTACATTGTCCAGGGTGGGGAGAAGCCACACAAAACAGTACGAAAATTTTTATATTAAATTTTCACAATACTACTGTCAAGAGCAAAAACTGCATCCCTGCATCATTAAACTCTTTGTACATGACATTACCAGGTACTATATGAAACATGGATCCTTTTACCTCTCAGCCTACTAACCCCCATCTGAACTCACTGGAAAGAATTGAAGAATTTCACCTACAGCACAAGCCGAAGCCTCTCCCAGGACCTAAAGACATTCAGTGACCCCATGCAGCATCCCTACTAAACCCTGATGTTTTGCTGGACTCAGAGAGATTGAAGTCTGCTTCTAAGTTTCCCATCCCTTCCTCCTTCACTGCTGGACGCAGGGGTCAAGCAGGCAGTACCACCAAGATCCCCAAGAAACAGAATGGTGGAGGTGTAAAATATGTTAGTGCTGGTCAGAAATAAGGCATATGGCAAATATCATTGAGAGTATATCTTTGAATTAATTACATCTAAAAAAAAATTAGTATCACTTGGTATGGTGCATATTTAGAATCCCATATCACTGTCACAGTAGTATAGTGCTCACAATTAGCAAAATCCTAATTTTCTGCCACAACTGGTACTTTTAAAACTAATCAGACTTATTTAAATTACCAAAAAAGTAATGCAAGTTGAACCATCCTTTTATTCCTTATTTGAAGTGATCCCCATGAAAGCAGTGTTTCCACTATTGATGTTTATCCCTCTGGCTTCCTATTCCTTTCTCCTTTTGCTAACACTTTAATCTCTCAAGTCTTCATCCACTCATCATTTCCCTAGGCTTGAAAATTAATCCTCCGAGGTCAGTGAGGAAACTTCCATTGACTCCAGGAGGTTTAGAATTAGACCGTGCACTTAATTTTCCTCCCCCCTCTACCTCCCAACTTCCTCTTTTCTTTGTTCTGGAACTTATTTATTCATCACTTTAGTCATTCCATATCTGGTCCCATGAAATTAGGAATTAAATACAGAGTTAAGAAAGGAAACTAAATAGATGTCCCTCCATCCATTATTATAGTTTTCTACTTCCTATTTTAAATCATCTTTTCCCCCAGGTCCCTTGTTATCTTCTTAAGACATTTGAGCTCTTTTAGACAAGTATCATATTTTCGTATAGAAACAAACATCACAGCTGAGTGAAGAGTATCATGCTACTTGATAACAATCCCAACCACCTGTATTTATACTTGTTCTGAGCAATGTTGCTTTAGAACACCATCCCTAGAAAACCACCATTAAATGGCTAATATAGCTATTTCTTAACTTTTAAAGACCCAAAAAGCAAATATAAGAACATACAGTACATGTAAAATTCAACAACCTTTAATCAGTTTGGAGAACCTTCACAAATTCCGTCTGATTGTAGAAAACTTAGCGTATTTCTATTGAAACAACTACAGGGATTTCACATATAAATGTCTTAGTTTTGCAATGGGGAAAAAGAAATGGACATCAGAAAATATCGTATTTATTAGTTATTTGAACTAAGCACTCTAGAAAAACCCTAGCGCTCAAACTAGGAATGAGTATGCTAAACAGTTCAAAACTGTATGTGTAAATAAAGCATCTGTAGTATCAATCTAGCAACGCTGAGCAGTCACAACATACGAAAAAATTATTTTAAACACAAATTATATTCCTTATTCTCGCTTTACACCTGAGAGCACTGCATTCATGTATCTATGGACTTAATATAGCTGTAAAATACATTTACTATCCTCCATTATTCATTACATAGAATCAGAGAAAAATTAAAAAATTAGATAAGAAAATCTACTCATCTCTCTATTTTTTTTCTCTCCAAACAACCTGCAAGAAGCAGCAAACACACCACTTACTCACAGAGCAAAATATTTACAGAAATATTGATTAGCTCATTCAATGGACACACTTCACAGACATGTGACCTTTAATCTGTCTTAGATGTCTCCTAAGAGTCATCCAAACAGACATATCTGATACAGAAATCTTTGTTGACATAATATCACTGTATTACATTTCAACTGGTAGCTAAAAAAAAGACAGCCCTGGAAAGGCCAGAAATATGGTGAAGCTTTAGCATTAGAAATCTATTAACATATTTAAACACACATGGAAATATCAAAAAAGGCCCCTTCAAAATAAACTGTGCATTTTCTTATTCCAGACCAAAGACAGTACACGTCTGTGTACTGTGTACTGTCTACACTGTCTACTAACTGTGTACTTCTACACGTCTGTGAGCAGACCCTAAAATGACCCATACAGCCCTGTAAGTACATACTAGCCTATTGTCTGACAGGAAGATATCTTTCCATTTCCTTCTACCTACTGTTAGGGCCTATAATCAACATACTTCCTATGCACACTGTCTTTCATGGAGCACTTCCAAGATATGCAAAGACAGATGTTAAGATGCCTTTAGTTATATATCAGTATCTTAATGATTACATTAAGATACATCAACATTAAAAAAGTAAAGGATACATACACAAGCAAAATGAAGGGGAAAACTGACCACATTACAGTTGTACTGTCATTTTTCTGTCCAATCATTACCAGTACTTCCTTCTTTGTTCCCAATATAAAACAGAAAAATATGCTCATTGCCTCAAAGGAACTTGCAATTTAAAGCAAGCAAAAAGTTTGAAGTAGTAAGGACCAAAAAGTTTCATATACACTTCCAGCATGCAGTAATTTAAATTAATAACAAGGAACACTGCTGAAAAATCGATTGCAGAGAGTGCTGGATGACCAGAGGGAACATTGAAACTGCAATTATCTTAGATTAAGATATGTGCTAGCAAAGGCCTACAAATCTGAGACAGACAGAGCGCTTAATTTCTCAAAGTAGGAAATGGCAAAGTAAAAAAACTTCCCTTTGAGTTGAGCTATTGAAATGTAGTAACAACTTAAAGTCTTCAGCGTTTGGCAAATGAACGAATTGCAGAAAACAGTAAATGAAATTTTTCTATTACAGCCATAAAAATTACTATATTTAGTTTTGCAGTTTGGCATGAATAAAGTCAATTTACACAATTCTGGAAGACCAACTCTTTCTAGTTTGTCCAAAGTTTTAAACAAGGCCCTAGTGATATTATTTTTCAAATCCATATAGAGTTCATGATTTTGCTTTAAGCCTCAGCAATTAAAGTTAAGATTTATTTCTCAGAACAGCAGTAAAATATTTTAGCAACACACAGAGAAAGCTTAATTAAATTCATATGTCTTATTTCCCAGATTTGGGGGTATTTTACCATGCAGCGCTTTACAAAGTATCAATATTTCCTAAATTGAAAATTGCTGATCAAGTTAACTTGCATAAAATATTATCTATTGCACATCACAACACTATGGCATCCAGCCACTTGGCAAGTGAAGAAAGTGTGTTTAGGACCTAACTGTAGTTTTTGTATTAAGGTTTAAAGCTATTTTACTGCATCAATTATTTTATTTCAATCGCTTTTAATTGCCCATAAAACCAAGCTTAGGGTCGCCTTCCAAAAATAGGCCAACTACTCCCTCTACTGAAAATAAGTGACCATTACATTGGAGAGACAGAGATTCTCATATAAAATACATGCTGTTAAGAAGCAAAGCCATTAAACACATTATAGGTGTTTTCCTCTTAATTACGTTCCAGTCAGCTAAGACTTGAAAGACTGATAAGCTGTACTTCTTGCTCTCTACCAAAAAGATTAACATACACATGCTTACAAAAATCTAAAAACTTTTAAAAGTAGAGAAATGTAGAAGACAAGGCCAAGGCATGCATGAAACATTTTCAGACTTGGTAAAATACCCCTATCGATTTCAAACACGAGGAACCTAAAAGTAAGAACATAGTATTTTCTATACTCCCCCTGCAGAGAGGAGTGAGAATATTTTCTGCCTTTTAATGAAGAATCTTCTGCACAGGGATCTTCCTTGAAAAATGTATATGAAAGTTGAAAAGTCTTTTAAAATTCACATTAAACACAAATCCAGTGAATGTAAAGAAGCAAAAATTCACACACAAAAGCCCCAATCTAACAAGTAAAATGTTACACATCTGTACGCAAAGTGAATTCCAATCAGCTTTTCACATATTTACATTATATCTTCTAGTCAAGGCAAAGTTACTTTTCAGCATTCAGTACATGCAAAAACTATTTTCTTTCTGGTAGTATTCAATAAATGAGAATAAAAGTTGTGTCTCATTGGCAGTCTCAAAAGTTGTATCTGTGCTATTGCTTACGTACAAACACATGCTCAGTGAGAACCTATCTATTTGCTCAGGTAGTCAGTGATGTCAAACTACTTAGTGACTACCAGGGTATATGCTGGACACGGGTAAAGTGTCTATGCTGAATCAGCAAGCTGTAATAATGCAGGTCAGTAATCAAATATCTTAAGGCTTTTTATCTAGTAAAGATATTTTAACTCACACCACTTGTTTTGTTGGGCATTTACATTAATATTGATGATATCAAGAGTTCTCAGCTGAGAAAAACAACTCCTTCAGCCTCAGCTCCTGTTGTTAGCCACATCGGTGGCATATAGACTCAGAGTATCAGATAAAATGTGCTCAAAATCAAAGATATTTCTCCTAACTCCTATATCAATACAGAAGAAGTGAATAGTATAGACACGATACTGACAATTTAAGGTTTACAATCATGTTAAACAGTAAAAAAATTAAAGCAAACATCCCACTAAATGACAGCAGTTTTCCTTGGAAAAGAACACATAGCACACAAAAATAAAGCATTTGGTCTGCTTGTTGAACAGGTTGGTTACCCACAAAACCAAGCTTCAACAGCTTCCACAGCCTGATCAGTCAGGAAGGTTTTTGTAGCTGCCCTCCAAAAAACCCAAGCTAATCCACAGAGGAAAAAGTCTTTTCTGCTAAGAAAATTCCTGGAAAAAACATTTCCAAGAGAATAATACATTGTGCTAATCACTTTGAAATGTATGCATTACCTAAACTACCCCAGACATACAGGAACACAGAAACAGGAGAGAAGGTTTCACAATTTTTAGTGAACAATTAGTTTTATTTATTGATAAACTGATATAGTTACAGTAGAAGAACTATGAAGTGCTATGTTCATTACAGAATGTTTTGAAAAGCATTACCCTTCAGATATATAACCAAAAGCAGAGACTGTTTGCAAAATAAACTGCAATGGCATTTTACTGGAAGTAAGACAACTAATCCCTGAAAATGGGAAGAGAGGCAAAAAAAAGATGCAAATAGAGTCGAGTGTGATAAAGAGTTTAAGAACATTGCCACGCCTTAAACCAGGAACTCTTAGACTACCTGGGAAGTACACAAATAATACTGCAAGATTACAGTACGAGAAGAATCAACCCTAAATTTTATTTCAGGTAGCAAATACTGTTTTACTGAGAATTCATGCAGTTTCTAACTACACAACTAATCACTTTTAGTTACATTATTTTAATCTTCAGCTGACTGCAGATACACTCTGCCATGATACAGCAGTGATTCAAGAAGTTTGCTTCCAAAGAAAGAGAAAAGCTCATACAAAATATGCTACTATGACCAAAAGCCTGAAGGATGCACCTCTTCATCATTAACTTTTAAAATCAACATACACACATTCTAAGCAGTATTACAGATTTTTTTTTTTTTTTAAATGAAAGCTATGACATTCTACTTACCTTAATGACAAATTTGTTGGATGCCATGATAGGTCAGTGTAAGTTGGCCCTATAAAAATATCAATTAAAAGTGATCAGCACTATAGAAAAACTCAGATCTCTACACCAACTGAGAAGGATTTTTAAAATCTATTACTCATTTTTGTCATTACTGCTCTTCTTCAAACCCTATACTCTAAGAAAACCAAGGAAAACTCTTATTTAAAGGAGAATTACTTAGCTACCTGCATTGATTTCTTTCAGTGAACCTCATAACTATTCAGGCACTTGCATCCAACACATGAAATACAAAATTAGAACTATTTTTCAGACTACTACGAAGACAGAGACAAACCTACCTAACTTATCCACAAGAAGCCTTTCAGAGAGCAGCAAACTAAACCTGAAATATTCCTTCACTACTGTCTCAACCACTGGTCCCTATGTGTACAGCTCCTGGCCTAGTTTCTCTTTCAAAGTAATAGCTTCACATAAAATCCCTTTGCATAGCTTAAAGAAAGAAAAAACGAAGAAGAAAAGAGGGAAGAAAAATATATTGTTTTCAAGAAAAAGGTAAAGCAGGTATTGTTTTCAAAACTAAAAAAGGTAATGTTTTCAAGAAAAAACAATCTTAATACATGATATAATACCTGCTTTAGTCAAGAGAGTCCTCAAACTTCTCTATGTAAAGTTCATCCCTTCCCATCGTGTGCATACTCCATTTCTACTTAGCTAGGGAGCCCAAAACAGCCTGCATACAATGGCCCTATAGAAATAATATCCTCCATCACATTCTCTTAACAGTGGCTTAGTAACACTAAGCAAATTTCAAAATTTGCTTTCAAACCAAGCAGCAGTAAGCAAACTTCAGAACTGAGACACCCATTCACTACCTGCAGTTCTGGTAATCAGTAGTATCACAGTTTAAACCAGTTCAAGAACAAAGCACGGTCACTTTTTTTTTTTTTTTTAAATAAGAAACTATGGCTTCTCTGAACCTAGTATGCATATATATACATGCTATGTATATTTAAAATTTTAGACTACTACACGCATAAAGCAATGTGACCTGAGCATTACTGTGGTTGCACAAAAGTAAAGTGAATTTTAGACATACTCTCCTCTTGCTTACCCCAAACAGGATTTAGATTGCTTAATTTGGGATACTGAGTGAGGTACATTTAGGTGCACAAACCCCGACCCTGCCTCAGTTAAACGCACCCTGCCTTTGGCACAAGAAGAAACCTTCAATTAATTGCTAAGATTCCCCCCCCTTAGAAGAACACTGTGTCTCACTCGATGACTACAAGCTTCAAGTTGGCTTGCAAGCCAAACCACACGTCTAGTCACCTTCCACACTGATTTCAGTTTTTCTACAAAAACCCAGGAATAAAAAAAATAATTTACATTCTATTTTCACACAGGATAGGAAAAGAGGCAGCAGACAAGGAAGAGACTTGGATTGGACAGAAAACCAGGTGAACAAGGGTCTCAGCATACTGGCAGAAGGTAGAGTACCCAAACAATACAGTTCAAGCTTCAAAATCAGTAAAGAAAACCAGTGTCAGTAGCTGCTGCCTGCAATAGATGAACTGCAACAGAAACAACCCTGAGAATAGAACCGCCTTTTACGCTCTAACGTTTCCTAAAGGATTAGTCTCTTAATAAGACAGACAAATCTGGTCAATTTTGTCAGAGATGGTATAGGAAAATAGTAAGAATGCAGGAAGACATGCCCATTTCTCACTGCATACTTCAAGTTATTGTAAAGCACTGCGATAGAGCTGTCAAAATTTCAGGATACAAGTCAGGTTGGTGATACATGTCTCTGTCAGGCACTACACTTACACATTTCAAAACACAGTTGTTATCCTTATTTAACTTCAAAAAAGTGCAAAACAAGATAAAGACCCACTTTACAACTACATAGCATAGCACAGATAATTTTGATCTTAAGATTCAACAGTAATCATTTTGAACTAAATAAACACTTCTATGCAGTGCTTCCATTCCAAATATCCAAATGCCGAGACCTGAGATTTCAAAACAACTGTGAGAAAATGTGAAAGTAACAAGGGCACAATTCCACATCATGGCTCAAGGAAAACTCCCTATTACTTCAATGATTTTTTTTTTCTATATATCACATCAATATCCAAGCAGTAAGAAACAAAAACAGTAAAAGGATCATAAACAGTGAGAAGTAAAATGGCTGTTACTGTAACCAGGTTAAAATGAGTTTGAACTGAAAACCATTCTGCAACTACTGAAAATAAACTTTAATATAGTTAATAAAATGTTTCAACTATGCTCTGAAAACGCTCAAAGTTAGAGCTTTTATCAGCTGCACAGTAATAGTAAGCAGAAAATTATATAGCAAATTGAATTTTCAAGTAACAGTCACGCAGACAGAAGGTGGAATATCATGCCTGGTGCCACACAACTATCCTTCTCCATTGTACAAAATAGCCCTAGAAGCTTTTCTATCTTATCGGAGTAAATTCTGTCAACTTTACCAATAGCAATTTTGAGAAACACAATATAAGGAACAGTGCTCTAGACCACTTTGAATATCATATTTCAATTCAGTCAGGTATTAAGGTGCTACTCTCTATAGAAGTAAACATAGTAGAACTACTATGAGAAGGATCTTACTAGGAGATAAAACTCAGAAATTCTTGAAAAGGCAGCTGCTAGAACTAGGTCAGAAGAGATGCTAAAGGGAAATGGCAGCCACCAAGTGAAAACCAACTGCACTTCTCAGTTCCTTGTAACGGTGTACAACGTTGTATTCCTGGTGTTCTTGAACACCAAGGAAGGACTACCCACCCCATCATGCAAAAACAAAAAGCAAGTAAGATATATCACAGCCCTTTCAAAACACCACAAAACCTGGGCACGTACGACTCATCAGATTCTCTTAAAAAAAAAGTCTCACAGCAGCATTTCAGGATTGGATTTTTAATTTTAATGAAAGGCTAGTATCTAGAGCTTTACTAATGATCCCTACCTCCTCCCCCCAACAAAAAAAAAAAAAAAAAAACAAAACCAGGAAAAACAGTAGGCAAGAAACAACAAAAAGTAGGAGAGTGTTAAGTGCTATAGTCTCTTCTCCAAGTAGCTAGAATCATAACCTGAAGTTAGGAAATCCGTAATTAGAAACACAACTTGCTATGGAACGCACCATCAACTAAGGGCTCCTACAACAGCAATAATAATATTGAACAAACCTAACATTTACATGGAATTAACTGTATCTTGGGATATGGTAGAACACAAGGTACTTTGCCTCATGCTTCCAGTAACGTAGCTCACCTAGATTGTACACCATTTTTGAGCTGCATATGGCATACAATTCATGATGGTGCTGCAGGCTTGTGAACTGAAGAACAGTATTTGGACTGCTAATGTTTTATCATTAATCCTTACAGTAGCAATAACATGAAGTAGAGTTGCAACAAAACATGCCAGAGCATCGTCTCTTTTCCAAAAGTTTATGTCCTGCATGAGAACAAAGCAAGCACAGGGATCAATCAGCTGAACTTATTCTGGCATGACCAACCTCTTTTTTGTAACAATTTGCCATCCAGAATACTACTGTTGCAACAAGTCTGCTACTACTGATGTGAGAAGGACTGCTGGCAGGCAGAAATCCTCTCCAAATCCCATTTACAAAATAACAGAAGAAAAGAAAAGAAAAAAAAAAAAAAGAGAGAAAAGAGATGTGCAAGAAACATAACCTTTGGTTCAATTTGCTCTTCATGGGAATAAGCTGACTTTGGGAGTTTGCCGACTACCCCATTCTTTTCACTGACCATATAGATAAGACAAAGGAAATACAGCAGACAGAATAAATATAAGCAAATCCTTAGAAAACCAAAAAGAATACACCTAATATGTGAACCATCAGGAAAGTCACTGAACTATCACAGATGAAAAGATACCCAATACTAAGACATCAGAAAATGAGGAAAAGCACGCATCAATTGTACAAGAAAAAAAGCCAGAAAGCCCCAAAATACTTTGCCATTTTTCTGTGTTGAAAAAAACCCGCAAGAAACACAGATCTATTACAATTGCTACTATTTAGTAACAAGAATCTGTTTCATACCATATCTGTTGCAAACTAATGCAAACCTCTAAAGGAAACTGTACATAAGGAAATGTGAAGATAAGCAAATAAGGCAGAAAAAGTTCTCTCAGAAACTATATATATTTATATGTTTAAGAAAAAAAAAGTCTTGATGTGGTATTTGTAGTATTTCAACATCTAAATTTTTGATAGACAGCCTGTACAAGAAAACATGATCTAGAATTAAACACATAGGTTTCCTGTAGCTAGAGTGAGACACACTTCAAAAATAATGTGGCAGAATATCTTTCTTTCCTAAATTTGATGTTAAGTGGAATGGTAGACACTGAGAAGCCAGGAAACATGGCCTCCTAGAGAGCGAGCTAAAGTGTTTTCTGCCAGCTGATGAAGAGCATCTTACCTTAGCAAAGAAGTAGCTTCCTTCTACTTCAGGAATGAGGAACTGAAAACTCCTGCCTCACATGCCCACTTGAAGATAGAGCAGCTTCTAACACAACAACTGCAAACTCTTCAGACTCTGCCCACCTGTACCATGCGTGGGAAATGTGGGCACCTGAAAAAGGCAAAAACAAAAACACAAATGCTAATTAAGGAACTCTATAGAGTAAGTTAATATTAACTATTTTTGTAGTTCAAAATTAACTATCACAACACAAAAGAGAATTTTTCTAAACTTTCCAGTCCTTAGGTATCGGAGTCAAACACTGTCCAGCCCAGCACTCTTTTAGTCAGTTTCTGAGAACTGATCCTAAGCTTGGGATGAGCAGTGTTATACTCAGCTACTCACATATTTAGTAAAGTATTTCTAGTTCTGAAGACATACCAGAACCTTCACATTTTGCAGTTTCAGGATTTTAGGCCCACTGTTCCTAGGTTCTCCACTTAACCTTTGGAAACTAATCTTCCAGCAAGTTAGCCTATTTTTAGCTCATTGTTATAGACACTCCTTCCTTCATGAACTGTCATTTAACCTTTAAAGTTCAATGTTACCCTTTCACCACACAACTATATAGAACTAGAGGAATGAGAGACTCTGAGGAACATCAGCATGCTTATTACAGACAGGTGCTGGCTATGATCTTCTTGCATTGCTGAATGCCTTATTTTTTTTTTTTAAGTTTGAACTTTGCATTCAGCTTTTCCACAAAACTGAAAAAAAAATTGTTATACTCCTTTTTGTATGAAGATTAAGCATTAAAAAATTGTCTTTTGGCTACAGTGTACAACTGTACACAAAATTAAAAATAAACCCATGTATCAACACATTAATGTAAGACAAAATATTCTTCACAGCGACTGCAGGAGTAGGAAGATAGAGGAGAAGAGTGAATACAGAAAAGACGCAGAATAGAATAAGAGCTAAGAAAAATTTTTAGAAGAGGCCAGGCAACGAAGTTTTCTTGAACTTGTTTTGCTCAGGGCAACGCTGTCCGCCTGTAGGAAGGCTCAGACAGGTGCGCGCCGAAGTAACGCGGAGCGACTGCAAGAGCAGTTAAGCAAGGAAGAAAAATTAGAGAGACGTATTTTGAAGCCTGGCCGGTGCTCTCGGGACTGGCACCTCGCCGGGCCGGGAGGGGGTGCTGCGGGGGGGCGGCACAGGAGGGAACCAGCCGAGGCGGCGCCTGAGGGAGGTGCGGCGGGAGCCGGCCGGCACCGCTGCCGCGGCAGCTCCCCCTCATCACCTCACACGTTTATCTAAGCGAGACTGAAGACCGAGGCGCGGCCGCTCCCCCCAGGAGCCTCCCGGCCGAGGGTCCCAGCCGAACAGCGGTAGTGCCGCTGCCGTAGTCGCGCCGTACCTCCTCCCTGCGCCGTGCCTGCTTCCAACGGTTCTAACGGCTCCTCTGCCCCCAAGTAAGATGGCTGCCGAGCACGAGCTTCTTCTCCCCTATCCAAAATGGCCGCCGGCTGTAGCCACCGCCCGCCCTACCCTGCCCGAACGCAAAATGGCCGCCGAGACAGCCGCACGCGGGTGACTGTAGGCGTACCCGGGCTCCGCGAGAGAGCGAGCGCGCCTCGTTGTCACCTGACGCAGGGCTTGGCCAATGGCGGGCGAGAGGAGGAATACCCCCGCGCTAGCCTCAGCCCCGTGCGGGCGGGGAGGCGGGGCGTAAGCCGCACTTCCGCTCTGCGCGAGGCCGCTTCCTGCCGTTGGACATTTAAACGCGCAGGGGAGGGCGAGCGGCCCCTGGGGCCTGAGCCGCTGGGGTGCCGGCGGCCGGGCAGCCGAGTCCTCCCCTCCCTCCCTGCGGTGAGAGCTGAGGTGAGCGCCGGGATTGGCCCCTGGGGGTGGCCGGCAGCGCCTTCCCCACCCGTAGCCTGTTGCTGCGTGAGGAAAGGGGAGAGAAGCCTCGGGTGTGCCGGCCCCATTCCTCGCCCCGGTCCTTCCCGCCGTGCCCGTCTTCCTCAGGTGTCTCTTGCCCGAGGAGAGCCGCTCCCCTCTCAGGCGTCCGCGCCGCAAGGTCGCTGGGACGCGGGGGTGGGGGCAGGTGGCTGAGGATGTGTGGCGGCGTGACCGGGGGCGGTGGGCTCCCTGCCGCCGGCCCGCCCGTCAGAAGGCGGGCTGCTTGGGCCGGGCCGTTGCCGCTCGCTTCAGCGTCTCCTCAGCACCTTACAGCCGGAGTGCGGCTGTCTCAGGCGTACCGGCCGGCTGCGTGACTTTCGAGTCCGCTTTGCTTTGTGTGCCAAGTGGTGCGAAGCTGTGATATCTCCATCAGCGTGATGGAGGGGGGGTGGTAGGACACGTTACCCCTGTCAGGTGGATGAAGTTGGGCAGGCGTAGGAACATTTACTCTCTGAGTTGTGCCTTTGCAGCTGTTTAAACCAAGAAGTTATTTTGATAGAAAACCTGAGTATACATACCTTCTTTCCTGTAGTTGGTAATTCTTAATGAAATCCCATGGAAAGTAGAGGCTTACGCATTCTCTTTAGGCAAGGATGTATTTATTATGTTTGTACTGATACCTTGTAGTTTCTGAAGATCGAGGGCAAGGAGGGCTAAGGTAGTCAGGCATAGCTTCTGCTCTGGGCAACGTGAAGTGATGTCGGAAGCATTGCAGCTTGTTTGGCCTGCAAGTTAAAAGTTCCATATTCTATTAGGAGCTCGGTTAGTCATTGAATTTTATTAACTGGGGGGAGAAAATGGTGTATTTGGAAACTGCTTTGTTTTAGACTTCAAATATTTACCATCTGAAGCAGTAACATTTGTAATTAGATAAACATAACAAACTGAGAAAGCTTTAAGATTTAGCATGCCAAAGCTTGAAGCAAATGCAGCAATTAACACTTCAAGATGTCTGAATTGAGGTTATTTTTATAGCCTTTTTTTGAAGTTCACAAAGTAAGACTTTCTTGTGTCATTTTGTGTTTTAATCATCTGCTGCACTGTAATTAAAGATATTAACATTCAGGTTCATCTGTTCTGTGCTATTATTATAGAGTAAAAAAAAAGGATTTCTAGAATATATTTAAAATAATAAATTATCTTTACCTAGGTAGATGCCAGTTTGCAATGGGTCTTAAAACCATCTGGAAGGACTACAAAGTTCTGATTGTTATGGGAACTAGCCTTGGGCTGGTGCACTGGGGGTGGTTTTACATCAAGTCCAGTCCTATTTTCCAAGTGAAGACTGAGGACATTGTTCCAGAACCTGGGATTGTGGCGTACGTGATGCGAAGCGATCACAAAAATAAAGAAAAATAGCATTAGTGCTATGTATTGTGGGTAAGTTGCCTAATTAGTTGTATCTGCATCTTTGAGGCAGGACATAAGTCAAATGAGAATTTTCTAACAGATGCAGTCTAGCTGCTCTAACTCTAGTCTTCTAGAGTTCTATTCTTTTTTGCAACTCAGTTAATCTGGTAGTTACATGGACACAAAAAATGCACCACACATCTCAAAAACTACTACTAAATCCCATGTAATAGGATCAGTTAAGTGATGGTATTATAGGTCTTAAAGATACTTAAAAACAAACTCCAAGAACTTCAAGGCAATAGTCAAACTCTTGTGACTGGGTCTGCAGAAGTGTCCTTTCAGGTTCAAAACTGCCCAGAAATAATTGTGAGTTTATGTACTAGCATATTCTGTGTTGTTAGTGGGGATGGTGATTACAATGGAAAAGAAACTAAAGTATGAGAGAAGTCTAAATACTGTACCTTTACACAGAAATGTAAATAAATATTCCTTTAAGTTTTGAAGTGTTTAAGAACTGAAAAAAATTGTGTATCTCGGGCATCTTGAAGTCAGAAACCTTTCTTTCAGAGGCAAAGATTTCTTAAAGTTGTTTGAGTATTAAAAGCTTTTGTTTCTGAAGTGGTTGCCTGGGAAGCAGTGCTGAGTAGTTCAGTTCTTTTGTTCTCCAGTAAAAACAGTTTAACATCACTACGGTTTTGACACACTTGTACAATTAAGTGCAGTTTATAGTGGCCTGTTACTTCTAGACCTACAGGTAAAACAGTATATAAACTAGTGGTCAGAATTGAAGTTATTAACAAACACGTATAATTTGTGTACTATATGCTTGTAATATACATAATATTAATAAGTTTTCTCAATTAAAAGGCATTATAGTTTGATATTTCTCCTTATGTGAGTTTTTTGTGAAAAATAAAATAGCAGTTTGAGCTATGCAATAGTGTCATAAGATTATCCTGATACCTTTATGTTTTTTATTGTAGGTATAAGTAGCTGAAGCTTGTCATCTGTGAGTGTTGCCAGAAGAGATGAGGAAAGCTAGCTGGAGTAGAAAGAACTTTCTGCTTGGGGCAGGACTGTTACTTATAGGTGTGCATTTTGGAAGCATGCTTGTAAACTTTGTTGCAAAAAAATCTGTTCGATCGCGTTCAGAAGCTAAAAAGGAAGATCATCGTGAATGAAAGAGCTTACTGCTGTCATTATGTACCAATTTCACAATAGGATTTAATGCTCATTTTAAGAGATAGATGATGAGCAGTCACAGAAATGTCATTATTGTAGTGTATGTACTGTTTCACATTTAAAATAATAATCCTTGGCTGCAAATAATTAAAATGTACTACTTTAAATTTAAAAAGTGCTGTGAATTATAGATCCAAGTAAAAATGAAATACCTTTTTTTGGCCAGAATTAAAATCTTACTTTGAAAATGTCTCGTCTTGAAGCTAAAAAGCCTCCGTTATTTATTAGTGAACCTTTAGCTAAAGATACAGTTAGTCAGTCACTGTCTCTGCTAAGTGGAATCTTAAAATCTTGCTATGGTCCTGCAGGTAGACTCAAACAGCTCCACAATGGTATGGGGGGCTATGTTTGTACAACTTCACAATCGTCAGCCATACTCAGTCGTCTTTCTGTCAGTCATCCTGTATTAAGTGTTTTGACGGCCTCTGTACAGAACCATATATCCCGCTTCAGTGACTGTGGCTTATTTACTGCCATTCTTTGCTGTAGTTTGATTGAAAACTTTAAAAGCCTAAATGTTGCATCTTGCACTGTCATTAAAATAAGCAAGCATCTTTTGAGTTTATGTATGGACTACCTCAAATCTGAGGTCTGTGGTTGCCGAGTGTCCGTGGATTTTAGCAGTCTTGAGACTCTTCTTTGTTTGGTACGTAGTGTGTTAACAAGCAAACCTGCTTGCATGCTTAATAAACCAGAAGTTGATCATCTCACCACGCTGATTTTAAAGGCTTTTATGTTTACTGTTCCATGTCATGTTGAGACTAATGCTGTTTTAGGAAAGTGTGTAATAGTACCTGTGAAAGGTAGAAGAGTTGTGGATTCTACAGTTCTTCCTGGACTACTGATAGAAACACCAGAAATTCAATTGGCAAAACCACTTGCTGTCAAAAGAACTTGTTCAAACATGATCAAGATAGCACTTTTCTGTGTGTCCATGTCAGGAGACCTCTTCAACCCTGAAGAAGGAACTATAACAGTGCATCATGGAATTTCTCTAGAAATGTCAGAGCTGCATCAGTTGCTCAATGTAGGAAAGCAGCTGGTTAATGATGAGGTCGGCCTTGTAGTGTGCCAGAAAGTTATCCATCCATCCTTGAAACAGTATCTGAAAGAGAACCATGTCATGGCTGTGGACAGAGCTGGGCTATCTCTGATGGAACCCCTGAGTCGGATGACAGGTAAGAAGCGAATTTTCTGTACTAAACAATTGTCCTTAATGTTCATCTCGTAATGAAAACCTGTCTAGGTTGGTGTCATTGCAAAGTAAGGATTCTCTTAGTTCTGTCTGCATCCTACCTTAGCAGCTGAGCAAGAGTTCTTTTCTAGTCTGAAAACCATTTTTTAAGGTGACGTTGGTCTTTTGCAGGCTCTAATGATGACATACTGCACATGTGATTACCAATTGCTGCATGAGGAATATCCAATTATAGTAACTGGTTGCAAATATAGATTTTCAGACTTATTTAATGAGAATAAAACAATTACTTTTTTTATCTTAAACTACCACTAAGTCTTGCACTTTGAAAACACATTGGTTTCTGTTTGTAATTTCCTGTGTAGATTGAAATTTTAGGTACTAAAGAATATATATCATTTAAAAAGCCAAGAGGAAAAAAAGCTCATGCTTTATGAAATGCAACACATAGCTCTTCTGATGACAGTAATTCATACTGTTTTCTGCTTTTCTTAATTGGACAGGTTCAAAGCCTATTGCATCCATACATTCGTTGTCTCCCTGTTTTTATGGCAGTTTGAAAGATGTGCGCATTGAGAGTTTTGCTTCAAAACATTTTGTGCATCTCATTCCTCATGACACAGTTGTCTGCAGCTTGATACTCTGTAACAGAAATGAAACAGCATGGGATGAATTGAAGGTAGGCAAATTTTCTTGAAATCTTTCTTGAAAAGTCAGGTTTTTAATGGAAAAATAAAGAAGTAATGAGAAGTATGGATACTGTGAGTTTAGGAAAGTGATTTTTCAGTACGTAAATGGAGTTTAGTTAGAGTTCAGGTATACAATTTCAAGAAAGCAATTCAGAAACACCCTTGTTTCCAGAATTTCAAAATCCTTGAAGTGCTCATGTTCATTTAATGCCTCTATTTTAATACAGGAAGTTGTTTAGAGAGAGAAACTTTTTTTACCTGTTCTTGAGGCCAGTGCTGGATAAATATTTTCATTCTCATTACTTGGTCTATGAGAGCATAGAGGAAAAAATTGCCCAGCAAAAGGCCAGCAGCAATACCTGCAATGGTAGTCAAGCATAGTTTTGCATTGAATACTTGCTCTAGAAATGTCATTGATACGGATTGACTTTTTAGATATAACCCTGTTTTGCAAAAAGAAGGGATAAAATACAGCTTTTTAACTTCTGCTTTTCCATACTGAGTGTGGACAAATAAATACAATTTCTTATTAAGTAAACATGGCTTTGGAAATCACTCAGCAGCTTTGTAGCCACACATAATTCAAGTTTATGAAGTCCATCCCAGAAACTACTGAAAATTTTATTCCCATATTTTTCAATGGGGCCAAATCCTAATAATCATGATGTGTCTAATGGCAAATTCATATGGCTTTCAGCGTGCCTGTGAAACTGCAGAACATGTGTTACAGTTAACGATGAAGGAACCTTTGGCATTGTTAGGAGGTGGCTGTACAGAAACTCACTTGGCTTCGTATATAAGACACAAGGTATGTAAGACAAGGTTTTTTAAAGCTGGTTAATATACTTAAGAAACAAGAATTTACGTAGAATCACTGCTACAGTTAAAACACTTTTCTAGATTAATAAATGTCACATTTTTGCTAATATAAAATGAAGGGGTCTTTTTGAAGCACTTGGTGCTAATGACATCTTTTTCAGACTTTTGTTAATACCGTATTTGTACTTTGTTAATCTTTCTTTAGATATCTATTATAGTAAGTGCTTATTTTTTAAATGTTAAAATAAAAATGTGTAGAATTTTGATATTGAAAGATAATCGTGCAGAACTCAGCTTTGACTTGTCTAGAGATCTTTCCTATTGCGGAATAATCATCACATGAACAATTTTTTTAGTTAAGATTGAACCATCAGTTTAAAATAAAGCAACAGTACTATATGTGTTTGTTTAAAATTATTTCTGTAAGTGTTTAATTTTCTGATTTTGTTTTTTTTTAGAGCTGTAGTCTGTCCAGCAGCAGTTTTAAAGATATGGATTGTTCTCGGACACAATACCAATTGGTTGCTGATGGTTTTTGCCGTTCCCTGGAGTCTGTAGCTTGCTCTCTGAATCATGATGGTGGAGAAATTCTTACAGACATGGTTTATGGACACTGCTGGTTCGTTCCATCAGGTTTTCCCTCTGTCTCTAATTGGTCAGATTTAGTTTCAAAATGTGGCTGTGGGATTAACAGTAACACTGAGAATCTCAACTGGAGGCTTTTGCAAGGCCAATTTGGCTCTCCTATTATACAGGGCTGCCCTAAAGACCCCTCAGTAAAGGTTGCTGACTTTCTGACATTGGACTGTTTTGCTGCAAAGTGTAGTGGCCTACAAGTAGCTCTGGAGACAGCCAATCTGATTTTGGATCTCTCATATGTAATTGAAGATCAAAATTAGCTCTGATCTTATGTGAATTGTGTTGCACAGCAAGATACTTAATTGAAAGCAGAGTAATATATTAACATGTTAAGATACTTTAAATGGTTAGAATATGGACGACAGAAATTTTAAATCAAACTGTTGGCCATTAAGTATTCTTCTGATTGTTAATCTACTGTGCCCTCAAGCATTTTCAAGTGTTTAACATTTTGTTAGGAACTGTTAAATTATTAGCCAAATATACAATGAATCATAGTAACATATGACTTACAAGTAATAAAATTAGTGTATTCAAAAGAGTGAATGACACTTCAAAAACTGAGTTTCTCGTGTCCTTCTGGGAGATTTGAATGTTCTCCTTCAGTAAATAAGTGCTGAATATAAGGAGTCCTGTATGATATTCCCTTGCATTAAGCAAAGTTTTGGATGTTTAACTCTGTGGCATCTTCAGAGGAATGGGAAAAATGGATTCACTTGCTGAGAAAATGTATGTTCTGGATTAGAATTTACGTAGTCTCAGCAAAGGCTTTACACATTCAAACAGATTTTTGTATTGTAGCAGAACTTTATCACTGGTATTTTTAATTTGGTAGGTAAAAAAAGAAGGCTCCCCTTAACAAATATCTTGAGCCACTTATTTTCAAATTATATTCTGAAGATCTTGTCACTATGTGCACTTTCTGTTTCTAAATGGCTGGAAGATTTTAATTTGTATATGACACTTACTTAGCAAGTTATTAAAACTCAACCTGCAGATCTTAAGGTAGCAATAGAAAATTTGAAAAGAAATGGCAGACTGTGTGGAAAAAACTTTTGTAAAGTGGACCTTGATTGTCTTCTGTGGAATACAGGACAGTTTATAAATAATGTTTCTATCATTTAAGCAAAGCTGCAAGAAAGAATGTCCCACTTACCATTCAATTAACTCTTTGACTGTGCATAGCTTCTTTTCTTTTAATGAAGTAAGGCTTTAAGCTGCTCAGGCTTGTTTTGATCTTTAAATAAGGCTGTAGACTGAATGATCGAAACTTTCTCATTTTCAGCTTGCATGCAAGATCAAAAGGGGTGTTACAGTTTCTTGCTTAAACTCATTTTCTTTGCCCCTTTTCTTCTCCCTTTTTTTTTCAGTCACAAGGGACAAGTTGTTCATGACATGCTTTTCCAGAAAACATCCGAGTTATAGTCTAGTCTGCTTATTTGTTTCCTAGTCTCTTAAGTTTTTAATATATTTACTGAGTATAAGCAGTAGAATTGTTTTGTATAACTCAGTTTTGAAATATGTAATTAAAAACAGATCTTTCCAGACCTTTTGTACAAAGTCCTTTTCATTTTGAGAGCATAAATAATTTTCTCACTGGAAAAAATGAAAAGTTATTTAAAGTTCTTTATCTTTTTATGACCTGAAGTGATTGCTTCAGTGCTATAAGACATCCTTTGGGAATTTGTGGAAGAATGTTACAAGGGTTGAGATGGAGGCTGTTCAAAGTTGGCTACTAAAAAGGCTGCTTTCATATCTTGATCCTCCCATATGCCATGAACCATATGAAAACATCAAGAATAATGAAGTCAAATGATGCTGTGTACCTTAAGGCACGGAAGAATCTTGGTAATACTTCATCTAATTATGAGTGTCTAACTCAGTGTTGAATTAGAGTATTTTACTTCCCATAATAGAAGCTTGTTATGCAGTGCAAAAATGTTGAGTTTAGTGACTACAGCTGTGAAGTGAAAATTAAAACAATATTTAAGTAGAAGTAGTTGTTAGTGTTCCTGTATCTTGGTGTCTGAAGGTTGCTTCACAGCTCCTATAAAACCGTTGTTAGCGCCAATTCTATTCTCCCCTCCCCGCCCCCTGCCCCTGTCTTAAGAAAATCACACATTAGAAAATTGTGAAAAAATTAATTTTTGGTGAGTAGGTAAAAGTCCATTTATACCTGAACCAAAGATTGTTTCATATATAGATAGTTTCCATAACAATGAATTTTTGTCTCCCATGTGACTGAAAAGGATAAATAAGCAGCTGGCACTGCTGCTTATGGGCAGTTCAGCTTCAGTTCTCAGTTGTGCTACCATCTTCCTGAACCTTTAGTAGTTAGTCTTACCCTATCTTTAGTGGGTAACACAGGAGGAATACAACTTTGGATACTGTTTAAAATGCAAGTAAATAGAATTTTGACTCTCAATCCAAGAGCAACATAAAAATAACTTTGGTGAACTCCCATGTTTCCTGATAAAACCTAGGTGCAAAAATGGTGCGTTCCCCCCCCCTGCGTTTTGAATTTGACAAAATGAAATATTGTAAGTCCCAGTTGTAAGTCCTCTGAGAAGCCACTATGGTTTTATTCCTGCTCCCCTTGGAATGTAAAGTTTGTTCAGTGGGAAAAGTTAGCATTACGCAAGTATTATTAAGAGACAAGTGTTTTCTGATCATGACCTCAGTCACATCTGACTTCCACAGATTGCTCAGAGGCTATTAATTTAAATTTTAATAATTCTACTGGTAATGCACAAGAAGTAAGAACATTAATCTCCAGCCTTCTCAGCTGTGTCAGTGCTCCAGGCTTAGCAGGAGCAAAAAGAAGTGCTGATATTACAATCACTCAGGTCAGCATATTTAAGTAAGATGCCAGTTTAATATAGTTGCTCCTCAATTCAGTATTTCAGGTTTTGTTCAGTATTTCAGTTCCCATTTGATATTTAAAACTTCAAAGTGAAGACCTGAAAATGCTGATTAATGTAGGGATTGTTAGTATTTCTATTATTGCATCCTATTTCAAGTAGACATACCATTAAATGTTACTATTTTGGCATGGCCAAAGAATGCAGAATACCGGCTTTTCACTGGGTCTGCTACTGATTTGTGAAGTTGTAGAGTCCCTCTGAGCCATATCTGAAGTCTTTTTCTGTCTATTTCCCTATCTATAAAATGAGAACAAAGATAACTCTTCTTAACGCATGGAGATTTGTGGGTGAAGAGTTCTAAGTAAGATCCAGATGTAAAGTGAAGAACTACTTGCTGCACAGGAACAAAGAAATAGATAATTCAAAACAAACTCAAATCCTTGCTGAAATATTATAGTCATTTCATTAAGGGAACTTTGGCCAGGATTTATGTAGACTCCTTAAACTACTCTGCTAGGTAAAACTTCCCTGTTCTCCCTGTATATTGAATCTGGATGCATTTTCTTTTTCTCTGAAACTTCAGCAACAGTATATTACTGTTGCTAACAGTAACCTAATTTATTGCCTTACATCTTCGGTACACACACCCAAAGAAATGTGACCTTAAAGCCCTGTGCAGGAATGGTTGAACTTCAAGACAAGCATTGTCAGACACCTCAGCAATCCTTACTGTATCATGTATGTCTTCAGAGTCTGTGCTCTGCATGTGTTTCAGACCAGGTGTTCATATGCTCATCCTTGAAGACAGGGTAGAAACAGATTTAGGAGTTTGGGGAACCTAACCTTACTGTATTGGTAGTGTAACACTGATTCTTTTTTCAGAAATGTTTGGGCATTTTTAGGCTAACCAGCTGTTACAGTGTTAGATCTGTCCCGGTAAGATAAGAGAGTATTTATTGTTGTCAAAGCTTGGAAGAAAAATACCGCCTGGAATATTGCAAGCACAGTAGAGCATATGCAAAATAATTCATATTACCCAAAAGCTGAACTTCTGAATTTTACTTGTGCCTTTATTTTGCTGTGCTGAGTAGCAAAATGTAGTATTTGTCACGTTTTCAGTAGTGCCACGTGAACTGAGTCATGTAAGTACTACACCCTTCAATCTCAGAAAAATCAATATCCATGAGTCAGTCAATGTCATAGGAAGAACTTTAACTGGATTTGCATTTACTACTGTTCTGAAGATGCAGAAACAGTCTGTTTTTATTGCAAAGAGACTGCTTCCAGCACGATTATAATCTGTGCAGATGGGCTTTTTGAGAAGTCAGTTGCTAGTCACATTACAATATTTATTTCAAGAATTTTAGTAGCTTTTATCCAGTAATGTAAATACAGGTTATTTCTACCTGCCTGTCAGCAGAGACAAGTTACACAGTACTATTAAATAACTTTTTGGCCGGTAACACTGTGATCTTAAATTCCCAGTTAAGAAATACCTTTACTTTTTGTCTATATACATACATTGCACTGTATAAATTAGTCATGCACATTATAAGCTCAAAAGTAGATACAGATTTATTCTTTATACTGGAAGCAGAAATGTAGTCACAGCATATGTGGCTGGAGCCACCATGATGTTAGTCCAGACACCAATACAATTAATTGCAGAATAGGTTCCAGCATTGGGGTGTGCACTCTTTATCTTTAACTGTGCTGACTTCCATTATTCTTGGCCTAGATTTACATTAAACCTATATAAATATCTTGTAGACATATCTCCTGCAGAATTTTTTCTACCTTACTACAAACATCTTTCTAAACTTGAACTTTGAAATCTGCTTGCGCATGAAAACCTTTTATTCAAGCTTTCATCATGTGCCTTGAAGGCCACAACTGTGTACTGTCTGGCTCCTGCAAACTGATTACTGGTGTCTTTGTTATTTTCTGTCCTGACAACAGCAGCTCTCTCCAGGTACACATTAAATACTAGCTGCTTATTATTATAACACTATTACATGTTACCTGCTAAGCATCTGTGTGCAGCACCGCAACATCAACAGCTATTCCTTATCAATAACTTTCTTTTTATAAACCATTAGATTTTTTTACAAGTAGAGAAGCTGAATCACCTCTCTTTAATCTTTAAAAGTCATTCTTAGTATCTTCTCCCTTAAGGCTTATGATATTGTTAGTCTGATCTGTTACACCTCGTGAGTATTGGGTAAAAAAAAAAAATGGGAGCTTGGGGGAAAAATGAGTTCCCTAGTCTGTAGTGATGACTTGGAAAGACTCAGTCATCACTTGTGTGTGGGGCTATGCAGGATCCTCTGCTGATGGATGAGGTAATCAAGGGTGATCACTGAGTGGTTTTCAGGGAATTGTAGGGACTGTGGTAGTTCCAGTTCTTGAAAGACTTTGTGACTTTGAGGGGCAGAGGCAAAACTCTTACACCCTCATTTATTACTCCTTGTTCGTGTGCCAGCAGACCATAAGCTCTAGCAGAGTTTGTCTTTGGGTTTCTGGTACATTTGATTGGATTACAAGTGGGCTTTTGCAGGTGAATCTCTGTGGGTTGTCCATGGTTGGCTGCCAGGTGCCCACCCAGGTGCTCGCTCACTCCCTGCCTCAACAGGACAGAGGGAGAAAACAGGATGAAAAACCTCCTGTGTTGAGATAAACCTCCTCCCCCTGTGTTCCTCTCACTTCTCGCCCTCACTCCTTGCTGCAGAGTGGTGTTTTGCCCTTTTAAAAATCTGTTTATGCAGAGATAGGGCTGTCATGGCTCGGGCTGGGCTGTGCCCTGTGGTGCAGCTGCTGGAACCAGCCTCTCCCCACAGAAGCTGTGCAGCCCCTCCTGCTGATGCCTCTGAAATACCTTGCAGGATGCCATTTTGTGAGCCTGCTCTTAATTGCTGTTGAAGGATGTGGAAAAATTGCTGATTTTAAAGAAACTTGGGGGGGGAGGGCAATAGCCAAGGAAGAGCACTAGAGATGTTAGCAAAGCCTATTCCTGGAGGAGCTGCTGGGGAAAAAGAGATTTTTGCTTGTGTGGTGAGCGCTTCAGGAGGGACATGTGCCACTCCTTTGGAGATCAACCAGCCAAAAGGACTGACCTCAAAAAAACAGGCAGCAGGGGCAAAGAAAAACCCAGCTTCTGTTGGATGTGGATGGTGTGAAGGTGTGGTTGCTGATGGCTATTATCTAGGGCAGGTGTGACAGGGTGCCGTGCTCCCTTAAGAGGCAGATCACTGGGACCTACCTGTGGAGAAACAAGGGTTTGAAGGTGTGCCTAAGGACTGAGGAGCTTCCTGAAATGGGCTCTTTCTGGGAAGGCTTCCCAGTATCTTTGAGAACGGGAATGGCCCAGGAGCCGCTTCGTGTGGGGCTCCCTGGCTGGAGTTCGGATGGGAAGAGCACCTACCCGCACCCATAAAAGCCTCCTTAAGTGTGGTCTGAGGATACGAGCGTGTATGTGATATAGATAGAGGATCGACCCACGGCCCTCCTGTCATCGCATGAGTGTTGCAAGGTGGAGAGGTGACTCCAAGAAGTGAGTTTTTCTATATTTACTTTGCACCGGCACAGTGTCTGCTAAACAGGGGTGTGTGTGGCATGGCTGTCTAGCATAGACAGCCTTTTTTCTCTTTTTTTTTTTGCCTTCCATTGCTTCATTTTTAAGCAAGCAAGCAAATATGTCTTCTGTAACTAACAAAGGTAGGACAAATTCTTCACTTGGTTTTACATGCCTTAACCCTGGCCTCCTGTTTTTCTTCTTTGTTGAGGTCAGCCAACAGAGGTGAGAAAAGGGAAATTATTAATTTGTACCTGACTTCTTTTTGGGTATTTAAAATCATGATCCTAGAAGGCATCTCCTGAAACTCTTTTGCTGTGTCATGTAGTTCTGTGATCAGCGTTGCAGTGACTTCCACTCTTTGTGTTTGGCCCAGGCATCTTCACTGAATCAGGTCTTGAACTCTCCTTTTGTGATGCTTTACTCGTAAACATGAATTTGTCCATAAATTATGCTTTTTTCAGTATTATACACAGGTGCTGAAGTGTTTGGTCTGCCCACTCAAATGTGTTAATGTTTCCCAGCTGGGAACATTTCTAATTGAAAGTTGCTCTCAGCTGAAACATGATTAATCAGGCAGTAGCTAAGATAGTTAAAGATGTCCCTGCTGTCTCTTACCTTTGAAATAAACTGTTTTGTATGTGTTGGTAATTAGAAGAATATAATAGAATAATACAAAATGCTAAGAAAATGGAATACTTGAACCCTGCATTGAATAATCCAATCTTCTTTTTTTTTATTGGCATGGTGCGGGCCTTTCCAAATAAAGTATTCCTCTCCAAAGCAAAGCAGCAGAGAAATTAGTTTACATTTTTAATAATGAAAATTGCTGTGTAAAATCCTCCTTTGAGTACTGAAATATTATGGTGTCATATAAGAAAAGCTGTATGCACTTGATGTCTTTGTGAATGTGAAATGTCTTCAAGGACTTCTTTATATCAGTGTTCAACAGAATAGCGGCATTCTGAGGAGCACGGGTGAACAGGCATCCTGGTTTTAGGTGTTAAGAAGATCCATTGTATCTGTTTAATCAAAATGGCTGCTAAATGAAAAAATCTTGTTCCTAAAACTGCATGTGGAACAGCAGATGTCACTCCAGCCTTTCTCTGTGGGCCAGAGAAGAATTTGCTCCTGTACAAGAATAACTCCTGTGTGACATTATTGCTTATATTTAATATACTGTATGTTAAGGAATAGATAGAATACATTACAGAATTTTTGAGGTTAACCATGGGTTGCTGTTTTACCTACTAGAGAAACACTCTGGACTGTCTCCATTTGGATCTGTGTATGTTGGCATGGGGTGGAACCAATTTATGAAGAGAGGCAGGCAATGAGTAGCAACACGTATTTTTCTCTACTGCATGGCTTATGTTTAAGACAGTGGAGTTATTTATTAATTGAGAAAAATATACAGTTGCATGGCTGAATTTTTCTGAGCAATCGCTTTAGCATTGCCTTGTTACGGTTCTTAAGTTCAGGATGAAGTTAACATTCTAAGCAAACTACAGCAAATAGTTCGAACAAGCAGTTCATTTCAGTGTTCTTAGTTTAGTCATTACAATTGCTACCTTTATTATAAATTCGTATGTCATTCTTAGTTCTCTTAAAACTCTTCATAGGTCACTCTTAAAACTCTTACTTTTAGGCATAAAGTCACCCAGGACTACATCTGAATCTAGTGTGTGAGTTAGGGGAAGGAAGATGGAGTTGTTCTTACATTGAGGTAAGGAAAAAAAAAAGTTTTACAATATCTGCATGCACTTAATGCAGATATTGCACTTAAATGCGCTTTACAGGAAAAAAAACAGTGGTGTTTTGGATTTTTTTTAAATTAAAATAACAGTATATCCCCATGTCATTCTGTTTTAAGAAAATTAGACTTAATGAGCCTGTGTTGTTACAGAAGACAAAAGCTGAGGAATTGTAGGTGTCTTTGGCACAACACTAAAGTATAAATTTTTTGTGTTCACCTGTAAGTTCAAGCCTCAATTATTAGTTTTTTCTCCTGACACTTGGATCTTAGTAATATTAAAAGTTCTGCTGTTTTAAAAGCTTTGCAAGCACATATGGCCTCTGCTCCAGTAAGTGCACAATCTGAATTCAGTTACTAGGTCTTGATATTTTAAATAACTGATTTTTTTCCTTCCACCCTTAAACCTTAACTTTTTAATCTTGTGATTATTTTGAGGAGGATGGGAAGGAAAGAACTAAGTTGTCTTTTCCCTATTTTATTTCCTCTTTTAAATCTGCAACAACATTAAGTGATTGAAAAGACCTGAACTTACCATTTTTAAAAAGTAATTGTAAGAAAGTTACTTTGGGGCATTAGACATGATTTTCTGGGGAGGGAATTCCTTGAGTGGTTCTTGACGGTTCCTTAAAGTGCCTGTGAGCAGTGTCTGAAAATTTGGGGGACGTAATTGTTAGCTATGAAATGCCTGGTCTCCAAGAGAGGCTTCCATGTGAACTGAACGAAAACCCAAGGCTTAACATTTCATCGAGCTTTGCTAGGAATGTTCCACCTCTGAGATAAAGCAGAGGTGAGTTTACATTTTGCTGACAGACATTTTGCCTGAAGCTTTGCATACTGAAAGATGCTGCAGATAGTTACCTTTTTAACATGTTAATACTAACCTCTCTTGAATAGGCCTGCCAATCTTAGAAGGACTACTTGTATTATTAGGAAATAAGAGCTTATCTGCCACGATGATTTGGTCTTGTACAGCTGTTGTTGCGAGGTGCCTGGCAGGTGGTACTAAAGGGTTCAAAATAAATGTGCAAATCATGAAAGGCATATATTTCTTTGTTCTGCTGTGAGACCTTGTGGCAAGGCTGCCTGGCTTACTATGAGTTTTGCCTTCAATTCATCACTGGCTTGCCGTTGCTGGAATTGCAAGTCTTTCTTACTTATCTGTATTTATATTTATAGCTCCAGATAGAGAATATTTGTCAGCCTAAATGATGACTAGACATAGTGAGTGGCAAACCCAGCAGTAACTGTAAGGCACAAAATCAATTCCATAGCTGTAATAAATAGAATTTTAGAAACAGCCAAGAAATGCAGAGGAGCAAGTGGATTTGGAGCCACAGGCCAAAAGATTATTTCTGTACAGGGGGAAGGAAAGCACTCAATTTTATCATAATTGTGTAGAAAGGCTCCCTGAATAGAGAATTAGATTGATATTTCCAGGTAATAAAAAGATAGAATAGTTTGTGTGGCGAGTACACTATGGTCTTTACTGTGCATTTAGTGGAAAGAAAACCTGAACAGAAAATCAGTGCATTGCATATATAAGCTTAAATTTATTTGGTAAAGACTGGCAAACTATGTCCAATACGCTTGTCACTTGCATTCAGTAATGTTTAATCAAGAATTAGTCTAAATTCCCACACAGACATACTCTTCATAGCTGTCACACTTAGGAAAAAAGGATGGGTCCTACCTGGGGGTCTGGCTATTGGTAGAAGTCTAGCTGAACGTGCTCATCTTTGTCATGGGTAAGTCACTCAGAGGTGAACTTTTTGCCATAAGGAGACATTCAGAAGCTGAAACTCTGTGCTTCAGCCTCTTCTTGGCAGAATCCTCAGAGGCAGGTTGATAGCAAATCGAGTTTAAGAAATTATCTCACCAGAAGGTTCTTCGTGTGATGAATTTGAAGAGAGTCATAGGTCTGTGTGGCTCTGGTTATCATCGGAGTACGGCAGGCTATGCACTGTGTGTAGACCTCGATGGGGAACCAGGAGATGTTTTTGAAGAGTGAGTGTCTTCCAAAGAGATTCTCAACTTCAGCCAGGTGGTAGGTGCAGGAACTGCTGCGTTCCCAGAGCTCGCACGAACGCTTACTGGTTTCTTTTGGCCTTAAACAATGTGCCAGGAGGATATTGTCATAGTGCTGTGCGCTCAGCTTAGCTTGCAAGAGCTGGAGTTGCTGAGATTCTGGCCTTTTGGAAAGCTAGTGTGTTTGTTTTTCTTTTGATTGTCTGGTATGTGTTAAGCTTTTTTTCCTTCCTTTTTTTTAATGGGGGGATACAGTGATTTGTATGGTAAGTAAAACTGTAGATCTGATTTTATTCCAATTTTTTAAAAGGGAAATATTCAAAATTTGGGCCAAATCTTAGGAATGTCAGGAAGACTTTTGTCTGTTCTTTGTCCTGGGAGTGTGGGAAAAGTCCGTCATTGCCCCATCACCACGTGGTCTGTTCCTTGACGCTGTTTGAGTACAGAAGGCAGAAAGCAAGGTACAGACCAAAAAGATGGTCCCGGTCCTCAAAACTTATGACTGGAGAGGAGACAAAGTAAGCACACTCTCAGATGAGATGCAATTATCTTTGTCTACAGTGGCCTTTAAGTGCTGAGGGAAGAACAGCAAGAACTCTCCTGGACTGCTCTCTTAGGTTCTAGCAATCGGCAGTTTAAGGACTTTCCGGGTCAGGCTGCATCTGGATTGTCAGTTTTAATAGGTGCTGTTGGGACGATTTCTCAGTTATGTCTAAATGTGTGTTTCTTTAGGTATGTCCATATTCGGAGCAACAATAAAATCTCGCTCAAAAGCAAGTAAGTGCTCCGTTGAGACTTCAGATCTGTGAAGGAGTATGTCTAGGGCTGAGCCTTGCTTGGGCTAGTTCTGACTAACACCAGTACCTAAAAGCCATGGTGAAAATACTGAAACAGCAGGATAGGATATAAAAGTGTTTCTATGGACTGTCTCTAGGACCCTGGACCATGCTTTAGAGAGATTTTGAGGCTCTGCTTTTGGTCATACGAATCATGAGATCATGGAGGTCATTTTTATCTGCTTCGGGGACAGTGCAGGAGGGCTGAGCTTAAGATCCAAACAGATTTATTGTGTGACAGCAAGGAAAGAAATCTGAAAGATGTGCATGTCCTATTCTTGAATTCTCTAGGTGTCCCTGTTCTTCTGCCCACCCGTACTGAATGCCATCTCTTCTATAGCTCACAGAATCAGATGATAATAGTCATAAGGCTGAATACAAAAGTTTACAGGTGAAGTTGCCTAGGGAACTTACTTCATAGTAAAAGTACTCCAGACTGCTTAGTTACTCTGTAATAGCAAGTATTTAAAATGATTTAGGTTCCTGATGCCTAAATGGTCACATTGCTCTGTGTAAACCAATGTGCTAAGTTGTTATAAGCGTGCAAAACGCAGCTTCAAAAATACACCTGCGAAGCACAGTGTAGGCTGGACAAACCACCCGAGATGGAGTACTGTCCTCTGCGGCAGGAGCAGCCTTAAATTATTCGTTATGTAAGTGCTAGTAGTATGACACCGCAAGGTGAATTTAACAGATCTTTGAACGTACATTGGGGACTTAACTTTCCACTTGTTTCCTGTTGTGATAATAAATACAGTAAAAGAAGCCCTATTTGCCTTTTTTTAATGGGAATGAAGGAAGTTAGGAGAGACCCAGTTGGGTGTAGTGGATATTCTACTGATTGGGGCATTCACCTGAGAATCTAGTTAAAATCCTTGCACTGTGTGGCAGCATCCCACAGCCCATGGGAGTGCCCTAACTACTAGGCTGAGTCTTTTGAGAGGAAAAAACCCATGTGCATTTCCTGTTTTTGTTGAAAAAGGCAAACAGAAAAAAGCGTTCTTCAGTCAGAACTGTCTGCATATAAAATAAAGGGCAGAGTCGAGCTCACTTTGTTAGATAATCCTTACAACAGAGCAAGTGTAGAGAGGTGCGGCTTCCAGATAGATTAGAAGAGGAGGCCTAATTTAAGATGCTGTAGGTCCCACCTTAGGTGAGGAGAGGTGGTATTTGATCTTTTGTCTCATGAGTCCTAAACTCACATCTTGTCTACAGAGAGCCTGAGATTTTCTGCTTTACATCCACATCCTTATAAATTAAAGAGTAAGTGTTTGTTTGATCTGGACGTTTGGGATTTTGCAGCTTTATACGAATCGGTTCTCATGTACCTGTGTGTGAAGTTAATACTGAAGTTCACATTGCATTAAAGGTTGAAACCTTTGAGATGCCCTTGAAATCAAGGATGAGAAGCTCCGTTCTTCTGGAAGTAGCTTTTTGGCAAATTGTTTGACTAGGGAAACAAGCATAAGAGAGGAAATCTGTGCCTTTTGCTGAATTTTTGTCTGGAGTAACTATGCAAATCAAAAGATCTGCTTCTCTGCTTTTGCTGCTTTTCTTCCCTCTGCTATTTGTATACTTTAACACTTTTGTCAGCTGCAGATGGGCAATAAGTGAAGGACAGAGAAAGTGGCAGGTGTCCAATCCTTCCAAACCCAGACCTATTTTAGCAAAATACAAAAAAAAAGAGGAAAAAAATTGGTTGCTATGCTAAGACTAAGTCATCAATTACTCTGGCTTGCTGCAACACTGTCATGGGACTGCAGTCAGGCTGCTGTGGTAAGGCAGACACCTCACTCCCAATCCTTTGGTTTAATTTGCACAAAATGCTTGTAAAATTTGGAATGGTGGTAAAGTTGGGTTCCAAATGTACATTTTACATTTCTTGTGGTATTGGACGCATCTATTTCCAGAGCAGCTCAGGCCTTAGCAGTATTTGTCCCCCACCCCAGCACACCAGTGAAACACTGCAGTGTTGCTTATGTTGGTTTGCAAAACTGGGAAGTAAAATATGCAAGACTCATGGCAAATCTTTTGAAGAACAAGCTGTTGAACTAGGATTCTCGAAATGTTTTGGTTCTGGCTGATGGGTGGGAATAGCAAGACCAAAGAGGTCAAACTCCCCCGTGATCTGGCCTGTCCCTGTGCTTTCGTTGCTGAACTGCAGCAGTTTAACGCACTGCCTTTTAATACAAATCAGCGATGACTGACACGAAAACAATGCTATGCTATAAATCGAGGATTTCAACAGCTAATTCGTAGATGTTTCCGTCCGTTATATAGTAGGTGTGGGTCAACCAGTTGGGGTTGCTAACCTTGGCCACTGTGCCACGTCTGCTCATTGAACAGATATCTTTTGGCTATTGCCCATGCCAGCGGTCAGTCTATCCTTTCTCTTTCTTGTTATCCCCTTTGGAATAAACAGAGGTTTGGGTTCTTGGCTTCTCTGGTGTTTTGGGGAGGTTTTTTGCTAGTTTTTTTCTTTTTCATGTGAAATGGATTAAGTTAGAGAAGAATAGCCAGCCCGCTAAAAGTGACACTGGGGGCATGACATGATGGACAAGAATTGTTCTTGGAAAAGGCAGCCAAAGCAGATAGCAATAGGGGAACGTGTAAAGTCAGTTTTAAGCTAACAATAATGGTCTTCTAATGATCTGCGTTCAGCCATTAGCTATCTATGTGGTATACAGTGCTCTAAGGAGGAGCTAGCCTGGGTAAACAAAGGAGCTAAAGCTGGAGGTTTTTTCACATTGAAAGCTGTTTATTTGGATCTATATTTATAACCATTTTCGTTAATAAATACCTCTGTTGAGGAGGTGTTATGCCATATGTTTCAACAAATCTAGTATCAAACAAGTCCTGATGGCTGAAAAGCATTTTATGAAAGGTCTAGTCTTTTTTTTTTTTTGCCTTTTCAGTGGGTAAAAGCAATATATGAAGTCATGCACAGTATATCCAGATGCTACTGTTCTTCCGAGATCTATCTAAAAAACCATTCTTCTTCTGTGGCTTTAACAGCAGAAAAGCTAGAGATCCAGGTTGATTTGAATTTTCCACGTTACTGGTGTGTCCAGGATGAATGCAAATAGCTCTTTCCATAATGACTGAGTGGGGTATGAATTCCATCTTTCTTTTTTTCCACAAGGTCAAGCTAGTGTATTGCTTTGGTGTGCCAGGCACTATTTCTTTCAGTCTGTACAGTAAGTTTTATATTTAAAATGAGTATCTAAGGGTTCAACTTTTTTTAAATGCAATATATAAAGCAACTTCCACCAAACACATCAGTTTCCCCTTCATATCTGGCCATGACTGTGTCTCAGGATTTCCATTTTTAAGACAAAATTTTAAATCTACTTTCCTTATACAAGCAAATGTACCCTGGACTATGTGGAAATGTTCTGATCCAGTTATTTTATTTTCTAAAATATTTGCTAGATTCACCTATTGGTTTGTCCTAATTTTGGTAGGGGGTGGAGAGTGGGGGGAATGACTTTCTTTTCCATGAGATCAGCGGGAGTGATCTCCAGCAGCGAAAAGCCAAGGATGTGGTTTGTGTACTTGGAGATATTGAGAAATCTTTTTTCTTTTCGTGCTTCCCTGTTGGCACTTTTCTGAATTGCACAACCAGGAGTGTCATGGCATTCAGAAGATTAAGTTACATGGGTGTTCAATGCTTCTGTCATGTGAAAGGTAATCATATAGTCTTGGAGCAGTGCCGTGTAATGTGCAGCAAGCAGTATCTCACTACATGGCATTGTCATGGCTCAAGCAAATCCCCTCCGTGTAACCCATCATTTGTTCTCTTTTTTAAAATGGATCTCTCCATACTAGAAAAAGTCTGGGGTCACTTCAATAGGTACTTGTTACTGTGATTTAATGCTTAAATTTGCATATTTATTACAAAGGAAGTAGCTGGTCATGAGCTGTAAGTCCTGTTAAGACATCTCATGTTGAGTCATCCTGACCTCCTGTACTTCACCGGTGAAGTGACTGTGACTTTTTAGTCACCTGCCATAGCCAAAGGGACCTGACCTCCAACAGGTGCCAAGCATTATATTTTTAAAAGAAATGGCAGCGGTCAGATTTTTGCACTGGTCGCTTACAAACTGTTTTTTACCAAAAACGAAGTGGTTTATACCAAAAAAAAAAAAAAAAAAAAAATCACTAGTTATTTCTGAAACTCATCATCCTGTGGTAGGTTTGTGGTTTTCTAACTGCTTCACACCTACTCACAACTCCCTGTCGCTGTGACTCAACAGCAGGAGCGTTTCTGCACTTCTGTGGCTGGTCTAGAGCTATGCTAGTCATTGTATTTTTGTCAATTCACATCTAGGCAGTCCTCTTGGTTCTGAGATGTTTTGATTACTTGATGTGAGCGCTGAGCACTGCCCGGGCTAGTGCTCGTCCTGAGCTTACTGTGAACGGGAAGGTGTTGGCTGTGAAGTGGTTAGTGGGCTTCCTCTCTACTCCCAGCCTCTTTGCTTGCTGACAGGCTGTCCCTGCTGCTTTTTATCAGTTCTCTTACAGCTGGCTGAGCCAGACAACAGATAGTTTCCTCTGAAAAAATAAGCACTCGTAGTCTGCAATTTCTTGCATGTTTTCTCTGTATGCGCTTCTCCTTTGCCAGTGGTCCCAGGGTGTCTTATCGCTGTAGCTGATCCAGTGCTTGGATGTCTTCTGTATCAGTGTATTGTGTCAGCAGAATTTCTTTACAAAAAAAAAAAAAAAAAGGAAAAGAGAGGTCTCTCTACATTTTAACTGGATATTTCATTCCACCAGCTTGGTTAATTGAATGTGGGAATCTTAAGGGCAGAACTGATAGAGGTAGACTATTCAACTAGCTTTCAGAATTCAAGGCTATAGTGTATAAGCCGCTTGCTAAAAGAAAGCGTTCTCAGGAATAAAATGTATTTTTGTTACTGAAGAGTTCTTGTAATGACAACATGGGAGTTTTGCACAAAGAAGAAAAGAAAAAGTAAAAATACTAAAGCCCTTTTTTTGTTGCTGTTTTAATAGCACAGAGCAAATAAATGTTTAACATGAAAGGAAATATGGATAAGATTAAAGTAATGATTAACTAAACTAGTTTCACTGCAGGAACTTGATTGAATCCATTTGAGACTAGTGCTTTGTGATCTCTTCCCTTTTCAGAGTGTGTTTTAGGTTAAAATACAATTAAACATTACTTGATCACCCAAGGACATGATGAAAATAGGATTACTGTAGGGGTTTTGAGGAAAAGAACTGGTGCTCTGTAATTTGAGTGTTTAGACACTTGAAATAGGCTCATTAAATTAAAGGTTACTCAATAAGGGTGAATGTTAAGTGACTGCCTTAAGTTATTATATAGCAATTACAAGGACTTTTTTTTAAAGATATTTCATAAGTATATTTGAAGTTAATGGAAAATCTTGGTATAATTCCATTTAGAAGTCAAGCAAGGAACTTGTGGGGAACAGAATTCTACAGGAATAGAAGGAATAGTCAGGGATCGCAGGACACAGAATTGTCTTAGTTTTGCCATTGACAGGAATCCTTAGTGTGCTTGGTCTAGTAGTTGATCAAGAGATTTCTAGGCTTAGCCAGCCAAAGCAAGGATGCTTTTGTTTGCTGGAGACAATTTACCAAAATAATTTGTGCCACAGTCTATGTCTGTGTCTAGCTTTGTGTTCTTCCATCTCAAACAGCAAATAAAAGGAGCAAGCACTCTTACAAACACAAAGGGGATTCTTTGTTCTGGCTGCCATGCACAGAGACCCCGCAATTCCTTGGCTCACATCCCCAGGAACACAAAAATTCATGGACAATCACAGAATAACTTACCAGGATTTCTGGCCCATTGATTTGTTGTAGAAATGGCTGTTAAGTATTCTTCAGTCTTTATTTCTTACAACTGGTTTCCTATGTTGCTTCTGCTTTCTATCCAAACTAAGCTTTTCAAGTAAATTTTTCCAAAATACTCCCCTTTGTCAGTGACCCTGTGAATTTAGACACATATTTTTAAATGCTACAGTTTCTTCTCTAAAGTGACTAAGGTATTTTGTCTATATTTTGGGATTTCGGTAGTTCCTATCTTGAATCCAAAGTCAGTGTCCTCCTTTTCCTCCTTGCATTATTCTGACTTTGTGAAAGACATTCAGCAGCATAGAAAGCCTGAAAAAATTGTTAGAGCTCTCTGAAGATCTCATTCACTTCATCCCAGTAGTGGATTGACTATTATTAGTCCAAGCCCTGTTGTACTGATCTTTGTCCCTTGATCTTTTTATGGAACTGCTTTAAGTGATGTTCAGTCTACTTGGGTCCTCAGATACCCATCATGCATGTATATTGTTGCTCTTAGGAAGGTTGTCTCTTAACCATCGTAGTGGCAAATGCAGTAGAAAGCTGCTGGAAAAGTCTGATAGAAAGGGGGAAATATCATGCAGGAGGTTTTTCTTTTATACACAGCAACATTTGAGGCAGTAAGCGACTTTTCACAACTGCGACTGTAGAGTGTGGACCACCAGAAGGCCTCTGAACATGAGACTGCCCTGAGAGTTAGGATAGAGGATGAACACCGAGTCTGAGATCTGTATCAGGAAATTGGGAAATTTGTGAGTTTGGATGAGGTATTTTACTATTCTTTAAGAAAGAAATTATTTAAGAAAATTCCTTTTTGGAATCAATCAAAGTCATAGTTGCTGTGCTCTGAGGTAAAAAGAAAAAAAGCCTGGTTGCTTAAATGATAGGAACTAATGGTAAAGATCCAAAGTAACCTCCAAGAAGTAACAAGTGAATTAATTCGGATTCTTTTCAGTTAGGAGGGTTCCCTCTGTTTCAGTCAGACTGCTTTAGCCTTGTTTCATGTTGTCCTGTCAGTTTTCACAACATCAGCCAAATGCGTTCCTGGGAAGTCATCCACTGCAATGGCCTTCCTAATTTTTATGTTTTAATAAGCTTTCATATATGTGCATGTATATGTATGTATATAAATGTTTTTTGCTTGGAGCTCTAGTCAAGAGAAGCGGCCATCATGAAGTGTTAATCTCAAGTTGGGTCCAAATTGTCTCTACAGAAGTACAGTGGAAAATCAAATAAGTACTCTTTTGTTAATCTCCTTAAAAATGTGATATTATTTTTGACATATTTGGATGATAAATAAGGCCTAGCTCTTCCTTTACATGTGTGCTTGCGCAGCTAATAGAATTTTAGCGAGGATATTGTATGAGCAACAGAGGGCAAATGCAGGCATCATACAGCAAGAAATGTGTCCCAGATCCCTAGTTTTGGGATAATCTGTAACCTTAATTTCTGCTAAGATACTCTTGCATTCATGCCCATTTACTGATCTTGAGTGTCCTCTGGGGTTTTAGAGCCTGCATAAACAGCCACAAGCAGTTCCGCCCTTTGGCAGCAGCAGTTTTACTGTGTATTTGGTTAATTCCTTGTAAATCGTGGTGCAAGTGTCCACTCCTCTTGTCTGGGAAGACTGGAGTACTCCTCTACTGCAGTGTTAAATAATCGGGTATAATGCTTTAACTTGGCAGATACACAAAATTTAACTCTTGAGACTTCTGTCTTGAAGCAGTGGAAATAGGCATCCCTGCGCTTCCTGCAAAAACTTTCATGAGCCTGGCTGCTTCTTGCAGTTACAAACACTTGGAGTCCCAGTTTTCAGTTTAAAAAAAAAAAAAAAAATCCATGTGTACTGATTGCAGTACAGAGAAGCTTCAAAATATGAATCTCACAGTTTCGAAGCACTTGAAAAACTGTAACTATAAAAACAATCTGTTGGTACACCTTATTATAAAGGGGGGGGGACACACAGGACGGACGGGACATTGGAGGAGGTTGAAAGGTTTGACATGACTAATATTGGTTTTAAAAATGTGAGTTAGACTAGCGTATGAGCTAGAGGACTCCAGTGGGGAGTCATGATGAGTCAGACTGCCCTATATAGGTATTTTGTCCCAGAGATGTATAAGGAACACATTTGCTTTCCCCATTGATGTGTGTAGAGAGACATACTTTCACATAGCACAGCCCGTCATTTCTATTAGCTCTGTAGCTGCTGTGGGGTTGTTAATTTTTTTATTTTCCATCCCCACCCCTCGTGCTTTCCGACTTTGCCATGTCCGTCCCAGCTTGAGGAACTGGACAAGCCGCCTTTCTTCTTTCCCGTGGGCAGTGAGTGCAATTCTTTCTGGAAGCGTGAGCCATAGGAAGCCTGAGGAACAGCCTGTTCTCCTCCACTGTAGTGTTATATAAAAAAAAGGGCTCCTGAGACCTCTGCCATCTCTGCAGTGAGAGGACCAGCTGACTGACATGCAGCCAAAGCGATAACTGGGAGGTACGGGGACAGAAGAGGACCCTGCTGTTTTGGAGGGGATGGCGAATGCCGTTGGTATCCTGATGCTGTCAGACAAGATCTCCCTTTTTTGTAATGGCCTCATCAAATAATTGGCACATGCTAATTTATTTGGCAGTTAACAAAGTAGATTGTCTCATAGTCTTTCACTTTTTCTTCTAGATGTGTGGAGACTAAAAATGTAAGAATGAAGAAGGAAAACAGCCAGATCTCGATAGCTGTCTGCTGTCAGTCCTTGCTGCTTTTCCACATCATCTGTGTGGCAAAGGTAGAAAGTAAAACACAGGACAGGTACTGAAATCTGTGCTGGGTTTTACTTCTTTCTTTTTTTTTTTTTTCTTTTGAGAGAGAAGTTGCTAGTTGTTGAAGGCATAAATGGGTCATGTAGCTGCTGCATCTTAAAAATAAAATTGTTGGCAGGCTTCCCTGCCTGCAACGAAATGTGCTGAATTTCAATGAAAATCACCCAAATGTACAGAGCTCATAGGCAGCTCAGAATGCTGCAATATAAAATGCTGCCACGTACATTTCTAGGCAACTTCCGTGCCATTTGATTTGCTTGTTCATAAATCTTTTCTCAATCAAAGTACTATTGAGCAGCATTAATAATACTATTTCCCCCTCCATACACATACAGGGGATGACTCTTACTTTGAAAATATGAAATACGTTATTCTGAAAACAGTCCATTTAAAAGGCAAAAACCAAATCCAAAGCCTATGGTTTTGAAGGAGTGGAAAAAATAGTTTATTGTAACAATTTATTTTGATAGACGTGAAGACTTTGTCCTGGTCAGACTGTTGAACGTTCTCTTTTCAGTTTGATTTCTTTTTTTGGTAGTGGTTTGCATGTGTCAAAAACTATCACAGATGTGAGACAGCAATATAGGATTATTGGATTATTGCTGTTTAACCAGCCTGCTGGCTAGTTAACAACTGTCACGTTGATGCTGGCATTGTTCCCTGTGCTAGTTAGCCATTAGTTCGTTTCTTCCACGTTACGCTCCTATCGTAGTACCGTGCCAGGTAATATGTATAAACTTATTGCAAAGTATGCGTGATCAAGTCTAAATCATCAGCTGGGATGGGATGAAATCTCTAGAGCCTCTCTTGGATTCTCCCCTGATATCTCCCATCAGCATGAAGTGCAGACTGAACAAAGCAAGCACCGAGTCTTTTTATTTCTGTGTTCTTCCCGCCAGCCTCAGATTTTTTTGGCTGTTACTCATCCACAAACTGATGTTATCTAAACGACTACCGTTAGTAGTAAATTGTACAGCGCAAAGGAATAGAAGAATGATGCGTGCGTATGGCTGGCAGTGGAGTCTCAGTCTGTGTATCTTCTCTAGTGGCTGAATTTAAGTGCTGGAAGAGCAGGGAGAGGTTTGATTCTGGTGTGATGGGTAAGTGAATTTCCTAGTGGAGGGTGTGCATCCTTTTCACAGGGAGGAATCTCTCTCCAGAAGGGCTAGAACTGTTTTAATACATTCCCGTAAAGCCCTGCCACTTATGTCCGGCAAACACGCAGCAAGTTCTCACTTTTCCTGCTGCTGGATAGTGCAGCAGCATTGCAGAAGACGAAGATGGGTGTCTATCTTCTCTCCTTCGACAACACATCGTGCATGAGTCTTATTAATGTATTTTCAGTTCTGTGTCTCAGCCTAAACCCAGACAGCGGCAGACCTAAAGTATAAGCTTTAGAGGAACGGGTGGCTGTGGTTTGGCAAGATCCTTTATGTGGTTGCTCAGGAATGGAAATCTTGGTAGTGGTCAGCAACTGGGGAGCTCCCTGTGACTGATCTGTCTAGCAAACCTGTCAGTAGAAGGGAAGGGCTCTTCTCTGAACGAGGACTTAAATCACGTGATTTTACCTTCACCGACTGTACAGAGTATCTAGCTGCCTTTGCCATTCTATCTAGTCACTGTAGACAAATTATTCCTCGTGTATTTTTACACTTGCTCGTGTGAAATTTGCCTATGGTAAGAAATGTCTGATGTGACTGGACCGTGGAGTCATATTCTCCAAATACTAATGTTTCCATGTGTAATATCTAAAGGGGATGCTGAGCACATTTCAATCTAAATTAATCTCATTTATGTTTGTTTTGAAAACATTAGCTGTCCTGTCTTTCCTTCTTCCCGGTGGTCAATTTTCCCATATTTATTCTCGCTGGCTGATGAATGTCTCTGTGCTAGTTGTTTAATTGGCAGCTGGGTTCATTGAAGTTGATAGAAGACCTAACTCTGAAGGGAAGCGTGTTATCAAAATGCATAGGCTAATCTTATTAGGTGAAAGCATTTTTGTTTAAATGGAGAATGATTAGACTATCTCCAGTATCTCTTGAAGAGCGGCTATAGCCGATTGCTGTTCCTGGGGGCTCATATGGTGTTTCCTGAGTCATGTAACTGTGAACAGACAGGCGAAGGAAAATGGTTTCCCCTAATTGTGAGTGAAGAACTCTGTCTTGCCTCCCATGCTGAAATCACTGTATTGTGTTCTTTTCAAATATCATTGGAATAAGCAATATGATACAGTGCATGTTGGGAAGTAGATGAAATCCCCCCCTTTTTTTTTTTTTTATCCTCTCCCTAACTGAATCCACTGTTTTATTCCTAGCTGTGCCTACAGCTGAAGTCACGTGGTAGTACATCTGCTTTACACCAACGGGACCATTTTACATAATTCATTATGTACAACCACAATGTCAGCTGCTAATCCGGGCTAATCCAGCGCTTCCCTGAAAAGCTGCATTAACAAATCTTGCTTCAACATTTTCAGCTCAGCCCTTAAGGGCTAGCGGTCCGCCGGATGGCAAGTCGTGCACAGTGCTTGGAGGAGGTCAAGCCAGGGTGTGCAGAGCCACCGGTCTGCGTTCATCCCTGATGACTGCAGCCCTCCAGGGCAGGGCTGCAGCAGAAAGCCGTGGGCTGCACTGCTGGCCTTGCTCCTCAGCCCTCCGTCGGCAGAAGCTACAGCGACACAAGTAGACGTCGTGCCTGGGAGAGCCAGCACTGAAAGCAAAGAGCTGATGTGCCAAGACAGGCAGATCCCCTAGTCTGCATCAGTGACTTCTAAAACGAATCCCGACGAGCACGTCTCTGGGGGAGTGCCGATTGCGGTGCGCGGTGTGTCCTTGCGTCCCTGCGTGGCCAAATCCAATGCCTATCCAGAGATCCTATTTGTTTCCCTGAGGGTGTGTGTGGGGTCACAGTAATTTCTGCAAATTGGAAGAGTATAGGGTGGGGGGTGAAGGCTGAGGGGATTTTTTTGTTCGCTTTTTGTTTTTATGGTTTTATATCTGTGCTGTCAGGAGATGCCTCCTGGCATCTGGGGAAAGGGAGCTCTCCTAAATGGCACTGAGCACCTGAACACGTGCTCCTCAAGTGGAGCCAGCAAGAGCTAAGAGCTTGGGCTGTGCTCCCACAGAAATTGTTGGTTTTCAGGCCGCTGCTTCAGAGCCTCTTCTTTCACTATTATAGGTTTTAGCACCTCTTTGTTGAAAATGACAGACTTAAAGCTGTTTCCTTTTTCATTGACCCTTAAGTCCTTATTTCTGACTGAATTTTTCTTTTCTACCTATGCATTTATACGGCCCAACTTTTCTGGTATAGGCTCTGTACACCATGGCCCTGCCTGAGAAGAAAAATGCAGCTTATTATTTTTAATTTCTCTTTTTTTCGCAAATATAGACGTTTAGGTCTGATTTTTGTCCTGAGACCGCTCTGATGGAGATGATGGCACAATCTTATGTCTGCACAGTCAAGAGAGCGCAGCCTGGCATGACGCTGTGCCACGGATGTGGAGTGCAGAAGCAATCGCTACCCTACACTATCTGCTGCCAGGAGCAACTCCAGGTCGATTTGGTGCATTTTTCAATAGCATTTGGCCCAGAGCCATAAGCGTCTCCCAAAGGTGTCCCCTTGTCTGGGCACCTAAGTCCCTTGGAGCAAAATTAGATGGAATATCCCAAAGTGTTTTCTCAGCCTTGCTGTTAGCTATCCCTACATCCATATGGTTGTGATATGCTGTAGCATGCGGGGGTCAACATCAGAAACCTGTTGACAGCCGGAGAGTATGTGCTCCGTTTAATACTTAGTACTGCTCATACAGCCATGCTAATTTTACAGAATCACAGAATTGTATAGGTTGGAAAAGACCTTTAAGATCATTGAGTCCAACCATAAACCTAACACTACCAAGACCACCACTACACCATGTCCCTGAGCACCTCATCCAAACGTCCTTTAAATACCTCCAGGGATGGGGACTCAACCACTTCCCTGGGCAGCCTGTTCCAATGCTTGATAACCCTTTCAGGGAAGTAAAATTTCCTAATATCCAGTCTAAACCTCCCCTGGTGCAACTTGAGGCCATTTCCTCTTGTCCTGTCTCTTGTTACCTGGGAGAAGAGACCGACCCCCACCTCTCTACAACCTCCTTTCAGGTAGTTGTAGAGAGCGATAAGGTCTCCCCTCAGCCTCCTTTTCTCCAGGCTAAACAGTCCCAGCTCCCTCACCCGCTCCTCATAAGACTTCTGCTCCAGACCCTTCACCAGCTTCGTTGCCCTTCTCTGGACACGCTCCAGCACCTCAGTGTCCCTCTTGTAGTGGGGGGCCCAAAACTGAACACAGTATTCGAGGTGCGGCCTCACCAGTGCCGAGTACAGGGGCACGATCACTGCCCTACTCCTGCTGGCCACGCTATTTTTGATACAGGCCAGGATGCCATTGGCTTTCTTGGCCGCCTGGGCACACTGCTGGCTCATATTCAGGCGGCTGTCAACCAACACCCCCAGGTCCTTCTCTGCCTGGCAGCTTTCCAGCCACTCTTCCCCAAGCCTGTAGCGTTGCATGGGGTTGCTGTGGCCCAAGTGCAGGACCTTGTACTTGGCCTTGTTAAACCTCATACAATTGACCTCGGCCCATCGATCCAGCCTGTCCAGGTCCCTCTGCAGAGCCTGCCTACCCTCCAGCAGATCAACACTCCCACACAACTTGGTGTCATCTGCAAACTTACTGAGGGTGCACTCGATCCCTTCGTCCAGATCATTTAGTGGGGCTGCTTGAGACTGCGGGGGGGGGGGGAATGTTCTGTCCTCCTCTGAAGTATTTGTTCAAAAAACATCAATAACAAACAACCCAAGCCACAAGGCGTGGAAGCATGACTTCATCTTCTCTGTTTTCTCCATGCTGTGCTGGGCAGAAGAGCAGCTAAGGCATTTGCAGATGCAAAAAAAAATCCACTTCTGGGACTTCTCCCTGTGGGAAACCATTGCTTCACGGAGGAATGATTTAAACAGCTGTAGTTTGTCTTGACAGCATATTTTCTTTATTTTGAGCTACAAAATAACCTTTTTGCCAAAGTTACTCTCAGCTGTGAAAATCCGGTGCTACAGTATGTGCCTTTGCAGGTGTTGGGTGTTTCTTGAAAGAGACAGAGATGGTTGAAAAATGGAGGGATGCTTTGAAAAAAAATATTCTTCTCCTGCCAAAAATCAAAAAAATTGAACTTAAAAAGAAAAAAAGTGTAGTTCACCTAGAAACCAAGATACAATTTAGGGGGCGGGGGGGGGGGGGAACCCCTCACAACAGTATTTGATCCAGAACTGCTGCCGTTTTGTTCCATGGAAGTTGCTGTCCAGGTCTTTTGTGCGCTTTCTGGTTTTGGGGGTTTGTTGGGGTTTTGTTTTTGATTTGGGGGGGGGGGCTTGGTGTTTTCTTCTTTTATTCCTCACACCGCCACCCCCACCCCCCCTGGGGATAATCTTCCTTGTCCCACAATACTTCCTATTAGTTATGATTGCGCCAACACCGCGTTATATCCCCTGTCAGCACTGACATTCAGCTCGGATAAAAGAACAAGAACCAGTGGTGGTACTTTTAAAGTTTTGAAATTACTAGACTTTGCTTTAGGCTTGCCTAAAAGTGTTGGGTTTTGGGTTTTTTTTTTAACAGAACCATGAAAATTCTTTGCGGGGAAACACTTCTTACAGAAAAAGAATTGCTCAAAAGACTTAATTTATTTAGTGTAAAAATAGATTTAATGTGGCTTGTCATTCAAGTAAGTAGAAAGATGTTATAGGAAGTACCACCCGTTGGGGGAAAAGTATTTGCAAGGATATTCTGTAAGAGATGGGCCAAAACCAAAGATTATACCAGACCCAAGAGGTTTGGGGGTTTTGTGTTGTCTCTTAAGTGTTCAGTTCAGACTGAAGTTCTGCCAGACACCACTCAGTGAAAGGACGGACAGGGTTTGTTTAGAGAGCTGTCCCTTCCTCACCTTGCTTTCTGCTTTTTTTTTTTTCTTTGCCTCAGTTATTAACATTTTCTATGTTTGTGTGACTCACTGGCAGCAAGTCAGTGTCCTTGTATCATGCAACCATTTACTTGTACATTTCCATCATATTTAATTCTTATAACTTCCATGATATGTTGATTTTAAGTGCTTTGTGAATCGCGAACTTCATAAAAAGCTGATTGTACCACAATGTACAATACATAAAGTGGATTCTTAACCCGAGAGAGTTTTCACAGGACAGTGAGTGTTGTTCAGAGTATTTTTGTTTGAGGAGATGCATATGTTACAGAGCTGGTATGGACCTGCACCACCTTTATTTTTCAGATTAATTTTACTGTTACCTGTGTCGCTTCATTGACTTGAAGTCATGTGTCCTAATTAGTTTCCCTTTAAGTAAAATAGGATTGAGGAATCCAATTTCAGACCTAATATTGAAACTAGCTAGTTTGCCGTGCTGGCTCAGGATTGAATACTTGATGAGCAGTCACTGTTGGAAGACTTGGGAAATAAAGGAGAACAAATGTTCTGCTTAGCGGTCTGTCACGATTTCATAAAAAACATACAATCTTTTGTCCTGTCGCCCTCATCTTACGCTTTCTCTACGTTCAAAAGATTTTCTGTGTTTCAAAGGATTTGCGGAAATAATTTTTTGAAATTATGTTAAAGTGTTTCCTACCCCTCATGGTATTCAGAGCTTCAGGAGTTTGTCTTAAGCAAGACCTATTGAACTGAGCGTTTCTAGGCAGTACTATCCAGGGGCCGGCAAGAGGTAAAGTACACCGTAAGGATTTCTGTGGTGGCTGCCACCCCACTCATAATTTCTTAGGTTTTCCGTAGTATTTTGTTGGACCGGAACTCTAAATGACTAATAACGTGCTTAGTTGTTTTGGACAGTTAAATAAGGGGTGAAAATCGAAGCTGGTACATAGCAATGATAAATTTATGTATGTTACTCTTTTAATAATGAGCTCAATTCGCAGCAGCCATTCTCGCTTCTAAAACTCTGCAGAAACATGCTCTATGTGTTGGACCCTGAATAGCAGGTGGATTTTGATTAGCGTAGGATGACTTGCATCATTGCAGAGTCTCTAGATAGCCGTGAAAAAAAGAACTGCGTTCACTCTTTCTGCACTGTCAACACGTTTGCCAGCCAGACTCAACTAAGATGAACCTTTAACGGTAGAGATGACTGAAAGAAGACAGCCCCGTGCCAGTTCCCTTTCTCTCTGCGACGTATGGATATTGGCTTTTGAGCAAACTGCCTACATACAGTTCCTTTTCTATAACGACACCTTTTCCTGTCTTCTCTGCTTAAGCTTGTTGGGGCGGCGATGGGCTGTGCGTGCCTGTACCAAAGGGATGCTGACCTCGGGAGAAGCCTTGAGGTGCTGCTGGTGTGGCACAAGCGCTGTTGGTGCAGAGGATTTGATGGGCAGGGAGAACATCTGGCCGGCACCTAATTCGTAACAAGTCAGACCCTTTCCTGCAATAAAGCGCTACTGACTTAAGTTGAACTAGGGTTTTTTAGTTCTCCTGATTGGCTTTAAACAGAAATAGTTTAAAGGCAATTATAAGCAAATATTTTGAATAAGTTACCAAGATACTTTGGTAGAGTTTTCTCCCTCCCCTAGATTACTTTTCTTGGTTTAACTTGTACTATCAAGCATAATCGGAACTATTCTGGAGTAATTTCATAACACAGTAATATGCAGTCTATAGGTTTCCAACTTAGTACCGACTGAGCCCCTGATCTTACTCAAGTCTTTGCTCACTCGAGTAACTGTCTATGTTTGCAGCGGTCCCTACTATCAAGTCCTTACTGTCTGTTTGCTTTCTGTGTCCTTAAATGAGGTCACCGCCGAGCAGAATGCTGTTGCAGAGCTGTGGCTTGAGTTCCCGCCGTGTCCTCGCACCCACCGCAGCAGCTCTGCTTCGCAGCGTGTGGTTTATTGTGCCCGTTTCCAGCTTTGATTTCTTGTCCTCTGCACCCTCCTCTGGCCTCAGCCCTTTCCTCTCCTCCAGCTGTCTGACCTACCGGTGCTTCTGGTGTGTGTTTAGGGGTTTAAAACCTAATTATACTTTAGTTTGAGGGCAAATTGGCTTTCTCTCTTTTTCACCTCAAGGCCCAGCAAGAGTCAGTGAATATGGGTTGACTTCTGAGGGTAAGGCTGTAAGGATCGCCTGAAAGAAGCAGCAGATCATTAAATTTTATGTTGCCGGTTAGTTTCCCCTCATATTCTAATTTAATCCAAGAAACAGAAATGTGCAGTGGACACTGGAAATATGTTTTGAGATAAGGGCTTAAGGCTGAATGTCAGAATTATAGCTGCTGTTTCTTCAAAATTAACTTTTCAGCATGTGTTTTCATGGAGTTTATAAACTGACTCTAGAGCCACCTAAGCTTTTAGGGGTCCTGCCGAGCATCAAAAGTAGTTAATAAAATACTGTCAGCAGCTGGATTTATTATTGCTGATACAGTAAAGTCTGGGAGTACTGTACAGTCAAGTCAAAACAGGTAAGGTTTCTTAAAGGTATTTTGCTCATACTGTTGGTTTTGATACCCAAGAATACCCTTAGTGCAGTGGGCTTTATGCATATTCATGCTTTGGAGGTCTAATCAACCCCCCGTGAATGTGGAAAAGAACCCTTTTGTTCGTTTTAATGAACTTTTGATCAGAATTTAGATGGAAAACCTACTGTGCTGTAAGTGGAACTTACAGCTCTCTGTATTTAAGTTAACACTTAGCAAATTAACTTAGGACTGCCTATAGCAAAGTTTACTAAACCATTTCTGACGTAGTATTTAATTTTAACGTTCTTATGCAAACTTGAGCTGTTCTAGATTTTGGATTAAATAACCCAGCACTGGATAGTTATCCTCGGTGAGGTGAGGGAAATCTACCTCTTCTACCTGCTTTTTAAAAGCACAGGTTTTTAAAAGCTTCAGTGTAAAAAAAAAAAAAAAAAAACAAAAACAAAAAAAAACCCAAACAAAAAAAACCAACAACAAACCCCCCCCCAAAACAAAACAAACAAACAAACAAAAAAAAAAAAACCAACCAAACCCAAAATCTTGGTAGTTTTAATTAATGAAATTTGGGAAAGAAGGGAAGGAGAGTTGTTTTGCTTGTGTTAGAAAAGGTTCTCCAGCTGTCTTGTGGAGAAGCACTACTATCCACTAGTGCTGTGGACCAGAGACGTAAAATTTAGCAGGCTGGGGGGCTTCTCATTGCCTTCCTGTGAAATACCTACCCAGTGCTTGCCTGTCTGTCCTCAGCTGTCCAAACGCCTTTGTTTGCATCAACCTACGGAGACTTTTTAGATCCTTTTGGACAGGTTATCCAAAAAATTCCCCTGGCAACATGCATGCTGCCTCCTGGGACGGTCAGGGCTGAGCAAGACTTTCTTGCAGGTGTCCCTCCAGGTGACGCTGGCATGGTGCTCGGCTGCGGAGGGGGAAGCAGGAGGCTGGTTTTTTTCTTCGACGCTTCTCCTGCTGAAGTTGTGGAGGAGAGCGAGCTTGACTGAAAGCCCAGGGGTGAAAAACATGCAGGTAGAGGGATGTGAAGCAAGTGAAATGAGGGACAGGGCTGAAGGCAGGCGAATTCAGCACAAGAAAAAACGGGAAGGGAACAAGCAATCGGGTAGGTGCTGGGGGATGCAGGAGGGAGGGAGGAGAGCCGAGAGAAGCCAGGGGAGAAGGGGACAGAGGTACGGGGTGCATTGGGGTAGGAGCAGTGTGAGGGAGCTGTGGGCTGGTGGGTTGGGTGGGGAGAAAAGACAGTTCAAGGCTGGGGCTCTCCCATGAAAGCCCCCCCCAGCACTGTTCTCAACCAAGGCAAGAACGGAGCCCTGATCCCCTAGTTGCTACTGTTCACTTTCGGCAAGCAGCTGTGAAGCCTACCAGGCAAATGAGCTCCCCCTCCCTCTGCTACCTGCTGCTTGACCAAATTCTTCACCCCATTCTGTGCAGTTTTTCAGTGGGCAGCAGTGATCTCGGAATAGATCCCAAATGTGTGGGAATCAACATGGTCCCATATAATGATTTATTTTTATTTCCCTCGCTGCCAACTTGTGTGGGGTGGGGGTTTGTTTTGGGGGTTGTTTTTGTTGTTGTTGGGGGTTTTTTAAATTACAAAATAATATTTGAAACTAAATGCATTAAAACTGTTTGGTATCTTACAACACAAACATAATCTCTCTGAATACTGTTACAGAGAGGATCCAACACTATTTGGCAAGTGCTTTGCAAAATACATCAGCTAGAACCTGTCCCCCTCACCCCCATTGAACCAGCCCAACACACTAACTTCTCAGCAGGGTTTATCTCCCCTGTCTGCATTTCTTGTAGCTATCTGCAGGTTTAAAAATACTCTATTTATGTTCTACTAACTGCCAAACAAACTGTCCTCATCTCTCTCTAGAAAGGCAACAAGATGGCTCAGAAGACAGCAGTCGCATCCTGCACACCTACACCCACAGGCGCACACAACAGCAGTGCATATACTTAAGCTGTCTCTAACACACGTAATTTTCCTTATTACTAAGTACTTGTCTCTTCACTTTTCAATGCCTTTAAAATAAGAGATTTATATGTGCATATGTACACACAGGAGAAGAAAGAGGGAGGAAAAAAAGTGTGGGAATTGATTTGTCTGCCTCTGGATCCCTCAAATTAAAAGTCTTTAGCAATCCAAATCCAGCCTGTGGAGGTTATTAGTTAGGAGTGTGGCACACAATATTTTGGAGAATAATTGTCACCTACATTTCTAGTTTTAAAGTATATCTGATACATGTCACATGGCACAGGCATTTCTCTAAGGGGGTGCTTTACAGTTTGCAATGCGAACTTTGGCATATTTAGTTTTCTTCAGAAATGAGGGATGCACTGTACGTTGGCGACATGGACGGTGGGATTGAGTGAACCCTGAGCAAGTTTGCCAACAACACCGAGCTATGTGGTGCGGTCGACACGCTGGAAGGAAGAGGTGCCATCCGGAGGGACCTTGACAGGCTTGAGAGGTGGGCCTGTAGACACCTCATGAAGTTCAACAAGGCCAACTACAATGTCCTGCACATGGGTCAGGGCAATCCCAAGCACAAATACAGGCTGGGTGGAGAATGGATTGAGAGCAGCCCTCAGAAGAAGGACTTGGGGGTGTTGGTTGATGAGAAGTTCAACATGACCCAGCAATGTGTGCTTCCAGCCCAGAAAGCCAACCGTATCCTGGGCTGCATCAAAAGAAGCGTGACCAGCTGGTCGAGGGAGGTGATTCTCCCTCTCTACTCCACTCTGGTGAGACCCCACCTGGAGTACTGCGTTCAGCTCTGGGGCCCCCAGCATAAGGAGGACATGGAGCTGCTGGAGTGAGTCCAGAGGAGGGCCATGAAGATGATCAGAGGGCTGGAGCACCTCTCCTATGAAGCCAGGCTGAGAGAGCTGGGGTTGTTCAGCCTGGAGAAGAGAAGGCTCCGGGGAGACCTTATAGCAGCCTTCCAGTACCTGAAGCAGGCCTAGAAGGAAGCTGGAGAGGGACTTTTTACAAGGGCACATAGTGATAGGACAAGGGGTAATGGCTTTAAACGGAAAGAGGGTAGATTTAGATTAGATATAGGGAAGAAATTCTTCACTATGAGGGTGGTGAGGCACTGGAACAGGTTGTCCAGGGAAGTTGCGGATGCCCCATCCCTGGAAGTGTTCAAGGCCAGGTTGGATGGGGCTTTGAGCAACCTGGTCTAGTGGAAGGTGTCCTTGCCCATGGCAGGGCGGGTGGAACTAGATGATCTTTAAGGTCCTTTCCAACCCAAGCCATTCTATGATTTAACCCATGTAAGCTAATAAAACTTACATTTCTTAAAAAAAAAATACTCATCACTGGTTTTTAGAGTTATCATTTTCTGTTATATACGGTAATACCACCAAATCTTCAAGGAATATTAACAAATGATTTTTCACTCTGTACCTTTACATCAAGTCCATCTGCTTTCCATAAGATGTGCTCTATCAAACCACAAGGTGCTGTGTGTGATCCGTAGTTTCTTTTCTTGCATTTGTGTCGATCTGGAAAGCCCTAACAGTCTCTTCTGAGTTTAGAAGCTGTGTGTTTGTGCTAAGGTTGGGAATTATTAACATCCTAAAAGTTTTAAGGTTTCTTTGGGATAAGCCACCTTGGTTTTTACTTAGCTTTTCCAGTTTTGTCTCTTAGCTTCTCACTGCTGAAATCAGGCCAGGTATTTAATGAAGGTGATTTTTTTTCTTGCATGAGATATTACACTACTTATGGATTTTGTTCTATTGAGGAATAACTTTCAAATATCCTTCCTTGGGATTACTTTGATATTTCCATTTCCAGCCTAGACCAGGAAAGGAGGAGAATGCATGATAAGAAAAAAAGTCATTAACTGTGGGTTTGTAGAGCTCAACAGAAGTTTGTCTTTTTAGTTGGACTTCAGTTTTTAAGCAAAATTTTAAGTAATCCAGCTGGGTAGTTCATTCAGCTATGGCATTTGAGAATATGAAAAAAACTTTTCCCTATGGCCACCTCAAACCAACACCAATGCACCAATCTTGCTGTGTTACGGACTGTTGGTGAAATTGCATTGACAGTCTAGAAACAAGTGATATTTCATGAAGCTTTGTGTCTTTGAGCACCCTCATATATTTTTTTTTTTTTCTCTCAAACCTGGATTTCCAGATGGCACTGGTACAGAGACAAAATAAATTACTGATTGGAAAATATAACACGGTCAAAGGGAAATTTCTTACCAGGAAAGGAAGGCTTTGCCTTCAGAAAAACCTAGGTGGTTTTCGTTTCCATGATCAATGTGACCGTTTTATCTGATGGGAGTTGTAATTCCAGCTCCTTGCTGTGTCCTTCTAGTGAGCCTTGCCCCTCAAGCGGGTAACTGGGCACTGCGCTTGTTCAGCCTCGGGGGAAGCCTGCAGCCTATCATGGGAAACAGCCATCCAGAAGGGGAAAGGGGAAAAAAGGGAAATGCCACATTTGAGGCAATGCTCTGTTTAAAATGTCTTTTTTTTTTTTTTTTTCCTATTGAGTCAGCTGCTACATCAGGGATTTGGCGTGCGCAAAACTTTACGAACAGAAGTGGATTGTTCTAATAACAAACTGCATGAGATTGAGCCTTTCTTTGAATTATAGCAAGCATAATTAATCCTACAACAGTCAATTTCCAAAAACATCAGAGAAATGCAATATATTAAACTTATTTACTGAAGTCATTTTCAGCCAGCTCCTAAGAGACCCCGCATACAGCGGAGGAGGATACAAAGACAAACGCAATGAAACATTTCAATATTTCTATCCTTTAAACTTTCCATTTGGCAAAAAGTTCCAATAGTTTGGGGTTTTGGTCTTTGTTCAAGACAAAAACAGATGTCAAAATGTAGTGACTTCCTTCACAGCAACAGCTTATATTTTTGATCAGCTTTAATGGCTTTTGGAAGTATGATCTTCTTCAGATAGGGTGCATTCTTGTCAAACAGATGAGAATAATACCTCCATTAATATCTTCATTACTTTCTTACATGTCTCTTGCCCTTCTCAAATATCCTCGTATCTGTATGTTCCCATACTGACGCATTTTCCAGTACGATTATTGCCCTCCTTCAGTAGGCTTTGCTATTGCAGAATGATAGTGCTGTCACAAATACTAGAATCCCTGAATGTACAAGATTGGAAATGGTCAGCAGATTAAAAATGTTTGCTTGAAGTTTACTCTTTGGTTTGAACTAGTGAGGGAAAATATTTGCATAAATGAATTTTTAGCAGATACTAAAAATAAAAAGCTGCTACAGAAGATACAGCTTGTCTACATTATCATGCAATTTTAATTATGCAAGCATTTATGGTCTTTGTGTATTTTGACTTAAGGCCATGTGAGCCGAGTGAACTGTCACTCATGCAGAGTTAATTATAATTTGTCCGTATAGGGAAAAAAATCCTGGGAAAGTCTGATAACACTTTTCATTGGCAGGAAACGCTAGTTGTTGTTAGTCATTTGAGAAAATTATTCTCAGCAGACTACACAAACTCTGTAGTTCAAAGTGTTCCCTGAAAAGAGAGGTGTATTAGCACGTGGCTAGATCCACTACAGGAATAGATTTTATTGACTGAGGAACTGTATCCTTCTGTACCCTAACATTTATTTCATCTTTTCTTTCCCTGGAACAAGAGAGTATATTTTGATTCAGTGTTTGGCAATCCAAGCCAGGTTAGTTAAAATAATATTCACTTGGAATGTGCTGAGTGTAAAATGCTATTTTTAGAGTTGTTACTTTTATACAGTATTGCAAAGAGAAATCTTTAGTTTCCCACGTGTAATACAGAACCAGTTTGTAAAGAGTCTTTAGACTTTGCACTTCTCCTCTTCCCAGGTAAGCGGCAAATAACTAGTTGTCACTGACACGTAGAGCAACAAATGGATAAAGCAAGCATGGATTCTGAGATCTATAATTTTTAATAATTTTTAAACTAGCTACAAAATGTCAATCACTTCACAAACTGACAGGAGACATAAGGAATTTCATATTACATGCTGTAAATGATATTTATCTCACAGTTTATCTAGAGTTCATTCATTTAGGTTTTTTTATTATTTTTTAATTACGTCAGCTACTAAACATCTCAGCGATTTGGTGTGCATAGCTCTAGGTAAGCAACAGAGAACTGTACCGATAACAAACCACATGGGGATAGCGACTAGTAAGAGAGAGCCTTATAAAAATTACATTTCTTTGCACCATTTCATATGGTAGTCGTTTCCTCCAAAAGATAGTCTTCAAAAGCAGCAGACAAACCCAATATATTACACTTATTTCATTTTGTCTTTGACATATTTTCAGCCAAGCTTTTATTTTGCTGGCAATGGCTAAATGGTGAGTGCCAAATCCCTCTTTTTTTCATAATTAAAAAAAATGATCATGATTAATAACTATATATATATCAACAAGAAAAAAGTGGCACAACTGCAAACTTGCTGGTATAACATAGTCCCAAAAGAGTCCGAATACTGAGCATGCTTTTGTTGTCATTGTTGGTGTGCTACTGCCATGGGAAAATTCTTGTTTAAGTAGGAGTCTAAAAGTCTATTTATTCCTCATGCATAAATGCATAAATCACATCACTTTTTAGTGCAATGCTTCTTATAGTAATATAATTCCACATTGTCTAATCATGAAATCATAACAACAGATAATGGCAATGAAGAACCGAAGACAGCAGGTTTAAGTGCTTAAACATCATGATACCCAAGACAGGAGCATGGCAGTAGCTCTGTGGAATGTCACAGTTTTACAAGAACAATACTGTATATTTAAAGGTTAACAGCACGTTTAGCATTCCAACAGTGTTGTCATTCAGCAAACATCATTTAAAAAAAAAAAAAAAAAAAAAAAGGAAGAGAGGGGAAAAAAGGAAAGGAATCCAAAACAGAAACAAGGAAAGGAAAAATCCCAAAAAACATCATAGTGAGCTATAGCCATCAAATCAGCACTATGTACAACCTTTGGAAAGAAAGATATCTAGAAAAAAATAATTACAAGTATCATTTTTGGAAAGCTGACAAACTACACAGGACAACATTTACAATGGGGCTGATATGTGCATGTGTGCAAACCTAGTAGGTCAATACCATGATAAAAGCATGAAGGTACTGCCCTGTCGGACAGCGTTAAAAGGAAATGCACTTTGCCGCATTTACCCACTGCCCAGCATCTTTGTTGCACGCTGGTTGGCTTCGTCAATCCTGGTTTTGTTGGAATCAGCCTAGGGAAACACAAAGGAAAGAAACAGATGATTACAGGGCAGAAAGAGAACATCGACAATGCTTCGTGGACGCGTCTCTAGTTTTGGCTAGGTCAGGAGAGAAAAAGAAGCTTGAAAGTACCAGAGAGCTGTTTTTATAGCGGTATTAGGGGCCCAAAAGGGAATTATAGATTTTCTGGGTTTGTGACACTTCAGGTAGCCTTTGAGTAGAGCTTTTGTGTTTGCATTCGGCTTCACTGAGCTCTTGCAAATGCTGTGCCAGATCTGTAGCTGGTGCTATTGATAGGGCTACGGCTGCTGGTAGTAATGGATGACAGGATGAGAACCGCTGATGCGCACGTGGATTTCACTGGTGAAACGCTTTAGTGCTCTTCAGTGGACCTGGACTCTGTCCTAATTTAGATCACCAGGCATACAGTCAAAACTAGAATTTTGGTCAGCGTACTGGAGAATCGCTGGAGCAGGGAAGCTAGACCACCTGATGCAGGGAATGCTGGTAGAGATAAATTTATTTGAAAATACACCAGTCTGGATCTCTTGGCTGTATATGTGAAAGGAAGGGAATAGGTAGGAGTGATGCCATTATTCCTTTCTCTCAACAAACTCCACCAGTGTAGTTGCAAGACAGAGGAACCTCTCTTGTTGGGCAGCAGCATAAACAGGAATTAAGAAAGGGCAGGGATTCTACTGGTATTTGAAGCAAGCAAACTGGAATTTAGTCCAGCATAGGCTGAACCGTTAACTTCGCTGTCTTCCATGGGGTAACGTTTGCCACGCTTATACAATGCCGTTAATAAAACGGCACCACTCGGGAGTTTTAGGAGTTCTCTTTGAGTGAGAAGACACTTTGGCCATGGCTTTGTGTAGCTCTACAGAAGTTAGTTTTGGAGACAAAGACATTGTTTTAGCTGACAAAAATTGGCAAAGCTCCATTCAAGCCCATGTTGCTATGCCGACTTACGCTAGCAGAAGGACTAGATAGAAAAGGTTTCCGGTTTTTGAAATCAGACCTGTGGGAAAGGTGAGAATTGTGTAACTGCTTTAAAAGCAGGAACTCAAAGAGCAAACTCTTTTCGATGGTTTGATGGCTGTGTTTTGTTAGCTTTGATGATTGTTCCCACATCTCTGGGGTGTATCCAAATCGTACGGATTTATTTTAAATCTCCAATTTGCAAAGACAGAACGGCAAAGCAACTTTCCCACATACATTTAAAAATCCTTTAAAAATGGTTATATTGATGTGCAATAAATAATTCTTAAATATCTTGGGCTTTTCTCCCTAATTGTTTTGGCAAATCTATGTAGATGTATATTTTTAGTACAGTAGCATGTGCCAGATCCTCAGCAAGCATAAATCAGCATAACTACTCATTATAAGCCACACTCCTTTATTTTAGCCATGAGTTTGACCTTGTCTACCTCAATGTAGTTTTGTGTGCTTTTGCCAAAAGACTACCTAAAAAATAAGTTAATGGTTTTGGAAGCGGTTAAGTTTGTCATGAAATACAGGAATATTGATTGAATATTGATGAAACACCATGTTCCTAAATAGGAATACCAAGGTCTAATTCTGGTGGATGATGTTGCATCAAAGTCAGTGGGAGTTTTTGCCCAGACCTTCTCACCTTGGTCAAGACAAAACGCTTTGAGCTCTTCCTCCCAGCCTCCTATTTACGGATCATTTTAGGGCCAGGGTCTTCTGGTGATGATGGCTGGGCCATTTGACCTGCTCATCACATCATCATTTTAGGTTTTGGCCTTTCTCTCTGATCTGAGGGAAGGATAAAGCCTCGCTATCCTGATTACTGTGGATAGATCAGATTACATCTCTGCATTAAGAGATTGCTCTGGTTTGGATGCACGCATCCAGTTTAACGTAAGTGCTTTAGGAGCATTTGCATTAGCTCTGTGAGGGACCCCAGCTTTTGCAAAATGTGCCAGCCAAGGGTCTTTCTAATGATCATAGCTGATCAAAAGCACGGTGCTCCAGCTGGTCAGGAAAAGAAAACAACTCCAGCAATGCTGTATTGCCCGCCACCAGCTAGGGATGATGGTCTATTGCCATATTTCATTGCAAAATGGATGTGTATGCATTTGTGGTTTCAGTATTATCCGGCTAACCGTAATTTCTATCTTTTATAGAGGGTTTTCCTAATACATTGTGTTTCTTTTTCTAGTATCTTATTACTGTGTGTCCTTACTCCGAGAAATGTGGCAGATTTTCACTAAGACTGAAGACTGTCTTGTTTTTGTGCTGCTTTCATGACGTCTCCTCTGTGTACGCTGCAAGTCCGACCTTCCGAAATGTGTCACTGCTCTTTAGCCAAGGGCTCTGCCTGACGTGGCCTGCCTGTGAGGCTGGGTTTAACGAATCACATTAGCTTGCAGTGTTCTTTTTCTATTGCTGTACGAAATGCCTAACTCCGTAAGAAGACCGCCTAGATGTGGAAGGCCAGTCCCTCGGTTAACCAACTGCTCTCAGCACGCACTGCCTAGAGACGTGGCCCACGTACTTCATGTGCACAAAGGGCCTGGTCAATGTTTGGGAAATCCAGATGCTTGCAAGCTTGAACTGATAGGAGAACAGTGACTTGTTAGGCTTGCTGTAGTTTGTAATAGTAGCCTGCAGGCACAGATAGGACGCAGCTGATTTCCATCCACAGGGCTTGTCTCCTGCCACTATGTTATGTCACGAGTAGGGCAGCTGGTAACATGTAATGGTGCATGTCCTCATACTTGCTCTGAGAAAATAACCTATGTCCTAGACGTCTTATTTAAAGGTAGTTATGATGTAGGCTGTATAATCTTCAAGTCCCTTCTCACAATGTAGATAGATGTGCTGCTTTCTAGTGCTTTTCATATGAGTAACAGCGGTACATCCTTCCTCCCATGCTCCTATTTTTCCCAGAAATATGAAATGCTGCAGAATGGCATCACAGTAATACTGTGCATTTTCCAATACAGTCTGTATTGGGTTTGCGTGGCAAGGTTTTGGTAGTGGGAGGACTACAGGGGTGGCTTCTGTGAGAAGCTGCTAGAAGCTTCCCCTATGTCTGATAGAGCCAATGCCAGCCGGCTCCAAGACGGACCCACTGCTGGCCAAGGCTGAGCCCATCAGCGACGGTGGTAGCGCCTCTGGGATAACGTATTTAAGAAGGGGAAAAAACCCCTGCGCAACTGCAGCGGGAGGGGGGAGTGAGAATATGTGAGAGGAACAGCTCTGCAGACACCGAGGTCAGTGAAGAAGGAGGGGAGGAGGTGCTCCAGGCGCCGGAGCAGAGATTCCCCTGCAGCCCCTGGTGAAGCCCATGGTGAGGCAGGCTGTCCCCTGCAGCCCATGGAGGTCCGCGGTGGAGCAGATCTCCACCTGCAGCCCATGGAGGACCCCACACTAGAGCAGGTGGATGCCCAAAGGAGGCTGTGACCCCGTGGGAAGCCCATGCTGGAGCAGGCTCTTGGCAGGCCCTGTGGACCCGTGGAGAGAGGAGCCCACGCTGGAGCAGGTTTGCTGGCAGGACTTGTGACCCTGTGGGGGACCCACGCTGGAGCAGTCTGTTCCTGAAGGACTGCACCCTGTGGAAGGGACCCACGCTGGAGCAGTTCATGAAGAACTGTAGCTGTGGGAAGGACTCATGTTGGAGAAGTTTGTGGAGAAGTGTCTCCTGTGGGAGGGACCCCACGCTGGAGCAGGGGAAGAGTGTGAGGAGTGAGGAGTCCTCCCCCTGAGGAGGAAGGAGCGGCAGAGACAACGTGTGATGAACTGACCGCAACCCCCATTCCCCGTCCCCCTGCGCCGCTGGTGGGGAGGAGGTAGGGAAATCGGGAGTGAAGTTGGGCCTGGGAAGGAGGGAGGGGTGGGGGGAAGGTGTTTTAAGATTTGGTCTTTTATTTCTCATTACCCTTACTCTGATTTGATTGGTAATAAATTAAACTAATTTCCCCAAGTCAAGTCTGTTTTGCCCATGAGGGTAGTTGGTGAATGATCTCTCCCTGTCCTTATCTCGACCCACGAGCCTTTTGTTATATTTTCTCTCCCTGTGCAGTTGAGGAGGGGGAGTGGTAGAGTGGCTTTGGTGGGCACCAGGTGTCCAGCCAAGGTCAAACCACCACACAGTCAAATTAACAGATGCAGCTTTATAAAACAAAATTTTGACCAATGCAAAGCCATGTGCTCTACTGTGTTACGTGACTGTCTCTCTGTCAGAGACGAACTTCCCACCTTTAAGACAAGGTATACTTCACCCAGTTCTCTCTGGAATCAAACTCCAATAAGGGAAGCTATCTGAGTGAATCCCTCAGTGCAGTATTTTCTTTAATTTTTTCACTAGCCTATGAGGTAGTTAATTGACATGAAAAATAGGCAAGGGCATCCTGCTCGTGTGAGAAGGCTTGCACGTGTAAGAAGGCTCAAGAGTACAAGCTCTACCACTTAAGGTCAGAATTAACTCTAAGCAGCACATGTAAGTCCTTGGGTTAGATCCTGAGGTTGTATAAATCTCAGTGGAAGTCGAGTGTTGTATTGATTTTACACCAGATGAAGATCTAGCCTCTTATGTCGCTTCAGCCTGGCTGTGCCTGTGCCTGGAGCTCTGCCAGCAGGAATGCAGATGGCTTGCAGTTCTTGGGATCTGAGGAGGGCAGTGAGTTCCCAGCCGGGTTTGGAGGGTGCTGTTATCTGCTTCAGAAATCTGCAATGCAGGTCTGCCGCTTGAACGGGGCTCTCTGCCTTTTTAGATGGTGATTTTGCAATAGTAATGCTGAGCTTTTGTATTTCACTGGGGCCATGTGGGGCCCAGATATATATATAGAGAGAGATATATACACACACACACACGTATATACATACACACACCAAGAGAGCTGGTGGATCTCTGACCTAACGTATTTATAAGCAGGCAGCACGATAAAACTGGCTGCACTGTTACCATATGGCAAAGCCTTGCTTAATAAATCCCCAAAATAATCTTTTTGGGACTGCTCCTCCAAACAGGTGATGCAATTCTGAACTGCTCATGGAGTTTCCAAGGGAAGGGAAAGCCCAGGAAGGTCTAAAACTTGCCAGGAAGTGGCAGGGCATTCAGGCCCAAGCCCTGTGGTTCTGCATAGCTCAGGGCACTTCTCCTTTCCCAAAGCTGTGGCAGAAGGAGCCTTGATTTGTGCTAATGGGTCCCCTTGCCAGCTGTTGTCTGGCGAACCCAACCGCATGGGTTCAACCCGACCTGCACTGGAGGTTCCTGAAGATCCACAGCAGCGAGCTCTGCTTTGGGCCAAGGATTTGGAAGGAGAAAAGAGCTCTAGCAGCTATTTCTGTCCCTTGTCCTTCTCTGAGCTGAAGACAAACTGCAGCACGCACAGCCTGTGCTTGCAGAAGGGAAAACACAGCCCCTTTTGGGATCCTCTTAGAAATGTCAGCTCTTACCTTCTCCATGATCCTGTCAATCTGGCGATTCTGTGTGTCGATCTCGTTGCCCATGTCCAGGGCCATGTGACGTAAGTTGCCAATGATGCCGCTGACCTGCTCGAGGTTCTCATCCATTTCATTTTCCCGGGCATCGTTTGTTACCCTGGGAGTAAAAAAACAATTATTTGTAGCAGAGACAGAGGAGGTTCCCCCTGGAACTCTGATTCACCCGAAACCTCCCCTGCCTCCTCCTTTGCTTGTCACCTGAGGAGCATGCTGCCATGCTCAGCTTTGAAGAAAAGGGATTAATAAGTAGGTAGCCTGAAAAACATTACGTGCTTATTTTTTGGATGTTGGGCTTAATCGTCTGGGTTCATCACTGATCCATTTATACTGCTCGTGCCTGCCGCTCCTAGAAGCGTTGCTGTCTGAGCTTGTCGGTAACACATCCTGCACCTCTCTGCTGGTGATGGTCCTTCTCAAACAAAGGATGAAAGGGTGCTCCATTTAGACCCATGTGTGGTTAGAGTACGTGGGAAATGCTGGAGGGTGGTGGAATTGAAGCTATACCAGCTCCCCTCCTTGAACTACACATAGCTAATGGATACCGTCCAGCCCTCATACCCTTGGGGCTCACTGAAATGGTGGGGAAGAGCTGCTTCAGCTGTGAAAATCCTGACCTAACATCCTATTTAATTAAATGTATTTCTGGTAAATGACAGAAGCAGCTTCTCTCAGACTTAGTGGCTTCTGTATAGATCCTTTGTCTCTCATTCTTAGCACTACCTTTTTCAGTTGCTTGGTTTTTAGAAGGAAAAACTTGTGCTTGAGCCGAGGCCCAGTTCAACTCTCCAGTGACTGGAGAGGCATGTGGTGACTGATACCGGGAAAAGCAAGGTCCATGGGTCCCACTCAGAAAATCACTACTTTCAGCCTCTTATGCAATTTGTGTTCATGTAGGTGCCAAAAGGGCGCTATAGGCTATTTGCAGAACGATTATGGTGTAGCGTAACTACTTCTCTCTTTCACTGCTATTCTGTTATCATGCCCCAGCCTTCGTTTTGGTGGGGCTGCCATCCAGAAATTAAAAAAAAAGGGAATGGCAGACCCAGCAAACTTAAATGGCAACTCCATCCCACGCTCCAGATTGCATGACAGCATTGTTTCTATCACACTGATTTCCCTTTATCACAGCAGCCAAAAAAATAAGTGGATAATAGTTTTTGGAAAGATAATTACTTATTAATCCAGTGTCCTTAATCTTCAGAGATCAAAGCTTTGCCTACTGGTATGCCTTTATCCATTCAGCTGATAGCATTGTCATCTAAATACATGCTCTATAAGCACTGTAATCAGTATGTACTTATTGCTGGATCCCTATGTATCGCTGAAAGTTTGCAGTTTGGTTGCCATTAGCCTAGCGGTGCGTTTCAAACTGGCTTTCATTTGAGTGCGCAGGGGTTGCCACTAAAGCGTCAATGCTTCTCCATAGTTGTGGCTCTACAGCAGCTGAGGAATGGGGCATCATTCCCTGTTCAGTGAGGTTTTCTGGAGAGTCACGAGCAGGGAAGGGGTGTACCTCTAGTTAAAAGTGCGCTTCAGGTTCTGCGTTTGGCTCGGTGCTTTGGCAGGGAGCCCGAGGCTTTTTTCTTTTTGAAAAGAAAGGAAGGGGTGCCGGACGCTTTCGTATATCTTCTGGCAAGGAGGGATAACGAGCACTACATATCTTGGGACGCAATAGCAATAAACAGTATTTATCTGACACCCCTTTGCTGAGGCATTCGACAACTGTCGTTAATGAGACCCCTAATAAGGCCCCCAGGAAAAGTGCATGGTTCACGCCAGGCAGCTGGAGTGCAGAGGACGGTGCTGACCGGCCGTGACAGCCTGCAACCTCACATTGCTGCTGTGAAGTAAATAAATAGATATTATTTCTATGTTATTATTGCCGGGCAGTCTCAAGGAGGAAGGTTTAGGGCCACGTTTTCAAGCACCTTCTGGTTCTCAGGGCTAAGACCCTTAACTTCCAGGATTTCCGACAACGTAACCATCCTTTGCGCTAGCTGAGGCAAGCACCCACAGGGCCAGGGGAAGTCAGCGGACGCGGTAAGCCTTTAGTACCTGTCTTTAATCGCCGTCAACCTAAACCTGAGCACCCGCCACTCGGTGGAAAACACCGGCTCCATCGCATTACCCAGCACCACTGAAGGAGTTAATGAGCATCACAGAACTCATGACCATATGGAAGAAATCTAAATATATCAGTGACGAGGAGAATAGAGAGAAAACAGTGGATAAAAAGGCTCACCTGCGGATAAAGCCACCACTGATGGCCATCTGCTCCCGTTCATCTACGACACGTGCAGGCTGGCTGGCTACGACACCATCCTGATTATTGCCCCAGGCTTTTTTGTAAGCATCACTTGATTTAAGCCTATGCAAAAAAGATGATGAGTAACAACGCATCCAGTGGACAAGGACAAACGCAAAACTCTTTACTTCTCCAAGCTAAAAGCTGAATCAAGCAAATGAGTTTTCAGATAGAGGGTCATTGATTGTATACCGATATATCATAACCCTGAATAAAAGGAGGGGTTTGGGTTTTGGTTTTTTTCACTTTACTGCCACAACAACTGTGATGGTCAGAGGTTTTGTTTCCAATAGGGTGAATTGCAATTGTCAAGTCTACGACACTGCACACAGGTTTTTGGATGTTGACTTAGTTTCCAGAAAGAAGGAAAAAAAAAAAAAAAAGGAAAAAGAAAAAAGAAGAAGAGAAGAAATACAGATAAGTAGAAAACATTGTTTCATTTCAGTGACACATATGTTTTGACATCAAACACAGAGAACGTACTGGCAGACAGACATAAAAACAGAACTGCCAAGTATAGTGTGTACATCACATCACAGCAACACACCCTTTTAGAGAAAAACGGATTTGGCTAGATTTTAACATTTTACCATGCAGAAGATTGGGCTTCTGTTGATATTTTTTAACATATATGTGGCATAATAGGCATTTAAAGCCACTAACCTTTCCCAAGGTGATTTGGGGATGATTTTATCATAAAATTCATAGGGTTTGTTAGATTTTTCAAATAATATATCGGTACTTGAAAATAGTAATCATACATCGACAGTTGATGTACAAACCTTTGTCCACAGAGACAAAAAGTAAAATAGGCAGAAGTGAAATGAGTGCAGGAGGAAAGAAAAGATAAGAGCAATCTAGCATCAGAAAGGGAAATTTTTCTACATTTTTCTTCATGCACCAGCTACAGGCATGAATAAGAAGTGAAGCATTCTCACTAAGCACAGTTGCCCCAATAGTTCATCATACTCTTAATGCATCAGCAGTAACAGCCTTCACAATAAGCAAGACACAGGCAAAAATGGATCATCACTTCCTTCAGGAGCTTTAAACCACAGCACTTTAAAACAGCCTAGCGACTTGTTAGATTTGTTGTTTATGACAGTTACATTAGCTTTCAGAGAGCCATTTTTGACTGAGCTGCCGTGGATAGAAAATTAAAACCCAGGCATACCTTCAGTGGCAGATTAGCATGTGCAGCATATTTAGAGTTGCTGTCATTGGGGTCGTCAGATGAGACTGAACACTTTAACAGGAGAGTGTGAGTGTTTGGGGTCCGTAGGTATAAGTTCTTGATTTTATTCCGGAAATGGAGCAGTTTCCAACAAAGCTGTTGGGAACTGCAAAGTTCTGTGGTTTCCCTGTTCTTCAGTCACCTCCAATCAGTCATATATAAACAGCCCTGCGGCTTGGATTTTGGGGGAGAAACTGAATGTGCTTCTGGAGGATTTGGGAAAGGACACAACAAACCCATCTCTGGTGTTATGTTCTCTCCACGCCCCCTGAAGCAGCTCAGCTTCTATTGAGCCTGAAGATGTGTTGCATGCTCCAATATAGAATTAAAATGTAGGTGAAAAGAGGATCTTTCCTACTCATCTGTTTTGTTGCTTATTTCCTATTAAAGTCTGTGAAGACTTAAAAAGGTGATGGTTGGCTTATTGTTCTTAGTTCTCTGAAACTATACAACAGCTTTGGCGTTTCTAGAAATGAGTGAACGTGATTTTCTTGCTGCGCATACATTTACAGGGGGTTTTGCCTGTTCTTTAGACCTGTGCAACTTTGAGAGTGAGACCGTCTCTGTGTTTGAGGTGAATGATTTTATATACCCAGAACTTGATCTTTATTTTCTCGTGGACTTCCCATTAAAGTCAACAGGTGGAGTCTGGGTCTGCTCATGGTCGATAGCAGTTGTCCTTTTGAATGCAGTCGGGTCAGAGTTTCGTGCCATGGGCATTCTGGGTCTCCTGAGAATGTAGGATCAAGCCTTGCATTTTGGTAAGGCTCACAGAGTTGGATTTACTCTGTATATCAGAGTATAGTTATGTGTGAAATGGTTAATCTTTTTTAAATATATGCCATTAATCTACCACCAGCCAGAAGAACATTAGGGGATCACGGTGATACTGATGCCCAGAACTGTATGGGTTGCTCTCCCTCCTACACTCCACTTCTCAGAATATCATCTTGTTCGTACTAGTTGAGTCCTGGCATAGTGATTCAAGGAACAGTCTCTAAAAGCATTGTTCATCCATACTGTTTGTGAACACATTGACTGATTAGCCATGCTAGTTTATACATCTGGCTGTAGACGGCAAAGGTCAGAATACAGCCTTAAAGCAGGGAAGAGACACCTTTAAAAATGAACATCGCCCACATCGAATGCATGCAGTATCCTTCTGTTCTTGCATCTATTGATTTCATGATACTGCAATCATAGTGAAGTGGTAAATGTTTTAAGGCCACGTGTCAGGTGCTAACCCCACCCGTGCCACGGGTCTGGCTGTCAGTTCTGAGCAGCCTTTCCTGCAGTACAGAACGTTAAAACGGCTTTAAAAAATGACAATTCCTGCAAAATACATTGGAATTTTTTGTCCTTCAAGGGTGAACTTTTGACGTAGGCATTGTGCCAGGTTTCTCCAGGAGGAGCAAGCCAGGGCAGCGTTCCTCTTTAAGTTGCAACAGCTGTTAGAGCGTGGGAGGTGTAAAGTTTCTGCTGCATGCTCTTGTACCTGCAGCTCTTCTGCACTGCGTCCTCTGGTGCAGGACAGCAGGGCTAAAGCCTGTATCAGAGCTGATACCTATTGCAGGCAGTCCCACTGACAAAGGCTGTCTGCAGCTCTTTCCATTCCTCCTTGCCCCTCTCCCATTCTGCACACCAAGGCAATAGCACACATATTCTGGGCAAAATGTTTACCCCGCCAAAGTATTTGTGGCTTCGTACACAGGAGCAAAATTGATTTTTTTAAAGCTGAGGCGGTATCTGCATTGCGTCCCAAGGGAATTAACTTCAAAATAAATGGCGATTGATAAGGCAGAAACCCAGTCCTACCGTTCTGATTTCTGGCAAAATACCCACTGAACTCCAAGACAGCTCTCTCTCATTTGGGTCTTGATAATCATGGTAGGATCAGGCCCTGGCTGTGAGCAAAGGGTCTGTGCCACTCAGAAATGGAGTCTAATCCTACAGAACCACTGCACTCTGCTTTGTTTCCTGCACAATCTCTGGCCAACCATTTATGGGTGTTTTCACAGTAACCTGGTTGCATGCCTACTCGCTGCATGCTGGATTTGCCATTCCTCAAGGACTTCTGGTCGGTCCACTTTGTCCCCGATTTCCTACACCCACATAACCGCACATCACATTTTCTTGGCATTTAAAACAAGCTTTGCATTACTTGGAGGACGGTTTCGTTCAAGTGTGATGGCATGCAAGCAAATTCGATGCATTTCAACATTTCTGCTTAGTGTACGTGCTACCCAAACGAGAGAAATTTGGCATGACATGTTCAGGTTTTCTCAAATTTGTTGCCTGTGGCAGGATGAAAACCATTTCGAGTTGGTTTCCAATTGTGGAACATGTCTCTTTCAAGATCTCATCAAGGACTATTTCTGTTGAGCAATGTTGTGTGATTTTCATCCATAATTTTGAGTAATGTTTATTATGACCTCTTCTGCATTTTTTTCAGCTTTTTTGTTTTGTTTCTTAAACTTGTTTGTGAAAATATGTTGCAAAATTTAGGGTCTCCAGGAATAAGGTAGCCCCAGTGTTTTTGTTCGCTGGAAAATGGAACCACTCAGTACACTTTGTGTAAAATGTTGAAACTTTTACCGTTAAAAGGTGTCGACAGTGAAGCTTTCACTGCAGTATGCCTGATTTTAATGCATCTACAGTAATTCCCAGTCAGTTGTCTATGCTATGAGATGAATGCATTTGAACCAGAATCGTTCTTTCTGCATGCCACATGCTCATCCTGTCCATGTGCCTAGCAAGGATGAGCTTCACAAGGCCTTTGGGATCAGCCTTAAGTGCTCAAAGAGATGAGGCAGGCAGCACCTACTTGTTACATGGACAGACACAAAGACCACAGAATTTTCCTAGGTCCGTCAAATTCTTTTCTGCTTCTTTCATGTCCTTATTGATTTGGTCCATTCCCTCTTCGATGCGTTCCAGTTGTTCTGATTAAACACAAGTATTTTATCCCCACAGAATGAAGCAGATGGAAAAGGACAAAGAAAAAAAAGACAAAAACTTCAGACATTCACTGTGACAAAAAACTGGACACCACATAGCAGAGCCGGTACCCAGTACCTACTTGTTACAAGGACATATGAAAAGGCCACAGCATTTCCCTAAATCTTTTAAATTTTTCTCGGCCTCCTTCATGTCTTGGTTGATATGGTTCATGCCTTCTTCAACACGATCAAGTTGTTCTGGTCAGGACAAAGGGATGACAGTGTGGAATGAATTGTATTTTTGTTTGTTTGCTTTTGTCTTCAACAGAACATGAAAAATGACCATGTAGAACTGAATTAATAATGACATTACAATGCATTAATCAGAGCTGATGCATTGTTGAAAGGATGTATGCCGCACTGGATGCCGAAGATGTTTTTTACTAATATGGGAAGAGTAAAACAAAGGAGGAAGATGTTTGAAATATATTAATTTAAACAAGATGTAATGATGTAGAAAGGAAGGGTTATAAAGTTTAAGGTCCAGAAACATAATACAATACATCCACTTACTAAGACACCAATGACATCCAAGAGAAAGAAAGATAGTGTTATTATTTTGCATTTATGTATATAATACCAGAGAAAAGGTGTCCTTCCATGGAAAATACTTCCGTTACTTACACTTACAAATGTCTTTGAATTAGGTGATTTGGGGCAGTGTAATTGCTTTGATTAGCGAGCGAGCGAGCTGACGGTAACGGTCCCAGAGATGGAGCGAGCTGTTAGGAGCCGTGTCCAAGTACTCCTTTTTCCAGAGGCTGAGGAAACTGAGACCTGGCACTTTGATTGGCACCGGATATTAATCTCCAATCTGAGTATGGCCTCAGGGCTGTTTTTTTCTTCTGGTACGGGTGCTGCAAATCAGGAGTAACCCCAGCGAACACAGAGCAATTGCAACCACTCCAGGAGCCTGATGCTTACTGAAAGAGGACCACTGGCTCTGACGTTCGTTGTCTCTGTCCCCAGGGGATCTTATGAAAACAAGCACTGGGTGAAGACTCATGTTTTCAGTGGGGTCACTTCTGCTCTGCTCTAGGGCAAGTTATGAAGCACCAAGCCTAGTAACCAGCCATATATAGAGACCGTCTCTCCACTGGCATCAGACAGAATTTGGCCGATTTCCACCTAAGGCTGACAATGATCTAGGGTTTTCTTAGTGACTCGGTAGCTCAGAATAATTTACTGTGTTAATTTCTTCACTATTAAAGCTTGGAAAAATGGCCTAGAGGAACAGAATGCCACAATGTAAAACTGTAAGAATGGATCCTCCACTGATGTAAACAGATGCGGATCCAGTGGGATCAGGGGTCTTATGTGGAGTCTGCGGTAGCAACAGCATTTTACGTGGCTGAAAAGCCTCACCATTTGTTTCATGAAGGATAAACCCAAATAAGTATTACACGGGATGAGAAAGTTACTTGGAGTGGCATTTCAATCCATTAAAAACTGTAACTGTACCTAAAGAGGCAAAGTAAAGCAATCCCAGAAAAACACAAATACATCCCTATTCCCCATGTTGAATAGAAAAAAATATAAATACAGAATTAGACCTGTGGGGAAAGGAACTAAGAGAGCACTGGTTATAGGAGAAATTTAATGTCATCCCTGATGTTAACCGAGTCCTGCCCAGAAGGGGGGGGGGGGGGGGGGGGGGGGGGGGGAGAAAAAGAAAAAAAGGAAGGCATTTTAGAAAAAGAAAATCATGTGCATATTGACGTCAATACAAAACTCCTCTTGACTTCTTTGGGAACATGAATAGGCCTAATTTCTTACTCGGGTTTCTAATAACAATTGAGGTTTAGATTTTGAAAGCTTTCTGGGGGATTTGGATACCCAATTCCCATTAAAATTAATTTTATTTAATTAAATTTAATGGGAAACGGGCATCTCACCCCTAGAGGGCCTTGAAAATCATGGCCTAAATTATTCGAGCTGAAATAATTCAAATATTGAACTTGTGCTCTTTGTTTAATTCTTGCATGAGGCTGGGCGGAGAAGGAGAAGGAGAAGGAGAGGTGCCATGTCAGTATTGCGGCTGCATCCGCTTTTCACCTGTCGGTTCCCACTCTCAGCTGGATGTGCCTGTCTCCTCATACCACGGGAGTTACTGATCCCAAGTCCAAGGATACATTTAGAGGATCAGAGTTACCCGGCAGTGTCTTCTAAAAGGGGCACGTATAATGTGAGCAAAGCATTGGGAAGCTAATAAGGAAACCTGAGAGATGCACTGCACAAGTTCTGCCAGCTAAACCGCTGAGCCGACAACCAGGAGTACAAGGTTAGGTTGTTTTAATGCACCTTGTAATTTTACGTTTGGGTTGGGAGGCTTTAGCAGAAGCTTTGGTTCGTGTTTGTAGCCACAGATCGTCAATCTCATCAGAAATGTGAGAAGGCGACGCTCCTGCTCCTCGCTAACTCGGAGTCCTGCCTGCTCCTGCGTAGCTGGGCGACCCTGGGGCTTGCTCTGGGAAGCGGCTGTGGGAACGTGAGCTGGCTTTTGCGCTGGTTCATGCAGCATGGCGGGAACCGCTAAATTTCTGTCGCAGATTCCCACCTCCTGCTTGTGAGAGCTGTGTTTGCAGAGCCCGGCTGGTTTTCAGGGCTCTCGGTTAAAAGGAGGCTATTTCCACGTGTGTATTTTGACACGGGGAGGGACAAGAGGGTACTGACTTTTCTTCCGCTGATTTTGCTGCTAGTATTTCTCTAGCCTTGGCTGGCCAGTAGAAAACGCCAGGTAAGACTGCAGGGATCAGTCCAACCTCTGGTACCACTGGTGGCTTTCAGCCCAAGCATGTTTCCTTGCTCAGATGCACGTTCTCTGAAGCCAGATACGTCTCTGAAGCCAGGGCCTTTTGAACTTTCTTTCCCTGTTTCCTACTCTGCCTGAATAGATGAATGCTAATTGACGAGTGTATTTGACAGGACTCAAAGACTTCCATTTAAATTATAGCTCTCTCCAGGAACCTGACTTAATTTATCCTGCTTCAGGATTTGTCTGTGATGCCTATGCTATTTCTGAATAGAAAAGGGACCCACAACTAATTTATCTTCCGTTAAAAGAACCTCATCAGTGTAAAAAGCCCATGTCATATTTGTAGCCCAGAAGTCTAGACAGCTGGCTGCTGGTCCTAAAACCATCTGCTAGTTGTTAATGTCGTGGGCTGGATTGTTAACTGGTTTAAATCGGCGTAGTTATGCTGGCTTCATGGAGCAACACCAATTTATACCTGTCAAAGATCTGGTCCCACAGGCAAGAAAATAGATTCATGAGTCTAACCACAATTATTGAGGTACAAATATTATAGAGGAATTAAGTTAATAGGGTCACTCTGGATTTGTTTTAGTATAACTGATATCAAAATCTGGCCCAGAATTAATCACTGCCGGTAAGAAATCAGATGGCTATCAAAAGGTTAATTTAATGTCTGTCTTCATAAATCTTCCCTATTCCAACTTTGCGTGTTGTATTAAAGGCTTTAGGGGAGGCAGCCTGCTGGTATATACTGCCATGAACCTATGCAAATTCACACCTACAAAAGGTCATTTCCTTTACCTCCCATTTAGAGAAGCACTTCAAGGTCAGTGTTTAAACATCTTTTGATAGTTTGTTGCAGTATTCTTTGAATATACTACATCTATATATATGCTTATATATCATATATGATATATAAGAGAATTGGCGTTGTGGAAGCAGAATACACATCAGAGGCCTGTTTCACTGAGATTTCCCTCACTTTTTTTCTGGGAAGCTCTGCTAATTATTGGCCCTTTCTGCATATTGATACCCTTTTATGTCTGAGAATGTCACTTTGATTCATAGTGGCCATATATCTTCTCCCAGATCTTACAGCAAACTAATGGCGTATCTCAGGATACAAACAAGGGTATTTTTCCACCTGTGTCGTTATACTTATGAATTACTTCTGTATCAAAACCATAGGCAACTGCGGGACCATAAGCTAGTCCTGTTAGTTTTACTGTAGCATTGTGGACCTTTGCCAGCGGGTCTTTGCCAGGATCTTCCGTAACAGCCTGGCAAATGCCCACTCTGTGACTGATCTGGTGAAGCGGCTGGGAGAGGGAAGCTGTAGCAAGGGCATCCCTCAGCTGCTCCTGTGGTCTCTTGAGCAAACACAGCTGCAAAAGCATCTTAACACAACGTCGGATGCAGAGCCAGGACAGGGCAAGTGTGGTGTTGCTCCACCTTTGCATCCCCATCTGTAATTTATAACAAATGTTCCTTGACTGGTGTCCAGGACCTGGGGCCTGGGCTTGAATGTCAGTTAAATGCATTTGGAGAAGGGAACTTGCTCCTTTGCCTGGAGTATTGTGCAATGAAGTGATTTCCACCAAGGACAATTTTAATTAAAAAAAAAAAAAAAGAAAAAAGGACATCTAAGAATGCATTGTAATCATAATTGCATACAAGAGGGCTGAATTTGAAAGAGAGTCAGCAGATTAAGTATTTCCGATGACACTCGGTGATCCCATTTTCCATAAAGCAGAATCATATCCGAGCAAAGTACATTTCTAGGACTGCCTTTTCAGAAATCCTGAGTCTTGACCTAGCTCCGCTCTGAAAGGCATTGCTGGGCACAGGTACGAATGGAAGAAAGCTGGCAGGGAGTGCTTGTGAGCCCACGTGTAGCTGTGCTAAAAATAACAGTAGACAAGGCACAATCTGCTTTTGTGGGGTGTTCGGTTTTTCTTTTGTTCTGCTCTGCACTTTCAACGTAATTAATGCCATTTTCCCTGTAGAATCTGGAATAGTTGATCGTTACTATTTTTTTCACTAATTAGCAAACCGTTTCTGACTGCGATCAGCTCAGCTCCTAGGTGTTGTTGGAGCATCTCTAGCAACTCTGCTTTTGGCATCTCACTGCCTATCAATTTTCGTGCTAGCTGTCGAACAGGAGAGAAGCTGGGGAAGGGGCATGCACAAGGGGCCGTAATTTTGCTCTCTGATGGAAAGGAACGGTAATTCTCTTTGTATTTACTGCATTTGTTTCTCCAGTGCCATAGAAACAGGTCAGCCACAGCTCATACAGAACTGTAAAACTTGCAACTCATGCAAAAACTGTAGGGGTCAGCTAGCATGGGCACCGTCACTCGGCGTCAACCCTTTTGCTTGTAGGGTCGCCTAGTGATTCCAAAGTTTTATCTCCATAGTTCAACTTGATCTGGAGTACAGATCTGCTGGGTAGATCAAGCTACTCTCCACGTTCGCTGGCATTGCTGGTTGTGCGTTTGCTGTTGGTGTGCTGCAGAGAGAAAATTTCAATTGCCTTGACATGTTCTTTGTGGCTTATTAAAGTTGTGGATGTTCCTCAATCTTGCCTTGGATGAAAAATGGCTGTGCTGCTACTGTTGTTATTGGAAAAATTTCTCCCTTCTACCCTGTTTTGAATACAAGAATAAAATTCTCGTCCAAATCTCTCTGCCTGCTGATACTCCCGGGTGATGGGAGTTTCCTTTGGAAGAAGAGAGCTACCACTCTGGGACTCCTGCTATGTCTGAAATTCAGGTTTATCTTCACATCCCCACTTTGTACTATCACTTTCATTTCTACGGCCTGCTTTTAACCAGCATGCATCCAAATGTTAACATTTTTCTAAGCTAGCATGTTTCAAAGACATATTTAATGAAGCAGAGCGATTGCTACAGCTCAATAATCGTTTGCAGCATGACATTTTTAGTGTAAAATGCAAAAATCTTAGTTTAAAGCATTAGGTACGTATCTATATTTAAATAATTAATTAAGGGAGCTTGACTCGAAGCCAGGTTTAAAAAAATGTAAGCATTATGGATGCACATAGCGTCTGGGAAAGATTTTCTCACTGATGGAAAAAATCTCAACAAGGGGAATCTAACCTCTTCACTCCTTCCTGTGGGCTCCCCAGGGGAAGAACTGTGTTGAACTGGTTTGGGTGACAATACCTGGCTCAAAAAATGATAACTCTTGGTATTGCAGAGGGACTACTCCAAAAGCCCACTCAGATTCCCAGTGACTTCAAAGGGCACTGGAAGAGGTCTCTAGTTTTTATGACGGTCCCATTCTCTGTGAAACAGGAGTAATGAAAGCTCTTGTGAAGCTCCACATCTCTGTAGGGTCATAACAGGCTCTGTGGTCTGGTGCGCAGCCAGCTGCGCTAAACATTTAGGCAACAGGACCGGCTTTATTGTCTAAATACCTAGTATTGTAAAATTACATTGACTTATTTCCTTTTATGATCCCAAAGACTTCTGCTTATTGATATCAGAAAATGAGTTCTGCTTTGCGTTATTTAGTTTGAGATCAGCTCAAAGAAGTTTTCCTTGTAAGGTCTGTTTAACTTCAAAACAAGCAGTTTTGTAAGGAAACTTAGAAATAGAGCTTCAAGCAACTGCAGAGATTAGATATTCTGCTTGCCGCCCACTGGAAAGATCAATGTCATGTTTTTTGTCTATTTAACACCTAATAATCTTAAGTGACTTGTGCAGTCAGCTGAAAAGAGATCACATGGCAGTGTTAGCAAATTATTTCCTTAATCTGATAATCTGCAGAGGCATCCGTGAGTTGCACACATTGCACTAATTACAGAGGGTTCAAAGTCATCATTAGCGTATTTTGCCCAATAATATAAGTCCTTTATCGCTAAAATAAAAAAAAAAAAATCAGGAATTATTACAGCTGCATATGGCTAAAATGGACAAAACTTAATTAAACAATTAACATAGTACAGTGGTTACAATATTCCCAGAGTTTGTGGCATTGTTAGGCTGTGTTCCTTGAGAAACCCATTCTGTATAGTCACGAGCTTAATTTACTGAACCACTTAAGGCATGACCATAACCAATTTAAAGAGGCTTTTAAATTGTCTGATTCTTTCCTGTAAGTATCGACTAACTGCATCTCTGGCCATACAATATACATTTCAGGTTTTACTGTCAATGAGAGTTTAATACTGAGTTCTCTGGACTCCAAAGAGGTCAGTGGGTCCAGTCTCAGCTCCTTGGCTCACACGGGCCGTCCTTCCTAGCATGACTAGAGAGTCGGTGGGACAATTTGTGCGTAGAGGGGTTTAGCAATAGTAGAACTCCAAAGTAAAAAAAAAAAAAATTCAGGGTTAAAAACAAAATAACCCCCCCTAGCAATCTGTGGAAAAATAACAGTTAAAGAACCGAAACATATTTCCCAAGACTAAACACAAGGGCAGTTCTAGCCTCCACTAAAGTTTCTGCTGATCTGCCTGTGAATTACATTGCAAGACACACCTGGGTATTTATAGTCTTTCTCTGACAATATTTGTGATTTATTTTAACTGTATAATTTGCTGCCGAAACAAAACACATTATTTAGACAGGTGCCATATCTGTTTCAACATAAGTAATTTCTGGCTTTCCGTATTCAGCGATAGTTCTTTTACTGCTGTTATTCAGAAAAAAAAAAAAATTCGAAGACAACAAAATATTCTCTGTAATTTTTTCCTTGTCAAGACAAATTGATGCAAGAAAATTTGGCCAGGTTAAGTTCTTTTCCTAAAGGGGGAGGTGGGGGGGGAAACAACGAGACATACACGTAAAAGCCAACAGAAGAAAATACTTTCTGTTTAGGTCTTGTTATTACTTTTCATTCATTTTAGTGCCAGAGAGGCAGGGACATTACAGATGAAAGGGGGCTGTCAGGTTCTGCAGTCCATTCCCCAACAATGTCGTACCGTTGCCTATAACCGTTGTCTGGGCTCGGTGAGTAATACAGCATTACCTCTGTAGAAGACATTTCCTAATACAGTTTTGTATCGTGCCGCATAGTAAATAATAACAAGGGCTTTTTGTGGGCTGGTTTGATATAGAGTAGCAGCATTTATGTTCTGTGGATTTAACTTCTCTTTGGAGACGCAGTTTTGCTTGTGCTGTGGGTCTGCAGCAAATGAAGACTTATTAGTTTTGTTGCGGGGGGAAGCTACCTGCTTCTTTGTAATATTATGAAGGGCAAAAATGTAATTTCCTGGAACGTATTGAATATATCTAGCTCTGTCTTTGTCACTGTCATCCACAGACAGGGACTCATCTAAGCTTGAAAGCTCCTATATGGTCGATTGTAATGAGCTGATGGTGTCATAGCTTTTAATGTTAAATTCCTGTTATCCTCACTGACATTTCTATACAAAAAGCAACTGAATTTTACACAAGCTAAACCTGTTTTACCTTCTCTTGGGTTGCATTTAATGCATGCTTTTCACTTGTAGCTAAAACAAGTGAGAAAATTACATAGCACCTGCATAAATAATGTTGGATTTTACACTTAGGGAGGCAAATCTTCCCATTGTGTAGCTGGATCTTGACCCAAAGGTTGCTGAAAAAATGATGATTTGGTTGAGTTCAGCCTGCAGCTCTCTCTGACGTTAATGAGAAACAGATCAAAAGAAGTACAGACTATTAGGCAGTTATTGTACGTTCCTCTGTCAGACAACAAAGCTAAAGGCAAAGAAATTCTCGAGTTCTCATGCACAGCGACATACGTGTTTTATGGCCCTCATTTTCAGGTTTGCACACAGTTAGTACAGCACTTGAAGAACGGTTATACTTCCTTACTGAAGCAATCTGAACTTACCTCCTTGCTCATCCAACATAACCAAAGTCCTGATACCAGCATCTTTACTCTACATCCCAATAGTGGTAGCAAGGTAAGGAGAGAGAGGGGGAGAAGAAAGAGAGAGAGAGAAAGAGAGATCAGTGAGGGAACACTCAGCCCTAGATACGGGACATAGGAAGACAAAAGAAAAACAGTGAAAGGAATGACAAGGCCGTAAGGGGCTGGTGGCACAGTCCGAAGACCTTATGTGCCTGGACACTGTACAAGGAACTGGGTACTCTCAATGGTACCGTCAGTCCTTCAGGATTCACTGGGATGCTGACCTACTGCAGAAAACACAAAGTCCGGGACTTGGAGATTAAAATAATCACTTTACACAAGAGTAATTTCTAAAAAGAGAGGGTTCATCTCCAAGTTCTCTGAAGCAGGAGAAGGGAAGAAGGGGGTGTTGACATTGCAGGTGTATGTTCATCCCCCAGGAGAAATTCCCAAGGAAAATAGATATGGCACTAACGTGTTTGGTAAGGAGGCACAGTGGTTTGTACATAGCCCTTGCAACACAGAAGTCAGAAAGCTTACCTACTTAGGAAATCCATTTTAAAGTAGGCTAATATTTAATAGGATTAAGCCATATTTTTTGGCTTGGAGATCTAATAGATATGGGTTTGAGCCAAGTTTTAGTTCAGCGAAGAGACGCCTTTAGCATCAATGGACTTTGGATCAAGCTTGAAGGCAAGATTTGTAAAACACCTACGTGCTGATCCTACCCCTGGTCCCACGGAGGTTAATGGGAGTCTTATCATCGCCTTTGCTGGACACAGGGCTTGAGCAAAAGCCGAGCAATTCAGAGCTCCCACCTGCCTAAATCAGCAGCAGGGCGCCTTTCACAAATACAGGTTTTGCATGCAGTATCATCACTCTGGGATGTGATCGGGTGTCTCGGGTTTCGGGGTGCTGTGATACTAAGCTATATTGCAGATCAGATTAGCTCCTTTTTAATTACAAAGGGGAAACTAGCTCCATTCTGCTTGGAGCAGTGATAACGTCTGTGAATAATTAATGGCCTGAACGATCTCCTGACTGTTGCATTTCAATAACAGATGAAGTCCTCTGTGGCCTGACAGCTTGCCAAGGGAGTCATCTGGACACGTGCAGCAGTAATATAGCTGCTTCCCTGAAGACAAAGCCATCCATGCCCCTGTGAAGCAGATAAAGTTGGTGGTGTCGATTTTGCAGAGGGCAGGGGAGATGCCCACAGTTGCACAGGCATGTGAGGAACAGAAACCTGGGGTCCTGACCTTCCCTTTTGCTTTTTCAGACCATCCTCCTCCTCCTTGAGACAAATTAAGGACTTAGTATTATCCTTCCTCCCAACTGCCCTGCTCGCTCCCATCGCTCATCTCTTTCTCTGGGAGCAGTGAAGTCTCTCTGGCCGTCAGCTGCCTGGTCCGCGCTGGCAAGGCGCTCCCAGGCAGGCTGGCAGCGCACTGCCCGCGTTGGCTCAGCCACAAGCCTGACCCTTTGCCACGCTCGAGGGCTGTCTGGCTGGTGCAGCTGGTGCTTCTCTGCTTTGCTTCAAGAGGATCCTGCTCGGCTCAAGAGGGATGCGAGATGCCTCTTGTTACGCTCTCGTCTGCCTTTCTCTGCGCTCCCATTCTTGTCTTTAACGTCTACGGCACTGTAGAAACTGGGAAAAACATCAGATGTGTGCAGCCTGGTTTGTCCCCTCCCCCGGCCTTTATTTTTTTTTTTTTTTTAAATCCTTGTGTGAGTTGCCAGGTGGAGAGAAAAAGCCTTCTGCCTCTCCCCACGGTCTGCTGCGCCCCACGGCCCCTGGGTCAGCTAGCTACCAGGTACCCGCTGCCGCTCTCCCTCCCTTCAAGCTCACAGGGCATTTACTTGAATCCCAGCCAGCTTTTATTTTTGCAACCTTTAGAAACTTAGGGTCCAAGGGTCATCTTAGATTTGCCTATTTAGAGTAAGGAAACAGCCTTTAATGATCTTAGGTTTTCTGTAGGGCAGGTGTCAGGTTTGCTAAGCACTGGGTATGCAATAGCTTTTTATTGTACTCTTTCTGTGCTCTTGGTACCCAAGGATGTCTTACCCCAAAAGATTTACATGTATTTTAAAAAACATGCCTCTTGCAAACACAAAGAGACTGCTTAGGTCCTGAGTCATCTTGTATTTGAGTAAACATGGTGCAGTCTGACATGGAGCCCTTCTAAATATTGGACTCAGAAAACCCACAATTGGTGGTATGATAGTTGTTGGCTTTCAGTGAGTCAGGCATGGTCAGGCTGAGAAATGTTTGCTGCTCCTTAACCCTCTGACCTTATTTTCCTGCAATTTTTAACATCTGAGCAAAATGTCTTCATGCAACTAAGATGCCCAGTGACCTGAATAAGACCCATGCTGAGAGACGAATTCAGCAATTAGTCCTTATGGTTTGTATTTCATATCAAACCCTTGCACAGAGCAAAAGAGGTGCAATTTTCTTTTACTTACCTGACCATCAGTGCCATTTAATTTTATCAGGCAATACTGTATCTCTTAAGAGCAGCCTGCCACAGCATTAATACTAATGTGAAAATATTGAAGGGTGTGCATTGAATATACTTGTCTGCATCTGAGGTCTAATCCAAAGCACATTGAAGCTAATAAAAAGATGCTCACTGGCAAAGATGAGAGGTGATTCAGACATCAAGTGACAATCTCCTCCTGTTCCAAGTTTCTATTAAGCATCAATTTTCAGCTTTTTCACAAAAAATAAACTGTGTAAAGCCAATTTAAAAAAAAAAAAAAAATCACATTTGAGCATTTAAAACAGATCCAGACTTTCCTAAAAGTTCAGTATTTCCATTGTGACTGATCTTTTAGATAGCTCAAAGCCAAACATGTCTTTAAGACAGAACTGTTCTAAAAATGTGCTCATCATCCAGCTGTCTGAGCAGGAGAGAAACACTCAGTAACTGACCCTCAGGGACAACAGACCGAGGCATCTCTGGAAACTACAAAACCTCTTCATTTAAAGGAATATAGAGGAAGAAATGTGCCACACCAGTGTGTTTGGGGCCCAAACACAGACAACGTTGGCGTTTTCTGCGCTAGAAGTATCACAGAAACTCCCCTTGGTCTCAGCGGGGCAGGTGTCAGCAGACACACTCGAACCGGTTGCTTAGAGAACGTGTAACAGGAGGTGACGAAAGCTGTGACAGCGAAGCGCCAGCCCAGAAGAAGATGTTTTACAACAACCGATCATAAACCCTTGATAACAGGCTCCCAGAAGAGCCATGGTCACAGCAGGGGCCTGGTGACCATGCTTTGATTTGTCTGGTCCTGAGGGCTCAGGAAGGGTTCCCACCCACATCCAGTGCTCTCCAACATCAATGAGATCCTATGTGGGAAGCCATGAATGGGTAGAACCATTGAGGTCCGCCTTGTTATGAAAATGTGTGCTAATGGTACACTTTCCGAGGCATTAGAGCCTTTCTTTCTTCCTGTGCAATGGAGGAATTTCTTAAGACTCTTCAGTCCTTGCACAGGCAATCCTCTCTTTAGATGGCGGCAAAATAAGGATTCTCAAAAAATGGGATGCCTAGGGTAGTTCAGGCCAGAGAGAAGAAAAATGCATCTTTCACAGGACCCTGCAGAGTTCATGGAGCACATGCCATTTTAATCCAGGTCTTAAATCTGTAACAGCCTTCTCTCTCCAGAGTTACTTCTGACTCTCCTTGTTGCACTTGAGAGGAGAATTTGGACTGCTGGATTTTGCCACGGTACGGCAAACATCTCACACTCTTGTCCTCCAAAAGAAAATGGCACAGCACGAATTGCTTTTGCTGAGGCATTAAACTGACAGCTCTGGAGTTCCTCTGTTTATCCATAAGGCGGGTATACTGCAAACGGTAAAACATACAATCTTTCCCATGCAGCCCTTGAACATACTCAGCCCTAACTTGAGGAATGAGCAGGGCAGCCCACGTGTCCTCCCAGACTTTGATTTCCATGGAGACTACCATGGGTTGCCAACCGTTTTTCTGCAAAGACCTGACAAATTTTGCACACAAGATGACCCCTCAGAGCAGGAAACCATCGCTTTTGACTTTTAAAAATTAACCCCATTGGGGGAAAGAGCACCATGAATATAGACCCCCATAAAGTTTATGAAAGTTGATGTCCTTCGACCTTTCAGTAGCACTAAGCTCTAGTGTTTAGACAAAAGCAAACCAACAAGGAGTACCGATTTGAGTTCAACATGCGTTCTGTGAAGCACATGCCTCAGTTCTCCTCTAGACCACAGGCTAAGCTACTGATCAGAAAGCCAGAATATATGATTTTAAAGTTCTGGGCTTAATTCAGCTCCTAGATATATCATTCTAAGTCTGTCGGTGCTTCAGTGAAGCCAGTTTAACAGCATAACTGGGACCTCTGTTGGAGGCTTTAATATACATTACCCTCAATCTTCTGTAACTGCTTTTAAAAACTTTTTTTTATTAGGATCTCGCTCAGAGCAAGTCAGCAACAAGGCGTTCACTGAAATTTGCCCAGCACTTTGGAGGGGAAATACATTGCTGTATCATTTCTTGTTATTACTGTTATGTCACTTAATTTCCCAAGGTGGAAATAAAACCGGGAAGAGGATTGGGATGACTTCTCAGAGGGTCCATCAGTTCCTCCAGGAACACGGTGTGTTGTGTCCTATCCATGCCTGCTACAAAAGGCAGCTACTCCAACTTTGGTGTAGCCCGAGGGGTGATTTTCGTAACAGTATAAGGGAATGACGTATCAGATAGAGAATCCAAATTCTAGAAATCATTTTCTCTGCATTTCAGGACGTACCCTGAAAAACAGATGTACACTCTCAGTTATGAGAAGAACATATAAACTTCCACTTCGATGAAGAATTTTGCTTTAATCGGTATGGATAAGAGAGTTTGTTTTGAATGAATTAATACGGACAATTATGTACCAGGACAGGCTGACATTGATAGCAGTTCCCAGAGACACTAAAGAGAAGTGTCAACACCCTAAAGACAAAAATGTGGTCAAAGAAACATGTTGTAGTCATCCGTAGTGATGCAGTTCCTCAGCTCCTGCTTCAAGTTCACTGTCGCCCTGTTAATGCTGCAATGTCTCTCCGTGCCTGATTAAAGAGCCAAGTTACTTCTCAGAGCCTGTTAATTCACCCTGTGGTTCAGACCCTCAGCCGATACGAATCTGTGACACACACCCCCCCCACACACCCCGTTGAATCCTGTGTGCCTGGCTTTCATCTAGCGCGATGACCCCGACTCCAGCGCTACCCCACTGGTTTACACAGACAAAGGGGCCTAATCCTGAGTAGGAAAAACTGAGACCAGAATTACGAATCACCTTCCCCTGTGCCAGATACGTATTTCTATGGAATCGCACAGATTAAAACACTTTTCTGAGTAGAACCGTTCCGATAGCTAATGATGTCAAAGGCATTTTTCAAATTAGCTTGGACAAGCTTTGGACCAAACTCTAAATTAATAGAATATTTTCTTTTAATTCTTCAGACTATAATTAAGGAACATTTGACTATGATAATAATGTCAGGGGAGACTCACTTCCCAATCACAAATGAAGGAGTTAGTAAAATGGCATACTGTATGTTCACTGTCCTGTGTAGAGCAGCATCATGAGGTTATCAATCATTTATAGCTTGCCATTTCAGCTTTGACATGTTAGTAAACTTGACTCTAACCTCCCAGCATATGAGAGGAGAAGATAGCCCTGTCTGGATTTAAATGTACAAAACAGCCCTTTTGCCTGTAAATGTTGCTAAGTGCTTTCTTGATGGGCTTTCTACAGTACTGATCTTGTTGATTTTTTTTCCCTTGCTGCATCATAGCTAGAAACCATCTTTTTTTTTTCCACCCTACAACAACTGGTTTTCTTTAAAGGCCGTGGTGGTCCCACTGGAAGATGGTAGTAGACTCACGGCTTTTCCCCTTGCATGTGTTATTCTGCATTTCATAAAGTTGGCTCAGAGGTAAAGAGCTTGAACAAGAAAATCAGAAGGTCAGCTACAAACTGCGTATTTAGTCTCGCTTCTTCTGCCTCGGTTCATTTTTATGTTTTGGCCCAAACATTGCACAGCATCATCATAAAATACAGGTATTTATAGCACTGAGCAGCTGAATAGCTCGAATGAGCGGTGGTCAGTGTAGATGTAGCTGTGTTGCATGAGTATGCTGGGCCCCACAGAGCAAACTGATTTTTGTAATCTGCCATCCCAGTATGTAGCTGCCCTGGGGCAAAGCAGTGGCGACTTGACAACAGCCACTCACCACTTCTTCTTGCTTCCCCTGTTGTGTTACGACTGAAACAATCAGCTTCTTGCAAAGCTGGGTTATAAAAATAAGAAGCAGGAACAGATTTGGTTTTCCTTGCCGACGTTCCCTGGGAACAGCACCAGGGCTTAGCCTCCGAACTCAGCCTAGTCTTCTTGGGCAAGGAGGGCACGGTCCTTTGGGGACGTCAGTTTTGTCCCCCGGCCGTGACCTACATTTCAGCATTAAGGATGCCTTGTAGTGCTGTAGGGCTTCCCTGGGTGGACAGCACTCTTCTGTCTCTAGAGTGGAGCCAAGTCAGTCTGTTTATTCCGTATTTTCCTAGTATCTAACAGAGCGGAGCCAGCCATGACAGGAATCCATACCTGTGTATATAGTAATAATGCTTAAACATGGAGGCATCCTTTTCCTGAGTAAGGAATAACAGATTTGCTGTATCAAGAGAATAGAGTAAAAAGCATTCTTTCACTGAGAGAGAATATTTTCTGTCTCTACCCACTAGACAGGTTCTGCCAAGCAAGGGAGTCTAATTGGTTTTTTTGGTCTATTAAATCAGAGCAGTGCGAGTTCGATTTCAAAGACACTCATCATTTGTCTTTTCAGTATAAAATCTCTCACTCCCTAAATGCTGCATTCTTTTAAAAGTACCTAGGAAACGGGGTCGGAGTAATCAACCAACTGTTTAGACCACAGAAGAATTTTAAAGGTCTTCTGTAGCCACATTAGTGAAAATAATATTCAGCTCATTGTAGAAGAAGTCCCTTGGCTACTCATTGCTAGTTTTAGAAACTTCTCTATTTGGACAGGAAGATATTGTAGCATCTGACTAAAAGCCAGGTCCCGAGAGATGCCGAGCTCCTCCAAGAAGTGCTAGAGTCCTGCATAAATTCATTGGTAAATTCAGCAGTCCCAGTTCTCCTCCCACTTTGCCATTTGCCGTGATTTAATTCTGAAATTCCAGTGGCATTCACAATATGCTGGTTCAATATGTTAGGAAGCCTCAAGCAGTGCATAGGTCACACAAATATGGCTCAGGAGAGACAGGGCTGATATTTACTGATGGCTTGGCCCTGAGCAAATCACTTCCCTTTCCTGCGCCTCTCTTTCTTCCCACTCATCATCTGCCTTGTCTATTTAGATCACAGGCATCTTGGGGCAGCAGGCTCTCCTGCCTTGCGTTTGTGGAGGTACCCAACGACTCTCTTCCATGTCGTTGAATTGATTTCAGCAGGAGCTGCATCCAGCATAGAGTTGACATAAAGTGATGGTTAGAAATGGCATGTCCAGGGAATTGAGCAGCAAAAAGGGACAGATTGCTTGTGAGACAAGAGCATGTTTTGGCTGCAAGGGGCCCAGATCTGAAGTGTTTGTGGAGGAGAAGCGATGCTGACTATGCTCGATGACCCATCTGTCTGTCTATCTGTACATGGAAATTTAATTTTGTCTCTACTGGACTCCATTGATCTCCACAGTTGTGATTGATTTCAAGGCCATGAAGCCTACGGCTGGGCTTGTGCTTGTTCCTGAACGTGGGACCTGATGTAATTTTCTTCCCGTTGTCTCTGCTGGAGACTCCTCTGGTTGTCAGTAGTACTGGGACTGTCAGTGCTGATAACCCTGATTAAAAATGTCACCAGCTCTGGAGCCACGGCTCACATGGCGTCTGAAAATAATACAACTTGTCAAGCGGGAGCAAAGTTTTCCACCACCTGATGGCTGAACACTCTAAACTGAACTGAGTTTGGGAGTTTATGACATTTAAACCTTTTTGTTACAAAGAGAGTGAAACGAAGACTGACTTTTGTTTTCCCTTCTGGGAATGACCCCTCCAGGCAGGACTGAGCCTGGGTTCCCTTCCTCAGCACCATGGAAAACCAGAACTTCCTTCTCCAGAGCTCTCAATCTAGGACATCTCGTGAGCCTTGAAATCCTAACAAATGTTCCAGAGATACATAAAGAAGTGGAACTTACATGCTGTGGTGGCTGATGCTCTATAAATAGCTGCAAGTGTTTATGGAAAGGGAGGTATTTAGAGACGACAGGGCAAACAGACCGAGGGCCTTTCTCACCTTCCCCACTTGCAGTCTTAGGGCAAGGATGTCAAAGCGGTGCCGGCACGAGGCTCCAGGAGCTCTGCAGCACGCTCAGGCACTTGTCCCTGATTCCAGGTCACCTTCAGAGGCTGTTTCCTCGGTTTATCTCGAGTAGCCTGTCTCAATGGACACTCAGGTACGGGCAAAACAGTGCCTGGGCGGCTGGTCTGCACTGTGACACTGGGCAACCAGGGACCAGTGTCTTGAATGATCCTCGTGAGGGGTAAGGATGAGGAGGGATGGAATGGCACATGAAGCCATGGCCATGCCCTAGCAATGTGAGTTTAAAAAAACCCCCACTTCCGGTGTCGGATTCTCCACCATTTTTGCTCACGACAGAAGTGCAAATAAAATGCAAGTCCTTACCTCTTCAACAAGCTGCAGCATTCGACGGGTGCTCTCAAGGGACTGAAAAAACCAGAGGAAAAACCACTTAGATTTGGCAAGATACAGTTTCCAACGCTAATGTGCAGGCTCATGCTGACGGTATGGTTTTCCTACGCTCTTTGCCTTCCCTCAAAATCAGGCCATCAGCAGGGTACTGGCGATCTCTTCATCCTCAGCTCTCTGTTACGGCTTGCTAATGCATCGGTTCCCACCGCATCTAGAGGCAGCTGCAGCCTCTAAGGCTTGTGCTCCCCCTTGCTCACGCGTTGCGGCAGTAGGGCTTGGAACAGCTGGTGTTCCACTTTAAAAATAAAGTCTGTGGTTTTCAGCTGAGACTTTTCAGAGACCTAATTGGTGACTTTTAATGTTTAATAGGTTTGGCAAACGGAAGGAATCCTCAGAAAATATTAAATTGCTGCTTTTTGCTCTGAGGCCCGTCAAATTGATGCAGATTCTAATACCTAAACCAAACTCACGATCAATAAATGCCTTAATCTAGACTAAACATGACATTAAATTTTACCCGGGCTCATTTCATTTCCAATTCTGCTTTCAGCGTAAAGCTGATGGAAAACAGAATCAGCTCTAGAAATCCTTTGCCGGATCAGCTCCTATTTCTGGATATGTCTCTCCCACCGAACCCAACCCCAAGTTTCCTGTTTAGCTTATCGGTCTCACTTCATCAGCAAGCTGGTCGGCACGCCGCTGCATTTCTTCCAACTCATTGCGCATATCAGCGTCTTCCGCCATTTTAGCTGTGGGTGTGTTGGTGGAAGCTGCAGATCAAGGATTTGCGCTCAGCTGCTTGTGAGCCTGGAAGACAGCGAAAAGGGAAAGAAACAGTGTGGTTAGGCTCCCTGACTCACTGAGCTGTGCTTAAATGTCAGTCCCGCAAAAGGGCTTTTATTACATGAGCGGCCTCAGCCAAACTCCTTCGTTCTGGATAGCAATTCCTGTATAGTACAGAGCACGTAGGATTGTTCAAGGTGGTGCTTTCCTCCTGTATTATTCATCACTCTCGAAGAACAAGGATGTATCCTTGTCATGGTCTTGGAGGAAAATCCTTCCTTTTTTTCTTAACCTTTCAAATGCTATTAATATCGAAGCTGGAGACTCAGGACATGTTTTTTGCTACCAGAAACAGTCTTGAGACCCGTTCATTCTTCTCTAGAACTAAAAGCTTTAACGTGAAGGAGGTCAAGGTCAAGCCTATGCCCCTCATGTCCTATATTTCAGCTGCATTGTTTGGAGGGCTGGACGCTCGGCTAATACATCTGCAATGAAATTAAAGACAATGAAACTTTGCAGATTTTTATCGGCTAATGACTTGTCCGCCATGCTCTAGTTCAGACTCTGAAATAATATTTACAGCTAGGCTGGGAGAAGCCGTCTACCTGGGAGAACTCTTCATTTCAGGGGAAGCGATGGCAGGACCTAACTGGTATTTTCAACTTCTCCCCAAAGTGGGTCAGGCTCTGATCTTGGTTATCCCTCTCAATACAGAACAACGCCACTTAGCTCATCCTAACCAGAGACCAGGATGCAGCCCATTAATCCTCATTTGGGTAGGGTTTCTTTTTTGTTATAAATTTGAGCTAGCTCTGATTACTGAGCATGACTTGATTAAGAAAGGCGGGTCCTCCTACCATCTGTCAGGTCTTTATAACAACAACACTGGCTTATTTCTTTGCTTGATTCAAGCATGGCACATTGCGAATTACTGCTCACTGAATGTTAGATTTGTTCATTGCAGGAAAACCTAATCCCAGGTGCAGAGGAGGTGGGGAAGTTGTGGGGGACTGCAAATAAACAGCCATAAAGCACATGCTATCATGCTCAATTACAGAAAGAGGACAAAAGCAGCCCCTTTCAGCAAAGCTGCTCTAAGAAGGCAAAATCCCAGGGGCTATTTTCTGTCCTGTCTTTGCGATACACGCAGCCTTTATGAAACCAGATAAGTCAGGGCAGAGCTTGGCTCTAAAATTTTAACAACAACAATAACTGTTTAAATGGAAGTTATTATCTATTGGAGATGAATCTGTTCCTCGCTTTGACAGTGCTCGCTGTCAGGACAAGAGGAGTATGGGCTGAACAGGTACAGCTGGGGGGCAGGGAGATTTCCTGGATCACACCCTGTTTGCTTAGAAATGTATAAGGAAAGCAGACAGCTCCTCGCATTTCCTCTGCAGCTTCAACAATGGATTTGCTGGTTTTCTTATCTAAGAGGGGGTATGTGACCTTCATGCTTTCCCATTAGCTGTGCCCTCGCTCGTGGTTGCTTTTCCTCTTTGAAGCTACAGCAGGAAGAAATCCATCTCAAAGAGTCAGCCCTGCAGCTACTGGCACGGCATCTTACTTTCATCACGGAGCACATCGCCGCATCCTTGTCAGAGGGAGACTGACATTTTGTGATGGGTCACACAATGTTTAGGAGCCCAAATGTATGCTGGAGAAGAAGCCCACCCGGTTCTACCAGCTGCGTGGTCACAGCGGTGCGAAGGACCAAGCTTTAGCAACTCATCTGCAGCACTGGCTGATGCAAACACAGAGCTTAATTTCGTGGATAATATCCAGACCGGTGTCAGGCACTTCAAGGATGCTCACAAACAGCAGTAAATAGGCTTTACAAAAAATGGCGCACTCTGAGGGTTGGGAGGAAAGGATGAACCAAGAGTTGGTCTCCTCCTGAAGGGCATGTGAAAGTGTGGGGACACTCTCAAGGCCACCCCAACCGCTGCACTCGCGTTGTCTTTTGTGGCACATCACGCACCTCCAGGAAGACGCTACTCCTGATCAGCAGACGGAGCATGCTCAGCTGGGATAAAAGAAGTTATTTCGGTAAAGAACCACTCTCCGAACTCCTGTCCCACTTGGCACAGGCTGGTACTAGCACTGGTCACTGCTTCGCAAATGGCGTTTTTTCCCAGACTGAGGCAAAACTCAGCGTTTAAATATTTCTGGCACAGCCTCTGCGACAGAATACCAGGATTAAGTCTGTGGACCTAGTTTTAGAATATTTAGTTAAAATATTCTCCTCCGCCCGGATCCCTCGCTACACTTGTGCTGGCAGAATAACAGCACTGAGCTTTAGAAAAAAATCAGGATGATTTAGACATGACTTTGGGACTGATCTAACTGGTATACACGTCTAGCTGCGAGGGGCAGGGAACTGGTTCTGCGTTATGTCTATCTGGTAGCATCTTACTAGCTGTAAAGTGGGAGGTGATGCATCAGTGAGAAGCTGGGATGCTAACAGGGGATTTGGTTCAGTCTCTAAGCATATCCAATGTGAGCTGAATGATTACAGACGTGTGAGTGAGTGAAGGTGACACGAGTGCTTCTACTGACAATAACGAATAATACGGTCTGTTTGTCAGTCACTACAGAGAATAAAAACTGCACAGGAAATTCAGTTCTCAAGTATATTCCAGCCGGACTTTTGATCTTCTACTTATTAATTTTTGATCATGAGCCAGCGGTGCTGTTGGGCGGTGCAAAAAAGAAACAAAGTGGAGAAACTTTGTGATTTTTCTTTAGAGATACCCTTCTCGGTTAGTTAGAACCGTCAGTTGGCATCTTAGTGACAGACACATCCTACTTTGCATCCAGCTAAAAAAAAGTCAGAGGTTGTAACCAGAGAGATTTTTTGTAGCAAGTGATCGAACTTGACAGGTTTATTGAGATTGTTTGGTATTTGTAAAGCACTTAGAATGCGTTGAGAAATAGCAAAAAGCATTCTTCCAGACAAGTCATTTTACATCAAGTTTTAGTCATAAACAAAAGTGCCCTGCAGCAGTGCTGATTCAACTTTATTTAATAGAAAACCGTGCACAAGAATCAATAAAGGTTACCGATTTGCACACAGTATGATAAACTACAGATATTCTGCAGATAGCTGGGAATGGGTTTAAATTTTTTGTGGATTTTGCAGTTTAAAATGTGGAATAGGACCGATTAGAGACAGGATTTTCCTTGAAAAGCCCCATTTAGACTGAAATTCCATCCCAGTGTCATGAATTTCCAACAACAAACCCTGTTATCAATAAAATCCTGTCGAGAGCAGGATTATGTTTTAAAGGGAATTATTTCTCTACAATACAAATCAACAGTTTTTCCCTCTATGGTGTTTCTTAGGAACACCTATATATAGTCCTCTTGATGTATTAAAACCCTGAAACAGAATGATGACAGGAATGGCCAAGAAAAGGTAAACCATAACGGATTTGCTCTCGCTGATTACCGGACAGACTTTCCAAAGCATAAGGTATGAGTCTGTCTTGGGCCCACTGAAACCTGCTCTTGTTTGTAGTAGAATGGGAACAGGCCAAAGATCCTATTGAGGACTTTGGGTAATAAATTCCTCGTGGAACTTCTATTTTTGATAATAGCTGATATTTTGCATTCTGTTCTCATTCAAGATGATTTGAACCAAGTATCAAAATCCTGTAACTGCCTTAGGAGCCTCTAATAAAACTGAAAATAAACTCTCCAAAATGTACTCTCGACTTTCAACATAAACTACCTTTTATTTTCTCTACAGTCGCTGCAGAGATGAGAGATCAGAAAACCAAAGTTGTGATGTAATATGTTAAGCTCTTTAGAGCTAAAACTTTGATTAAAAAAAGAAGTTGCTACAGAAGTTACAGCCACTTGCACACACTCGGTCAATTTGTGTTTATACCTGCAATAATTGTATATACAAATGCAAGCTCAAAATTTCACAAGGACCTTGGTTTTTCCATTGCAGAAAAGGCAAGGGAAATCCTCTGGGTTCACACACAAACATGCTCGGTGCTCTCTTAAAAGGAGACAAAAGTCGAAATGTTGCTAAAAAACCTGTGTACGTCAGGTACGCAGAACTGTGCTCTGTCTTCTAGACAACGCAGGTCACTTCGGGGACTTGGGAGGAGACTTACATCAAATTCCCTGTGAGCCAGTCTTATACGTTACACCGGTGCTCATACAGTAGCACAAAAGCAGACTAAGGATTAAAGAAAAATACAAAGAGAGAGTGGCTAATGGAAACGCATTGCCTATTATACTTTGAATTCTGCATCTGCTATTTTAGTCGTGTTCAGATGCGATAAAGAATCTCATAGCGAGAACATTATATATCCTTACGGAGTTATACTGAAGTCTAAGAGAGACCTACGTACATCCCCAGAGGAAGAGAGATACAATGAGTGACCTTTGAAAGCAAATATTTGCTTCACAGTGATATAAACACTTCAATGCAATAAATACAGGAAAATGAAAATGCTGCGATTTACTGTGGTGAAGGCAACACTGCAATAAAGTGTTCTTTTTTAAGCACTCTCCCCGTTATTAAAGGACACATCTATTCTTCCCGTGGATATTTGTAGCCAGAGGATGACTGCATTGGCGTATTCTACTAAAAAAGTCCGAGTCGGTCAATACCGCGCTTTATGCTTTTCTTGTAGGATTGAAAGAGCGTTACCGCAGTGGTGTGGCATTAGTAGAGCCGCAAAAAAACCCAGAGAGACACTTTGGATCAAGCATCTCAGGATGGATGTTGAGCCATTTAACGCTGGATGTTGGTTTGCAGCTATTCTCCTTTCATTTTTAATCTGGTCGTTGGTAGAAGGAGAAACACACGCTGTCAAAGGGGGAGATGAAGTTCTGCTACAGATGAAGGGGGTCATCCTTGCTCCCCGCTGTTGCCTTGCAGCCGTTCAGTTGGCTCCCCGGGTGCTGTGCAAGGCACGTTCAGCCACAACGGGGCCAGGCACAAGGCAGTTCTGGGGCTGTATAGGATCCTCCTCTCAAGGTGCACATCTTCTTCCCTGTTGCACCTCCCCGACAGCTATCACTGCCCAGCGGGGAGCTATCTAGAGCTCAGCTGCCCAGCACGTCGGCCATGTCTTTCACCACTTTCACCAGCCTTCCCTAGACGGGCTTTTTGCAGCTGGGTTGCACAAAATGCACTGGCATTAACCCCAAAGCTCAGTCTAGACCAGAAACTGCCTACTAACACAAGTAGGGAACAAAATGACATCAAAAGCGAGAACCGGCTGCAAAAGGATGGTTAGATACCAATAACGCCGTGTGTTGCTGACACGGTGCGTTCCTGCACCCCCTGGAACTGTGTTGAGGACGCAGCGTTCAAGCGCAGACCCCAACAGAAAGCCAAGGAAGGCGTGCGTGTGCTGCCCACAGTCGGTGGGACAAACCACAGCTGGTGAGAAATTGTGTAAGGGAGTTGGGAGCAGAGCTTTTATAGATCGTGGGCTCTCAGCAACGGCCCTCACGAGCTCTAACTCTTCTGGGTTTCGACTTCTGTCATCTCGTTTTCACCCAGAGCTCACCGTAATTAATACCATCTATAACAGAAGCATTTCCTGCTTTTGCTCTTATTGTATTTTAATTGATCTGAAAGCACTTGGAGAACAAATCAGCTAATTTTGTAATGAAAAATCCTACTTAAAGATTTTCTGCTCTTGCCTGAAATATAACGATGAAAAATTACTCAAATTTGTTATTTAGATTTAGATTTTAAATAGCTCTGAAATAAAACCTTGAGGAAAGTCTGCTTTTTATACCAATGCCAATTCTGCAGCACAGCCCATTGCCTGGGTGTAATTTGTTCACAAGATTTTCAGCAAAGTTCTCATTTCCAAAGAAGCACGTTTGTTACGTTTGTGTTACTGACGAAGCCAAAAAGGTGCCTCTGTGCTTCCGTAGGGTGTGTTAACACTAACCTGCGGCACAGACACCTCACCTCTCTTCTGTTGCTGTCCCACGGCGCGTTGCTTACAAGCCTTTGGGCCCAGCTCCACAGCCCAGGCTGACGGAGCACGGTGATAACAAGTTTCACTCTGTTTTTTGCTTGATATTCAGTAAAGAATAACGCCTACTGGTGAGGGCTTGTCAGGGAACGACTTGGGAAAAGAAAGGCACCGAGGTCTTGCAAATCTGAATTCAGGAGAAGCGGGCAATTCCTAGTTTGTCGCTGTCTTCCTGCATCGGCTTACAGAACTTATTTTACTCTCAGGGCTTACTTGCATTGCCTGAAGATAGGTCTGTAGAGCCATGTGAGATGCTGTACGCATTTGGTTTCCTGCTGCTGGCTGTATCTGTCAGCGTCGTGCAGATGTCTTGGATACCCTCTGATGGGACTGCTTGTCCTTGCTTAACAACTGAATCTGTCTCCCATCCACACAATACGGATAAAATTCTTCTTTTCCTGCTTATCTTGACTTTTTTTTTCTTCCTACTTAAATTGCAGGTGTTTCAGGGCATGGACTGGCACTCGATTTGGGGATGTATGTGGTGCAGGACCAGGCGGGGTTTGGGTAAATGCTAGTGAGCACGGTGTCATATTCTCACGCTGCATCTCTGTGTCAGAACGCGTATCTAGCTGGACCGAGAACTCTCCAGTCAGAGGCCAAAATGAAGATGTTGAAGTATCGTTAGACAAAACGATGGCTCCTGACTATTTGCCGAATGCGTCGGAAAAAAGAATTGGAAAGCAGTTTTCCTATGGGCTTGCGCTGCTATAATGACAAAAAGCTCAATAAAATTATTTCTTAGTGTGAGTGCAATTACGCAACATAAACGCGCTACCAGGGGAATTACTTCTTCTTGTAAACGCGGGCACCTCTACCCCTGGCAAACCCCTGATCGTTAGCGGGTAAATGAGCATGGCCGTGTGTACACACGGTTGCAGTGCAGCAGACAAGTTGTGTTGACACAACCGCTCCGTGCCTCCGGTTTCTGCAAATAGGGAGGTTATGAGCAATGCATCCCACGCTTCCCCCCCCCCAGGCGCTGCAGCCAAGGACGACGGCAGGTGGAAAAAGTTGCCGTTGAGATCTCGGAGAATAACAAGCAGTCATAAAAGAAATGCCCGGAGCCACCCCATCCCAATACAAAGCAAGTCATTGTTGTCCTGTCAGTCGTCAGACAACACTGCTGTTGTACCAGGCTCCAACATGTGCGTGTCGCTTTATCGGGCTCCTGCACCGGGGAAAAAAAAAAAAAAAGCACAGAGCAGCCATTTTGTAACAATTTCACTTCAGAGTAATAACAACTTGACTTTCTATCCATTTTACCGCTAACAAAACCGCTTTAGAAAATAAACCTTTCAATGTGTTATCTTTTTGCAGTCATTTCTACAGCTATGTACCCACACATTTTTCCTTTTTTTTTTTTTTCTTTCCGACAGCAACAGAACAACATTGCAGGCAAAAATGTGGGTTTTTTTTCTGTCTGGGAGAGCAACCAGCCAGAGCGGTGAAGGGTGAAGAACGAAACCCTCGTACCAGGAGTGGGCACCTTGTCTGGAGGGAGCTGCTGGCAGCGCAGAGGACGCTGAACAGAGACCTGGACTGAACAGGCTGCTGTGAGTCTAATTCCCTGCTATCACAGGTAGCTGCCTCATACAGCTCCATTTAGAATTTAGCAAGCAATGTCCTATGATCCTCTGAGTTTATCGTGTTCCTGCTAGTTCGGAGCCCAGACCCTCGCTTCTCCAGTATCCAGAAAACATTTCACTTCTAGCACAAATTAATTCACAGCCGGAAAATATCAGCTTGTTCCTGTGCCGGTCTTGTCCTGTGGCTTAAATGGTTTCTCCCCTTCCCTGCTCTCTCTTTCTCTCTCTCTGAGGTACATAAACAGCAGTCATAACCTTTCTCAGCATTTCTTACGACATGACAGATCGGACTCTGTTAGTCCTTTCTCGGTAGAGGGGCTGTTTGTTGCCCTGACCATCCTAGCAGCTGTCGGTTATGCTGGTTCCACTTCGACTTAGTCTTCTCTGGAAAAGGGCGGCTGATATTTCACGGAGTGTTTTAAATGAGGATATAGGCTTTGCTCGAAGGGCTTAGTGCTTCCCCATCCCTCCAGGAGATACCTGCTCCAAAATACCCTACAACCTCACTTGCCATTTGCATAGCTGGATCTTGGTGGCTCAGGACAAGAAATCCAGGTATTAGTAGAGAGGATTAAAGAAAATGTCGTGACCCATGACAAAGTTATTTACATTCTGTGGCCAGAATCTAGGAGAAAAACAAAATCTCATCCACCTGCTTAGCTGGAGGATGAGATTTCTGACTGTATCACAATTGTCAGTGAAACTCGCACCCTGAATTCATTCAGGTCTTCCTCAAAATACTCGCTCACCATCACTGCAGCGGTGACAAGCAGTCAGCCTCTCTTCTCTTTGGTTATATTCCAACCCAGGTTTCTTTACGCTGCTCCTAAGCCACTAAATCTGATTAAAGGCCAATTTTAGAAGCTAGAGGGGAAAGTCACGCCCCATTTCAAGTTGGAGGAAGTTTCACCGCTGCCATTAGCGGGGTCAGGCTTGCCGGTGGAGCTACCAGCCAGCAACGTGCTGGTAGACGCTGGCAGCTTTTGGAGGGTGAACAACGGAGAGTGTGCGTGTGGGTCTGCGTGCAATCGTAAACCAGGAATGCTTGGCGTCTTAAATGCTTTTGTGCCAGATGTTCATGGGGGTCTGCCTGCCCCCCTCCGTTTCTCTTAGATTAATAGATGGATGGATGGATAGATAGATAGACAGACAGACGGAATATGTATATATAATTATATGCACATATATATACAATGGAATTATTGCAAGACAGTTATTGAGAGATTCAGGAGACAGTGAGGAGGTGGAAAACCGCGTGGCAGATTTTCCTGGGGAGCATAAAGGGAGTTCCCACCAGGCTGCATGAGGCCTGTTGCGTTTGCTGTTCCTGGATTTGTGGAAAGAGAGAGACCGTTCCCTCTGCACACTGTTCTCAAGAGCGCCCAGAGCCCCCTGCCTCCGTATACACATCCAAGCCTCTTTCACATCTCCTGATTTAAGGTAAATGTCACCTCTGCTGAGCATCCCAAGCCAAAATGATCTTTTGGGGTGAGGGCAGGAGGCAAACTTGGGCGCTGCTGGGGAAACCAGCGTGGGGCAAAGGCAGGCACAGATTTCCCGGGAAGCCGAGCGGGACCTGCATCCCTTGGCTCGTAGCACCAAAGGTGTTCGGCGCCTGTCTGCACCAAAGTGTTATTGCTCCTTTTCCTCACTGTTTAAGAGTTGTTTACAGACGATGACTGCGAAGCGTGGAGGTGGTACGAGACGCCTGCTTTCAGCGGGCTCCGGGAAAGGGGTCGGTCATAGCCTGAGAAGTCAGTGGGCAGTGAGCAACAGCCTGTTCGCTGGCTTCTCTCCCCCAGAGGCTGGATCAATCTGATTCAACCTTATAAAGTCACTGTAATACAGCAGATGAACTGCGTCTGTGCCTATTAACTACCCCCCGGTGCTGCAGTTAGTGTCTGTGAGTCAGGAGCGCTTCAGCTACGTAACAGGTAATGCGGCATGAGAAAATTACAGTAACTCAGCCCTGTCTGCTCATTCTTTTGCTCTTAGTCCTGCCAGCGGGGATGTCTTACACATCAGCGTGGTGGCAACCAAGCGGCTGCCGTTGGCTTGTGTTCGTGGGTGGTGAAGGGTCTCCCTCTGTACCTTCATAAATCAAGAGGAGCAGACCCGGTGGCAACAGAGAAAATGAGCTGAGCTTCTGCAAGAGAGCGTTAAACACAAGTGGTTGTTCAAAAGGCCTCGCTCCAGATTGCCTCAACCCTTTCTAAGTCTTCTCTGCCTTTGCAAAGTCACTGCAAAACGCCATTGTGTCAGAAGGGTTACACACGCTTATATGACGTGCAGACCAAAGCAATGGCAGAAAATGCAAGCCAGTAGAGATCATCCTCAAATTTCTTATAGTGAAAGCAGACAGACAACTGAAGAAAGACTTTTTTAGGCTAAACGAATGATGAAAAGGAAACCCACAAACTGGAGAAAGATTTTCTTAGGCTAAATGGATGATAGAAAGGAAAGCCACAAGTATTACAGGAAGAAAAGGGAGCACATTTGCATTGGCCTCTGTCAGCAAGTAGAGCTAATTTTTGCTGTATTTTGTGGAGGTCTGCAAGTCAGGGGAAAATTTTGTGGTAACTTTATTTAATTTGAAAGTGATTTTTTTTCCAATTAATTGAACGGAACAATGCATAACTCAGTCATTAAAACAGCCACAAAATTCTTCATTTGTATGTTAAAAATTGGTCCTATCCCTTCTTTACTAATCCTGATGCTTTTAGGACTGGATGAGACAAGCTGCGAGTGTAACTAGCACTTTTACAGGCTTAGTATGGAATGGCTGATGATTTTGGTAGACAGGAAAATATGGGAAAAGTTTTTGTGGCAAAAGAACAATAACTCAATATTTTAGTTCAAAAGTGTTAGTTTAAAAGATAGGCAGTGACGTCGTTAACACCGTCAGCATCAATGTTTTCATAGCTTTGATTTCAAAGCGATAGGCAGGAATAAGGTGTTCCCCTGATGGTGTTTGTTACGGGCTGTCAGCACATTCAGGCAGACAACATTTCATTTCTTTCTGCGTGGTTTGTATTTGCAAGATTTCTTTGCAGCCCAGGACTCACACCTACCCCTGCCCCTGCCCTGTATGACACCAGTAAGGACTTACTTTTCCTATGCTGAACAGGACTCGATTACTGGATATTTGCTGAACTGAGTGCTGCACAAGCCTCACTCCTTCACTCCTCCTCAACGTTCGGTCTTGGTTTTATGCTCTTTTTACCCTCACAGCACCATAGTAAGTGCAATATTGCTTCGCCAGTGGAGCACGCACGCACTTGGCTGCTGGGCCAAAGGGCTGTGGCTTCACGGTGGCTTTTGTGGTTAAGTTTCACTGGCTTTTGGTGCATTTGGGTGGGCACTGAGGCAAACGTCCGATGCCAAAGGACACCGTCTTCTAGCAAGAGTTGGTGGTGTAGGTTCTGGCTTATGCAGCTGTGACCTTAAGTTTAACAGAAATGAATGAAAGACAATTAATGCAGTTATTGCTACATATAAACATTTTAATAAGGGAGTAAAATTCTATACACTGCAATCGTGAGGGTATTAGGAATGTAAACAGACAACTTTCCCTATGGACTTGTGGTAAACAAAGCAATTCATTATGTTTATAATATTAATCTTTTCCTTTCACTCTACCTGATGGTAAAAATGTGGCCGTGTTTCAACCAATGATATATTTTTAGCTGATATATTTTTAGCATTTATTCTTCTTTAACTAAGTCGCCAGATTCAAATCAGCAGCTGACAAAATATAAGCATTATGAAACTGGGTTGATGGTGTTATTTGTAGAATGGGATTTTTAACCAAAGAAGGGCGATTTTTTTCAGCGATGAGGGATAGCAAAAAGACATTAAAGAAAATATGTCGTTGTCTTTGAGAGTCTTGGTTATCACCGATTATTCGCGTGCTTTTCTTTTTCAAATTAAAGAGACAGGACCTTATCTTTAAAGAAACAACTTCATTATCCATGTATCAATCTGGCTGTCCATCCTTCTGTTCATTATATCGTACAGTATTTGAAGCAGGTAGCACGAGGGAAGGGAGCTTGCCAACTTGATGTTTTTCCCCTGTGCATGCAGCCGTTTGCGGTGAGGGCACTGTCACGCGGAAATGCAACACCGTAAGTGAAATAGAAAAGGCACACGAGTTTATAGGCCTGAGTCAAAGCCGTATCACCTCAAGGAACTGCTATCCAAAATATGTCTGAAAGGAGTTGGGGAGACCATCTGCACCTCTCCAATACTGCCAGTGGATTTTCTCTAGGGCAACGGAGCTTTAATAATGGACAAATAAACCAAAAAAAAAAAAAAAAAAAAAAAAGGAGGTTGACCTTTCTGAGGGCGCTCTGAGTTACCCCCAAGGATGTCTTCTGTTTTGCAGACCCACAGCCACGCTCTTGGCTCAGGGCACGCTTTCTGCCACATCCAGGGCAGCCCAGCCCTGTCCCCTGCTCCGCTCTCCCCTTGGTGCAGTAGCCTCCACTGGGAACTTAAACTGTGGAAGTGAGAGTTAAAGCTGAAGCAAGTCCATGAGCTTTGAAAAACTTACGTCCCTTTAAGAAAGAAAAAGAAAAAGCTACAGCCACATTATAAAAAGAAAGGACCCTACTTGGTTTTTAACTTCCCTCATGCTCTGTTTATATATAGGCGATAGACAGACAGGCACATGAGTACGTAAAATGCAGCTGGCACAGTATAAGGACCCAGCAGAGTATCTTTTTTAAAATGCAGTTTATATGGCAAAAAGGCCTGGGAATTTTTAATTTTAAACCAATACATCTTTTACAGATCCAAATTGTATTATTTCAAGGCTCTTTTTATAAAGTCACAAGGACAAAAAATTTTGCTGCCGTTAAACAGCTCATCTCCCTGAAGTGAAGCTGGAACCTTGACCAGCCCGGACCCACTCCCAAAAACCTGCAGTTTTGCAGATGCCATTCAGAAGAGGGAGAGGATCTGGCCGCTCCCCTCACTGGGCATGACTGGGAGTTTAAATGGGAAGATCCTCGTGTCATACCCACCGTTCATTGCCGGTGAATATTTATACCAAAACCGATAAATTGGGAATGACTGTTTAAAAGGTATACTTACAACGCCCTTACAGTTGTACGAGCCAAATATTGAAAGCATCTGACATTTCTAGGCTAAGTAACAAATTATATTAGCCACAGGAACGCATAATAGCACCCCACGGATATGCAAAACTTATTCACTCATTTTCAAAGGCCACTGCTGCTTTCCGATTCACACCTACAACTAATTCCCGGCTGCTACTCATTTCCCGGGAATCGGTAATGTAACTTCGAAGAGGCCAGAGGCACACACGCACACTGGCTTTCCCTGGTACAGGGTATGAGAACTGCTCATTATTTATTACAGGCTCACGAGGCTGATTTAGAAACCTATCTTTCCTCTGAAGTCCATTTCAGCCTTCACAGACTGATGAAAAAAAACCCAGCACGCTCCTCCACTGAAGATTACCCAGACTTGCAGGCGAGGATTTAGCTGTACTAACACAAGAGCACAACTTCTATTCTTTTTTTTTTTTTTCTCCTTTCTTTTTTTGTTGACCAATCAATTCAATAACAGGCTAGACAGTGCCTCAAGGGCATCGCTTTCAACCACGTGATCGGCAGATTAACAGGGAGGCTGCAAAATCCTTTCCGCTCAAACTGTTTTAACAGAGGATCAAAATCTTTCTCTCTGCGTGGGGATTTTTATTTAGCTAGTTCTTTTCATTCGCTTTGCACGTGTTTGCGAAGGAATTAAGGCCTGCGAGGGCACGTAAGACGGTCTGGTTTGGTTTCTAACCTTTTCCTTGCAATTTGTGTTTGGGAGTAGAAAGTTTTCCAGTTCCTTGTGGGAATGTTGCCCCTTCCCTGGGTCTTACGGTTGCATCGTTACTCGTTGAATCTCATCAACCCACAGATGATGGCCCTGAAAGGTCAGAAATTAAAACATTTTGCAAAAGCTCCCCCTTTTCCCTGCTGAAGGTCATGTTCTCGTCAAGGGAGATGGAGGTTTTGAAACAGGCTGTGATACAATCTGTAGGGAAAGGCATGAGCTGGGTGAGTCCTATGGGGTTACACGAGATTTGCAGAGCTCTGCTGAACGATAAAAGGCAAGATTAAATTTGGTCACGTAAATAAAATAAACGACAATTGATTGATTCTTGGCCCCTGCAGCCTGGCGGCTGGGAAGCTGATGTGCTAACTACTTTGCAGCATAGGCGTATATGGGGATTCCCATGGAAAGCCTTTATATTTAATGCACAGATCTCTGAGGTATGCAGGTACAACTACTGCTGACGGCAAGAGGGTACATTCGCTGTTGTAGCACAGGAGTGTTTTTACTGGAGAAAAACAGGACTCAAAAAACCCAAAACAAAAGCAGAAAAACAGACTGCCTTATATTCATCAAGCAGGACTCAAAAAACCCAAAACAAAAGCAGAAAAACGGACTGCCTTATATTCATCTACGGCACAAAAGCACACCTGGAGCTACGTAGACTGAGGATCACGTGTGAAGGTGTACACGCAGCATGGCCAAGAGGTTTCTTTGGCTACAGCACGTGTTGAAACGAAACTAACCCGCTCGCTCAGCTGCTGGGCAACGAACCACAGCAGCGAGCCGGGACAGAGCGGTTCACATACTACCGAAAGGGATGGCAAGAATAAACTCGGCAAAAAAAAATTAATAGCTGACATTTGAGAGCAATCACAGTCTGGTCACGAACAAGTCGCAGAATTCAGCAAATAGAGGATTTCCCCAGAAGTGTGCTCGGATGTTCCCACAGTCTCACTGTCAATATCCAACAGCTCCAGATTTCAAGCTGGGTAGCAGAGTATGTGCTACGCAGCTGAGGGCAGAGGGATTCTGCCTCACTGCCTGGCAATGAAAGCTCCAATTCTTTTTTCAGTTAAATCCCTAAACCTTTTTCTGCCATCACTGGGAGCTACATGGGGTGACTTTGGGCCTTTGAGACCAGAGGCTTTATAAGGAGCCATGCCAAAATGAAGGAATAAAATATTCCTTGCAGTGGATGAATAGTGACAGCCAATCTGATTCTTCTAAACATTAAACCGGTTGTCCTGGTTTCAGCTGAGACAGAGTTAATTTTCTTTATAGTGGCTGGTATGGGGCTATGTTTTGGATTGGTGCTGAAGACAGTGTTGATAATACAGAGATGTTTTAGTTGTTGCTGCACTGGTCAAGGGCTTTTCAGCTCCCCGTGCTCTGCCAGGTGCAGAAGAAGCTGGGAGGGGACACAGCCAGGAGAGTTGATCCAAACTGCCCAAAGGGCTATTCCATACCACATGGCGTCATGCTCAGTATATAAAGCTGTTTTGCATCAGAAAAACAGGATTTGCCTTCCAACCTCTACCTTCATAACACTCTCATTTATTTAGGCACATCTGCATTCACTCACCTGAGCATAAACCCAGCGAAATTCTGGGTTTCAGCTGAGACAGTCTGCTTTTCCGGCCCTCTGCACGAGAGCAGAGCTTGTCCCAAGGACAGGCGACTATCAGCAGAGCGTCGCAGAGGTGACTCACCCAGACTCAGCCCCCAGCAGCCCAGGAGCAAGCGGCACCGCTGCTTACGAAGCTGCAGCCTGACAAGGACCACAGGGCAAAGCCCGTGATGAGACCGAGCTGGGGGCGTACAACTCGTAACGCTGAGCACATCTGGCCCAGCAGGGTCTATGACCCAGAGGAGATACCGGAATAAGAGGGACGGCAGCAGACGTCCTCCCAAAAGGCACGTTTGGCAGAGGTAAGCGGCTTCTGGCCACGTCCCCAAACAGGGAGCAAGGCGCTGGTACACCGTGAAGCCTGTGAGATCAGGCGTAGTAAAATCAGGAGACTCTAAGCCACAAGGTGCTTTTACACTTTTAAGTGGCCAGGCAGTCGGCGTTCAAGGCTAGGCGTCTCAAGCAGATGGTGCACCCGAGGGTTTTGCTGGAGCTGTTCAGGAAACAGTAAATGTGTCTCTCCTCTGAGACCCACCAGTAGAGAGCCGTCTTTTCAGGTTTTGGTAGAAATGCTCTGGTTTTCCAATATCAGCCAAAACCCCTTTATTGTTTCAGCTGGTTTTAGTTTTGGAGAGCTCTCCCTTTGCTTCTATCCCTTCTGCAAATGGATGTTTGAGGATTTTTAGAAATGGGAATATTTTGATGACAAGAACAATACTTGCTGATGAAGTCAATCGTCAGTAAAATAAGTTCCAATGAAAAATATTGACATGCTTTACTATATATTTATAGATACTACTCCCGTAAGTAAAGACAGCAGGATGGGGCATGAACTTCACTTGAATGTAATCCAATTTAAATCTAAAGCAATCATTGTTTTCTTGTGTATTTTATGTAATCTAAATTCCTGGATGAAGAACCAGTGAGTCTTCATTCTTGACCTAAGAGTAATGTGGGAACAATTCTGTGTCTGATACAGAATTTGTTTTCTGTAAGCAGCGTTGCTCAGTTCAGATATTTCAGACCCAACTGCTTTCATGGTGCTGACAGTTATTTCTCAACAAGTGAATAAAAAGCGGGAGATGACTCCTTCCTTCGTGAAACCCCAATGACACACACAGCAGAAAATCCACACAGTGTAAGAGATCTTGTAGTGCAGCTGCTGCCTTCACACTTAACCCAAGGGTAAACTGAAGACCACCGCTTTAAATGAAGTTACCCTCTTAAGCTTTGAAAATAAATTAAAGAGCACATCTTGAGGACATATAGCCTGGACCCATCTGGTAGAGTAAAAGCCCCTTGTTCAAGCAAATGAAAAAAAAAAAGCCATTGTTGAGGGAAAAAAGGAATATTTATGTTACTTAAATCAGTTGATGGCTGAGGAGGGTTGTATACGTAACTGTATTTCAGCCCCTGTAAGCACGGAGCCCAGTGACTGATGGCCAAACTGTTGTCTGAAACGCCCCAGGCTTAGCCCAGATACAATGTGCGATGGGCACAGACAGCGCGTGTGCGGTCACAGCCCTCGGGCTCTCTGGTCTCCTCCCTCAAGTGGTGAAACCCCGACTCGCTAGTGAAAGAGCTGCACTTCCAGGTGACCTTGAGCTGAAGAGAACAGGGGCAAGAGATTTATTTAAAGAACTTGTGGGAGGCACACGCTCTATTTTTAAAGAAAAAGAATCTATTTGGGGAGTTTATTACACTCTTGGAACTGGGTGCCTGCCAGAGAAAAAGGTGTGCCCTCCTCCTCAGAGGGATGCACTGCAAACCCGTCGTGAGCCTTCCTGTTTTCTGCAGCACCTGCCTGTCCTCACGGGGCTCTTCTGCTCCGGAGCAGCCCCATCAGCGATGGGATGCCTTTCCCCTTCTCCCGCCACCCGCAGCCGGACCCACAGATCCTCCTTTCCCAAGGATTCCCTCCCTGCCCTCAGCAACATCCCCTGGTTCCTGCAAACCAGAGGGCACCGCAGTCTCTGCAGCGAGTGACTCTGCTGCAAGTGCTGCTTCCAAGGTTGCAGTGAAGAGGCTGAGAAGGAGGCTCCCCGGGTGTTAAATTCGAGCCAGGAGTAAAGCAGGGAGGGCGTAATGCGGTATCCATTTTAATACTTGACGCAACGAAGCCCTCAGCCTCGGGGATTTGCCGTCAGCTGCCGCAGCATGCGCAGTCTGCTGCAGGGTCCGGCGCTGGAGCCCTGCGGGAACCAGCCGGCATCGCTGGGCAGGGAAAGCCCGGAGCGGGTGTCCCCGGGGCAAGGAGAGGGGCCAGGTTCAGCAGCCCCCTTCCCCTCAAGCAGACGGAGCCGCGCGGCTGTTAGCGAGGCTTTGTGCTCTGTCCCGCTTCGGTTCAAAGCCCAGGCGAAGGGAGGCACGACGACAAGCGGACAAATTGTTTATTTTCGTCCCTTTTCCCTACGTTCCCCGTTCCTTGCCATGAGGCTGCCTTGAATCCGGGTTAAGTAATGCGGGATAGCAGAGTCACAAAAAAAACCAATTACTTTCTCAGGTTTCATGAGACATTGAGGGTAATCGCTGTCTGAAACTTCAGACAGGCCCTGGATGAACATGAACCATCATCAGCGCCCAGTAGGCAGCTGGCAGCAGTCTGTGAAGCCAGCTTAGCTTCAATCTGAATTTCAGGCAACCCCAAAATACAGATCATGATTTAAAACTTTGTCCTGGCATGTAGCTGTGGCTGAAACAGGCAAATGTGGAAACTTAATTTTAGATTAATTCGGTATTTAAGAAAAAAATGCCAGCTTGTGAGGAAGGGCTCTGCACGCCTCTTTGTCTTCACTGCTGGAAAGCAGTGAAGTGCCTTGGGCTGGGTGAACTAAACTATTGCTGGGTTCATTGAGGGAAGGATTTAAAAGCTGTCTCTTCTGAGAACTTGGCCTAAGAGCCTGGAACAGGTTACTCTCTTTTTAATGAAACACTATAAAGATCCTTCTCCCTGTCAGGCTAAGGTGAGAAAGAAACTCCTGCGTAATTTTTCTCAGAGGAGTTCATCTCACTTCTACTGCAGCAATGAAGTCTTCCTTATGAACCCCGTGGTAGCAAATTTTAGCTCATAAGGCTAATGTCATAGTAGCTCATATTGATTACCTTGTCTAACTGTAGGTATTTATTCATAAATCAATGAAGGTGAAAATCAATGAGGTGAAAAAAATCAATATTTATTCATATTTAATAATCATTCTTTGAAAGCAGAGATTTCCCCTGTTTATCAATATCAAGTAATATCCCCCTTCGGTAAAGGAAAGTTCTCTGCTACTGAAACGTGGCACTTGCTATGAGTCCACTCAATGCAGTCACCTGTCTCAATAATAACCTGTGCCATCTTCTGAGGAACGTATAAAATTCCCTGAGATGGAAAACAATAGACCAACCCATCAGTCCTCGGTTAGAAGGTGATTAATGTCAGGAGTGGTCATCCACTAGGAAATTTCTCCTGGTTATTTTATGTGTCTGAGCCAGGTTAGCGAAACTTCACGTGACGTAGGAATCGTAGGTCTTTGGCAAGCCTTGCTGCTTCAAACCTCCTCTGACTTAAAACAGGAACCAGAATTAAAAATCTACCGCGAAGCTTAATGAGGCTGTTGTATTCCCAGGACATTTCAATACACCTTAAGCTAAGTACTAATACAAGCTCACGAATAATACAGGCACAGCAAACACTATGTTTTATGGCACGGATACGGAGAACGGAAGAGAAGCCACGTATCTTCACCTCGTTGTGTCTCAGTGCAACAACAAAATTCATACGAAAGCTCGTTCCTAGAATTAATAAACACGTTGAACAGAGGTGCTGGGAGCAGTAGGTCAGGAGCAAATTAATGTCATTGGGCCAGCGAAGCTGACTAGGTAAGGCACGTGCCACGTTTGGGCTGCTGAGAAGGCTCCTTCATTCCACTGCCGATTAACACTTGCCCTTGATTAGCAGATGGTAATAGTGATTACCATAGCAATGGGAAGATGGGAAGATGGCCTGTCAAAGCACTCTACCTCCTGAGCCAGCACACAAAATTGTTAACAGAACCTTTAAGGGTCCCTGCCCAAGAAGTTACCAAATCCGGAACAAAATCCAAACCCAGTGCCGTGTCACTTATACCCATTTAAGAGGACAAGCAATGAATCGTCAAGTGTACTCTCCCCTTCCCCCTACCCTGGAGTAGAGGTCTGACCACCAGGATTTACTGCCTTAGCTCTTCCAGACATAAAGACCATAACCCCTAAGGAGCGGTAGCAGCCACCCGCTAAAGGTCCATGAACAAATCCCCAGAAGTTCATGGCGTGAACAACTGCTTGCAGAGACCCAGGAACGAAAGCGGATACCTGTCTTCCGACCCTCAGTAGTTGTCCACTCACAGGGTAAGGGCAATCTCTAAGCATGATCGATACAAAAGCTAGACAGACGGAGATGACAAAATACGAGCTTTTCAGGCATTCCAAAAATCACCTCCCTTGGCAACCTTCCCTGACTGGTACGTAGCCTCAGATCCTTGGTGGCCCCATCCAGGGCCACTAGGGAATAGCAATGCCTATCAGCTTGTTTTCTTTTGAGACACCCCGAGGCCCACAAGCAGAGGAGGCACGGAGCATGTGGAAAGCCAGGGAAAGGAGAACTGCGTTAAGCTTTTCCAGCTGTTGTGGTGGGTGCTTTTGTCCCATGAGAGCCTAAGACTTGAGCAGGTGCCCAGAAGGCACCATAAGGGATCAGTTATAAGTGTGTGCTGTGATACAAGTAAAGTACAAAATTCAGTAGGACACCGGTATTAAAATAGGTTTTTTCCAGCTATTTCTTTTAGAAAGACGCTTCTTTCTGAAACATGGCACAGCATTTGCTATTCCAGACAGTATAAGTTTCAAGGCCATACATTTTATGCTTAACGTTATTTCCAGAAGAGACAGGAACCTGCTTAGAGGCTGCCAACCACAGCTTCTGTATTATCCCAGACATCTGATGCATCGTCTCCAGAAATGGCTCAGCCATGGGAAGCCCAATCAGTCTTCATCTGCTTCATCTCATCCAAAAATGAGACGTAAACATTTCCCACTTTCACTACGTTTCTGTCGCCAAAGTTACGAGGCTAGAAAAGCTTTTTTAACACCTCCAGAGCACAAGCAACAAAACTTTGTCCCCTTCTCTCTCCAATTCTGATTGTATATCAGTATTTTTTGGCTCTGAAGTCTATAATCAGTCTAAATGCTTTAGGGGGTTTTGGACTAAACAACAGTACAAATGTCATTCATCAGTATAGACTCTTTGGCAGGAGTTAAACGAGACTCATGCCAGACGCATAGATAGACAGAAGGAAGCAAAGAAACGGGAAAAAAGTTTGCCATTTCATTAGAAATGTGCAATACGCTGATTTTATAAACTAATCAAATAAAGATCAAAAAGCTTACTAAGAAGATTACAGCTCTTCTTTTCTTACATAAATGGAAGCTTTGCAGAAAATGAAAAAAGTGCAAATATTTCTTTCTAAAAATTACTCTTATCCTTTTCAAAGCTTTGACAAAAATGATTCCTTTTCTTTCTGCTAGCAAATCAAAGGTCCATTTCCACTGCCTAGGGATCTGACTACCTTATCACACATTCTGTACTCATCCTTGTTAAGCAGCTGCTAAAATAAATGCAATAGGTTATGTTACTTCTGGAGGGAAGTACTGCTTTCTTTGGTATTGGAATAGGTATGAAATGGATAAAATTTCTTATTTAAAATGCTGAATTTCCCCCAATATTTCACATTCTGAGCTTTCATATTTTGCCATATAATTGAAATGTCCTCATGCGAGAAATATTAAGTAGTTTAAGCAGTAATGGAGACATTTGTACAGAGTCAGGTGGTTGAATTCTGAAATAAATTCATTTCAACAGCATTGATTAAACAAAGGTTCTATATTCTTTGCTGGTCTGATTTATCAAGCAAACAATTTGTCTCTCAGTGACCCATAGTTAACATCTATACCAAGATATAATTCAACGGGACAGAGCAACAGTATAGGTGAATAAACTTTACTGGTAGTTCACTCAAAAATCTAATTCATCACAAACAATAATAATTGTATCTACTAGGAAAAATATTAACATTTTTACATACACGAAACTGGCAATACTGGTTTTCACAGTAACAACAAATAGTTGCAACTCTTTTCAATTTATATTTTTTTATTGAGTACTAGAGAACCTCATCCTTTAACAACATACTTCCTTAGCTCGTTGTTAACCTCTATAAAGTTAATCCTTCACGTGGTTTTACAATGTGCTTCCCATAAAAATGGTACTTGTCCTTTGCTATTTTATGAGTTCGAGGCAGAAAACTTCAAGAAAAGTCAGAGGGGTTTGCAGTAATGGCCAACTAAGCTGTCGTCTGACCTAGAAATGGAACTTCTTGAATCACAAGTGAATGGCTTAATGTCCTGTGACATCTGCAGTTACATCTGGACATTTCCCGTTGGTCCATCTGTATTTGGCAGTCCTGCAGCGTCTATAATTTGCTCAAAGAATGCCAGATTGCCGCTGACCCTTACGAGTCCACATGCACGCATCTTCTCTCCCTTTGAAGAGAGATAGGTCCTGGCACGTCTGTAAGGAATTTTAAAATAGTGGATCACATGTCTCTATCTCAGGTCAAAGTAACGCACCTCTGGCACGAGATGCACACTTTTTTCATCTCATGCATCTCGTGTGCTGTGTCCCATCTCAGAGTAACCATTGGGCGTGAGTTCGTGAAAATGAGACTGTCAGCCAGGCGACAAAACTTTTTACACCTCACTGGTTCAAAGCCATTTTCGTGGCTCTTCCCCGTATTACAACGTATGGCAGCAGAGAAAGGGATTTTCTAAAATTCAGCTTGAATGCTCTTGCTCCAGCATTCCCAGCAACTTGCTTGGAATTTTTCATATAACTGTATCATACTATATTAGCCTTCCCGCAATTGCTATTCGTTCCTCTGTTTTACTCATGGCAGACCTGAATAGCCTGTCATCTTCCTTTAGGAGGCCTTCTAACAATGTTAAAGCATTTATCAGGAACGTTACAATCCAGACATGCTAAATCACTGTCCTAGATATTCTTCTTTGCTCAACGTGATTCTCTGGGGGCTGCATCTCTTGTGACAGTTGCTAGTGACAGTTGCTATTTCTGCAGAGGTGAACATGATAGCTCAGCTGAGGAAATGTGAACAACATACATCCAGCTGCAATTCTGCATTTTTAATTGCATCCTCCCGGTGCCTCAAATTAATATTATTTCACATGCCTCTGTTAAGATTCATATCAAAAATCTAGTGGACAAAATTACTGGAACTAATGCTTGCCAAAGCATCACTTTTTGAAATGTTTAATTCAGAATATTCATAGAGAGCAAATTCTGGATTTGAAACACAAGCTTTTCACTCTACCCACAGCCGTAGCCCTTGCACACTCAGTACGGGAGCAGAAAGCCCTCTGTACAAAATGGAAGGGATGCAGCACAGGTGGGGCTTGAAATGTGTGCAAGGAGCAGTCTGAAGATCTAGAAATTATTTTCTCTGAAAAAACTCATCAAATCACTTCAGATGAAGAGGGAGTCAAGACAAATCAGAATTCATGGTGAGCATTCCCAAAACCCAGAAAAATGATGGGGATTTCACTATATAATTGATTTGCTGCTAATTGTTCTCTCGCTTCTTCAGCTGAGTCATACCTTGAAAGTACCTCAGCCATGTGATTACTGAGGTGCTGATGAGCCACTTTTCTCAGCCTCGCCCCTGCTTTGGACTTAAAAAACTGATTCAGTAGAGGTGAGTTAGTTCTGCTCTGCCGTGCTGGAGAGAGAACTTGACCAAGTTCTCCTTTAGACATATGATGACTCGTAGCAAAATTCCTATTACGCTCAACTGATTAAGGGGTTTATAGAACGGGCTGTGTTCCTGCCTTGTATAAACCACTGTATGTTTGTATATATGTCACTTTCTGCCTAGTTTCTCAGTCAGTGAATTAAAGTATTATTAACTCTGAGATTTAGGCAGGGGTTGTGCTGTTGGTTCTTTGTGGTGTGCAGAAGACCAGAAGCGCGGCCCTGGTTTTCTTAGGGGACATGAGGAATGACGTTCAATACTTCCTGAGCCTCCGCCCTGCGCTGCGTGCTCCAGTTGCACGCTGCACTTCCCTTGCAAAGAAGGAGCAGCTCCACAGCTTGTCTTCTGCATAATGCAACTATGCATTATTAAAGTGTTTGCACTTAAGACGTTTGCTTTTTGAATAGGCTCCTGTGTTATTGTGTCCAGAGAGTTAAAAAGTGCTTAACTAGGGCAAAAAAGACCTTCCTCTTCCTCTTAAAGTGTGGTTTTTAAGTCGGCTGTTGTTAGGATCTCCACATGGCGCCCATCAGATTTGCTCTTCTGATTGCAATGGTGCTGTACTGGTTTATCCCAGCTAAGCATCTGGGACTAAATACTCACCTGAAATAGCAAGCATCCTGCCACTGAAACAACTTCCTTCTCTTGTGTCTATTGTTCTGGTCATTTTAGCTCTGTAGAATGTCTTACTACCGGCATGGTGTGTCAGCTGGAGAAGGGCTATCTCTGGCTGGTAGGACCTGCTCATTGCGGGTTCTTAGCCACCCTGTTGCTAATAGTCTGCGCTAATGTTTCTGGCATATTCCTATAGGCCTTTATGCATCAGGACACCCCTAGTCCAAGTGCTGGGCTAAAAGACTTTGCAAAACTGTTCTTACTTGGTTTTTTGGGATGTCCCATTTTTTCTGAGGACTTGGTATTTGAACATTTTTCTATAATCCTTCCTTGTTTTTTCCTTGCCCTATTCATAATTAGCAAAAGCGATTTTTTACTTTCTCTTTACCCACTGAAATTGGGGATGAGATAGGAAGAAACATTCTTCCTACCCAAGTGAAACATAACTGAAATGTTTTGAGAAATACCTATATTAAAGAATTGCTTTCTTAATGTAAAAACTGCCATTTTTCAGTAACAACACCCTAAACCTGGAATTTTTCTGACAAGTTCCCCGTTGCTCCGGAAGCCAACGCAGTTAGTGCTGTCCCAGCTCAACAGCCTGTGGTGGTTTGACCTTGGCTGGACACCTGGTGCCCACCAAAGCCACTCTACCACTCCCCCTCCTCAACTGCACAGGGAGAGAAAATATAACAAAAGGCTCGTGGGTCGAGATAAGGACAGGGAGAGATCATTCACCAACTACCCTCATAGGCAAAACAGACTTGACTTGGGGAAATTAGTTTAATTTATTACCAATCAAATCAGAGTAAGGGTAATGAGAAATAAAAGACCAAATCTTAAAACACCTTCTCCCCACCCCTCCCTCCTTCCCAGGCCCAACTTCACTCCTGATTTCTCTACCTCCTCCCCACCAGCGGCGCAGGGGGACGGGGAATGGGGGTTGCGGTCAGTTCATCACACGTTGTCTCTGCCGCTCCTTCCTCCTCAGGGGGAGGACTCCTCACTCCTCACACTCTTCCCCTGCTCCAGCGTGGGGTCCCTCCCACAGGAGACACTTCTCCACAAACTTCTCCAACGTGAGTCCTTCCCACCAGCTACAGTTCTTCACGAACTGCTCCAGCGTGGGTCCCTTCCACAGGGTGCAGTCCTTCAGGAACAGACTGCTCCAGCGTGGGTCCCCCACAGGGTCACAAGTCCTGCCAGCAAACCTGCTCCAGCGTGGGCTCCTCTCTCTCCATGGGTCTACAGGGCCTGCCAGGAGCCTGCTCCAGCATGGGCTTCCCACGGGGTCACAGCCTCCTTTGGGCATCCACCTGCTCTAGTGTGGGGTCCTCCATGGGCTGGAGGTGGAGATCTGCTCCACCGTGGACCTCCATGGGCTGCAGGGGACAGCCTGCCTCACCATGGGCTTCACCAGGGGCTGCAGGGGAATCTCTGCTCCGGCGCCTGGAGCACCTCCTCCCCTCCTTCTTCACTGACCTCGGTGTCTGCAGAGCTGTTCCTCTCACATATTCTCACTCCTCCCTCCCGCTGCAGTTGCGCAGGGGTTTTTTCCCCTTCTTAAATACATTATCCCAGAGGCGCTACCACGGTCGCTGATGGGCTCAACCTTGGCCAGCAGCGGGTCCATCTTGGAGCTGGCTGGCATTGGCTCTGTCAGACATAGGGGGGAAGCTTCTAGCAGCTTCTCACAGAAGCCACCCCTGAGGTCCTCCCACTACCAAAACTTTGTCACGCAAACCCAATACAGACCCACATTTATTTGACTGCTCTGGTGAGCTCCCCTGTCCTGGCAGCTGTGTGCCAGCCCAGGAGGCAAAGCTCTATGATATTTAATTGTAGCTCGTGCTGCTGGACAGCTTGTCCTGAGCAAAGCAGTAAACTATGAGACATGATCTTCAAAATGACTGTGACTTTTTTCCTTTCTCTCCCTTGTTCTGGCCCATAAAACTATTCATCTGAGCAACTGCTTGCAAGCACAAGTGTGGTGTTCACAAATCCCACCGCGCAGTGGGATCTCATCACTTCTGGTGATACCCTTTTTATAGTCTACCACTTTCATTCTGTCTCATGTCTTCAGCTGTGAGGCAGTAATTTAACCCCCCATCTGGCGCTATTAATTTGCACTGATAACTTCATGTCTCTTCTAAAATAGGCTTCTATTTCCAACACACTTGAAAAGAGTGCTTTTTTTAGACTTTCTAGCTAAAAGAAAAAAGTCTGGGCTCTACCTTGTGATATCACAAACACTGGTTTGCTTTTATTTTCAATGTAAGTGCGTGTCTCAAATACCGCAGTGAGTAGACAGCAGTTGTTAACGTTTTTCTCAGCTATTTGTCTCTGAAACACCAACTAACGGGGAACAGTTCTCACAAATACTGCCATCCTGGTGTCTTGGTGTCTGTATGTGCATGTGTAAGACTTCATTGTGGCTAAACTCTGGCTGGTTCTTAATTTCCCCCTTTTCTAGCACGGGCTGGTTCATAATTTCCCCCTTTTCTATTACCTTGCTGCAACCCTTAAGACTAGCGTAGCTTGAATACATGAAAAACATGTATTGCCTGCACAAAACAATGTTGTGCTGCCCCTAGATGTCATGCCAAGTTGTAGGCCTGAGTGTGAATGCCATCCCTCTGCTTCCCTCCCTAGGGTCTGCTCTTCCTCTGTCTGGCAGCAGGACAGAGGAGGAAGAGGAGGACACCCTGCAGCCAGGTCTTTCCCTTCCCCATCTTTGCCCACAGCTGGCCGTGCGGAGAGCTTGACTGAAGGATCAGTCAGACTTGGGGCTATTAAGCAGCTAAGGTGGCTTTGCTTTGTCGTTGGCCTGGCTTTCCTGCTAAGAGATCTGGTGCCAGAAAGATTGGCACTCGAAGAAAGTACCAGCAGAAAAGTTTAAGGTGAAGGCAAACACTGGAGTGTGAGCTTGAGGCGTGCTGCCTGCTGGTCAGAGCTTCTCCTTCTCAGTCTGCAGCCGTGGTTTGCAAAGCTGTCCTTTAGGGTCCATGTACACCAGCCGCTATAGGTTTCCTTCTCTTAGTGAAAGAAGTAAAAGTTAGCCTGATACAAACTCTTCGTGACTCTTCATGAGATTAGGAGTAAGGGTGCACCTCTGCATCCCCTTTGTCTTTTAAAATGCAAAGATTGAACAGAAGGTTGTGTCTGCTAAAGGGATGCAGACTGGACACCAGGAGAGAAAACGTTTCATGACCTAACACTTCAGGGCACCTTTAAGATGCTCCTACCAGAAACTTGAGTATTGAAGTTTACTTTTTAAGTCTAGGTGATTGTCTTTGGCATGCTGATAGGTTTTGTTTGGTGTGTTTGGGGTTGGTTTTTTTTTCATTCCCCTAGTTATTTTCTTCTCTTTTTAATTCTCTTTTCACCTTCTTCAGCCTTATTGGTACAGTGGATCATTGTCTGGTTAAGATACAAGTAACTCTTCTAAGTGCAGGATTTGGCCTACCGTGTTTGACAATAGTGGAAAGCCTGATTAAATTTTGAAGGGTCTCTGACTTTATATGGGAAGTAGATTGTTTTGAGAAATAGATTGTGGCTGCAGGCATGAATGGAAGAGCTCTTTATCTGGAGAACAGCTGAGTGTACAACACATTTCTTGGAAATGTCACCGCAAAAACAGGCTAGACCACAAAAAGAACGTAAAGAAACTGAAATCTATAAATGGCTCTGGAGTCTCACATTCTGTGCTTGAAGGTCTAATCTCCAGCATCACGGAGTATGTCCTGGCCATTGGATCAGAGTCTTATCTCTTCACCTGCCAGGCTGGGGAATCTTTTAAAAGCTTTGTGCGTAATCTCCTAAGTGTAAGAAAAGGCTTTCTGGGGGCAAGGAAGGAACAAAAATGTAATGGGATCCTGCTTGGGAAAGAAGGGAGCTCTCAAGAATATGAATGTTAAAGAGGAAAGCAAGTGTTACTCCATAAAGAAATAGGCGTAACCATGGGAAAATCACAGTAGGACAGCAGCAGAGCTGCTCATCAATCTAAGTAGCAGTTTAATAACTTTGCAGATAAATGGTTGCATCCACAATGAAAAATTTATTGGATTTCACTGTTCAATTAAAAACCATATATTGTCACATTCTCCACCATGGGCAATTTTTGGAATCAAGACTGGATAATTGTACTGCTGGAGAAGCAGTTAATATGGAGAAGCCCTGTAGCCTGTGGGATGTTCTGTTTTATAGGGGGTTCAGCTCGCTGGTGGGTAACCTCTTCTGGCCTCTTACTCAATGAACCAGTCAAAGGAGAGGGAAGCACTGGGGTCCTTGTAGCTGAGGGTGCTTATGTAGCCAGGAGCTAAGAGTTAGCTCTTCACGTCCACCTGCGCTGCGTTCCTGTCTTCCTGCTCTTTCCCCGTTTGTTCCTTTGTGTTCTGGGTAGCCCGTGGCATGTAATGCCTTCTCTGTCCATACCAGCACACCAAGACCCCTGTCCTGAATGGGGCTGTTAGGTACCACGCTGCTTGGGGTACTACAATAGCTCACACCATTTTTGTGATGTCTGCAGCTCTCTTGCATTCTTATTTGTCAATCTGTTAGAAATGCACACCAGTTCTTGTTTACCTTAGAAAATTATCTTCAGAGCCTAAAAGTTGCATCAGGAGCAGCTATATTGTACCATTTAGAACAGTTAATTAAGCAAAAAAGGAACTAGACGGTCCAATGATTTAAAAATGCCTTGCTAGTATTGAAAATTTGAGGCCTGCAGATGGCCCTACTGTTGTGTTACAAAAGTGGTCTAGAGCATTTTCAATTATACTTAGTGCATTCCTGGTGCCTCGAGGGTTTTTTCCGCTGTCTCTTTCTTGACATGCTCATCTCTAAAATGAACTAAACCGACAGGCCTCCACCACAGAAGAGAGCCATCCAGGCCTTTTTTTCCTCCTCTCTCTTCTTTTTTTTTAAAAAAGAAAAACCTCTTAGGAAAATCAGACTTGAAGAGACTTGCTGCCTTATCAAGTCTAGTCTCTTGTGACCACCAACAGCTACGTCATATAATCCCCTTCATCAATTCATCCAGCGCCATCTTTAAACCCTTTGTTGCTTTTGGCCTTCCCGTCTCTTGCTCCTCTTGTTGGTATAATAAAAGACATATATTTTCAGGAATTGCAAAAACAGGTACCGTATCCCAAGAACATGTTTTTAATGGCAAAAAAAACCTGTAGGAAATCCTTCAAAAGGCTAGGCAGCCAATACATGTCTCCATACAGCTAGGCAAATAAAACAAATGCTTCTCTGGGGAGAACGGCTGTTAGAAGTCAGTGGTGAATTCCAATTTAATTGGGTTCGCATACCTTAGTTTGTTTCTTGAGGGCTTTTCACATCCTTGAGTGTCACTTAGGTGAATACTCTCCGGAAAAGCAAATGTTTGGCTGAAATACTCAAATATTCACAAAACGTATCTGGGTTGTATATTCAGCTGTCATGTTATCGGTTTGGAACCGGTGCTGTTGAAGAGAGAGGGCTCAGTCTTGCTCTCCCCCTGCAGCGTAATGGAGCTCTGGCAAAACGCACGGCTCTGGCAAACTCGTCGTCTTGTGTTAGCCTGGCCGCGAGAGCCCGATCAAACACGTGAATGTTTCATCTACCTTCTGGTCTGAGTTTGCTTTCTTCTCTTGCTGTCGTGAATGCAATGCTCATAATCTGGGTTTATACGGCACCTTCCAGCCAAGCCTTTTACAAACCTGAAGGGGACAATCATGCATAACACCCCCTTGAATTCTAAGTAAATTATAATCACCTCTTTTGGGAGGATGTTGTTTTTTAGGGGTATCAATTTTTAGGTCACCAACCCCAGGCAGTGGAGACTGCTATGCCCTAATATACATAAAAATATCTTTCCAAAAGTATGGGATACTTGTCCTGAGGAACCTAAAATAAAGGTTGTTTTAATCTCAGTTCTTTATTCTATAGGCGGAGGTAATTGAGGCACTTGACAGAGATTACATTTATTTAGTGTGTGATACTTGCACCTGAATCCAGATATTCTGGGTGCAGCCCCTGTGCTTTAATCACTAAACCACAATATCTGAAGCTAAACTGACTGTTACTGAACATCTCTAGTCCAATAAATTGCAATAGCTTTCTGACAGCTTTCTGCAAGAACAAATTATTCCTAAGAGATGTCTGGGCCTAATAAATAGGGAACAGAAATTTCTCTCCTAACAACGTCAGTCACCTACGGGGTCAGCGCTCTTCAGCCCGAGCTCCGAGAGGTGCGTGTCCACGTGTGCATACACGGTGCAGAGGCGTAGCCGGCAGGAGCAGCGCCGGGCTGAATCAATCAATCAGCAATTCCCCGATGCCTACAGAAACGCAAGCTCGTCTAAATCCTTTTGAAGTAAACGGTGAGGTGTCTAAGGATGTGAATGAGGACTAGTCAGACCAGACTGAACCAAAAAACACTAACGTGGAGGGGAGAAAGAAAACCTTCATTTGCATCTAAAGCATGGTGAAGCTAATTTTAGTACCTTTTCTTTTAAAAGATGCTTAAATATGCATGGAAGACTTCTGTTCCTGTTTAAAGAAAAACCAGTGAATGGTAACACTATTTTGACAGATCAGCTCTTCTGAAGAAGTATACTTTTGCTTCATGACATTTTTTAGAGTAGCTGGAGGAAATGTATTTACCTCTGTAGGGCAGATCAATGAACTGGCATCTGCACAGTTCCGCTGTGAGCTATAATTTCCAGGAGAGGGGAAGGAATCAAAGGAACGGTTGGCACATCTTCCAAATAACTGGTTTACATGGGGAAAAAAAAAAAAAATTACTTCTTCTGGTGCAACTGTATTGCAACCCAGAAACAGAATTCCTCTCCTTCGGTGAAGAGTAATTATAACAAATAAATACATCGCTACAAACACCACAGCTGTGATGGGATCGGAGCCTTTAGTTTTCAACGCAGTCCACACTAGTCTTCTAGTCTCTTTGACAGGCTAGCGACTGTGAAAGCCTTTGGAGATTTGCTGCCTGGGATTTTTAGTAAGGGTGTGCTACTGAGAAAATATGGGAGATAGAAGCGATCAATGTAAAATTACAAATGTGCCCTACCAAGCACTCTGCAGTGCCTTTGTATGTGCACCTCCCTGTTAATTGGTAGGTTTTGAGTAAGAAATAGCGAATCTTGCATTAATTTCAAAACTCACCTACATGAAGCATCCTTTTGTAATGTCTAGGATATAAATTTTAGTTGTTAGCACAGACACAGGCTATGATAACTATCATATTGCTCACGGATTCTACCAGTAAACTCTGGCACAATAACTTTGTCATATTAAAAGCACAAGGAAAACTCTAATTATAGCAAAAATGTATAAGAACAGTTCCCCTCTTTCTGTTTTAGAAATGTGTACAGTGAGACTTGACTTTGCCTTTGCTCTTTTATACTCCTACTCTACCAATAATATGTCTGAGTAGTCAAATATTAAAAATATTGCCTTAAAAAACGTGGTGGAAGAAGCATAATTTTCCTATGCATTTATTGGAATGCATGGAAACTTCACGCTACTTCCCAGTTTGGAAGAAAAATGAATGGCTACCGCTAGGAAGTGCAGTCTGTGAAATCAAACTGCGCCTGGAAGTGCAGGTTTCTTTTTGTTCTACATCCATTTATACAGTTCTGACTTTTTCTGCACACAAATGTGCCTTTAGGAAAAACCCGGCCGTGTCCTGGGTTTTACACCATATCAGAAGTTCTGCTGGTGTTACGTACCAGCAGAGTGCAGCAGAACCCAACCTGAAATACAGCCATAACGTGCAGTATTCCTCCTCCGCTGCTTCATCATTGCTTACTGTCACCATTTCTGAGGCAGACTAACTGCAGGAACCTTGTCTGTGAGAATCCGCGACAATGAAAGCAGGCTGGTAAAAAATAGGGTTTGGGGGGATGGCATTTCAAGTTACTTCTGTCTATAGAAAAACCTGCTCCTTCAGCAAGTATACCCATTTCTGTTTTAAAACGTGAATGATGAGTCCCAGCTCGGGAGCTCATCAGCCTGTAGTGTAGCACAGCACTCAGTTATGCTAATTCACACCAATTGACAATGTGGCCCAATAATAAGTTAAATCCCATTTAAAAAGGGAAATGGAGCATTGTTAGCTCTAAAAAAAAAAAAAAACTAAAAAAAAATCTTTTTCTTTTAAATAGCCAGACAGAACACAGATTGGTCAGCATTAACTTTCAGCTTTCAAAGGCCAGGAACAGCCATGATTAATTACTTAGTATTTCCTTCTTCTCTTCCCTCTGCTTGTATTAGAATTCAGCTTTCTCCGGTGGGTAAGATAAGATAGCATATCTCTCATTATTAAAAGAAAGAAAAGAAAAGGTTATAATGCAATGATTGAATTCTCTTTAGAATTACAGCGTGCCAGTATATTTCAGAGGGGACACGTATGCAGCACTTGTTGCCCTTTGAAAAACCTAAACTGCTAAATGTTCTCTTTGTTATGAGTCCCACAAAATGATGTGCAGGGTTTCCTCTTGGACTGCAGGGCTGATCAATACGCACCCATTGCTGGGAATGGAAAGCTTTCCATACCCTGCATTCACCTCTAGCAGCACACAGCCTGACTGGTGAGCTTATTCAGAGCCTCACGCAAAGTCTACCTCACCAGTGGAAGTCTTTTCCTTGATTTCAACTGCCTTTGGATTAGACTCCTTGGAATAATCCAAATCAGAAGTCCACACTCATGTCCCTTCACACCGGGGTCCGGATGCTTTGCCCAAGTTCGTGTTTCTTTCATCACGGTGCTCTTCAGCAGTAGTCAAAAGAGGATTGTAGGTGAGCATGAAGATGAGGTTAGTGATGAGGAAATAGCAAGTGAACACAATGAAAGATGGAAAGGCAAAGCTAAATTTCCTTCTAAAATAACAGGGCAAGTGGTTCAAACACTTCCTCTAAGCCATTCAAATCCACTTTTGAGTCTCACAACGTCAGCCATAGGGCCATCATAAAGCAGGAAAAACCAATTTTGAGCCTATGAAGTTGACTTGTCTTTGTGCTTGGTGGAAAGGAAAGTCCTAGAAAATTTAGTGGGATGGGGGACAGCACATTGAAAACTATGATCTGATGAGAGGCAGATTTTGCTGGTGGGAGTGTGTATCTAAGTATTTGTGGAGCGAGTAACAGAGGGGCGATAGACAAGAACTAGGAATATAACTTCTGTGTTTTGGGGAAGTGCTCGTTGCAATACGATGCAGCAAGCTAAATCTGCAAGGTCAGGAGGGAAGAAAGCCAGAGTTTATTGAAGCTAAGGACAAAGACATCATTTAAGGCTCAAAAATAATGAGCTAAAAAGAAATAAACTATTCTTTGACAAGTGATGGCCTTGATAAACTATATCCAGCACTCCCAGGAGTAGATACGTGAGCCTTGATGCCCGCTCCAAAGTCCAGCTTCCTAGATGTAATTGTGATCTGCCTGAGATCTGCATCCTGCTGCAGCTCTCAAGCTACGCATTATTCTTCTCTCTGTTAGACGCTCTAAAACGCTTGAACAAGTCTATTGTTACAGATTGCCTGGCACTCGCCCAGCCCAAAGGTGACTGCATTGGTAGTGGGGGATGAAACTTCACAGACAGAAAAATGCACTCTTCCCAATGAAGGCTGCAAAGTCAGTCCACATTTGTTGTGGGTTTGCCTAGCTTATAACCCTAGAAATCTCTGAAATGAGTGTGTGTGTGTGTGTGTGTGTGTGTGTATAAATATGTACAGATGAAAGTACTGTGCTTATATTATCAAGAGTTATGACAGAGATTCGGGAAAAAATACCAGAAAAAGAGTAGTTGTGTGACAAGCCAAGGCAGAGGTAAACCAGTTTCTTCTCTTCCTAGCCTTCCCTATGTTCCTGAGAGAAGAAATCATTAACAAAGTGAGCCCTACACTGTGCCATATACTTTCCGCTTCCCCCCCGAGGGTTGCTACATATGCAGAAGCTGTAGCCTCATGACACATAGGCATAAAAATTGCTGAAGTTGTTCATACTGACAGGAAAGTATTCTGTTTCGTTACCTTGCTCAGTTAAAGCAGTGCAAGCACGAGGTAGAGGCCATGCTTTATTTGCCTTAGCACTTTAATCTTGCTATTTGTTGCCATACCTAAACCATACAGAGACAAATGAAAAGGTTTCTGTTGACCTGAAAAGCAGCTCCCACCTCCAGTGCAATAAATCTGCAAATTGGAGCTGCGCCTCATTAGATGTATTTTGAGGGTTTGGTACTGACTGGATTCTGCTGTTCTTTCTTTCACTGCCCCCATGAGTTCAATGGACACAGAGCTTGGTCCTGAGTGCTCTTGGAAATGCCACTCTAATTCTCTAGTTAGTTGGAGAAAGAAAGTTAAGCTGTATTTATTTGGGGGTTGCTATTTAGCTGCATTTTGTTTCGTAACATGCTGAGTTTCTGCAACTCCTTTGGACTTCAGAGGCAGCCTCAAGCTCTTGCTTTTGCAAATCAGGCCTGCTTGCACCTTCGGTTTGGTCACCTCTGTTGTCTTTTTGGCACTCATCCTAGGTATCAAACTCTTCAGTGGTCGCCTCCTGGCTGACCCCTTCCGCACTACGCAGAAGCAACGGAAAACCACTGCTGCTTTTTCCTAGACTGGCATCTTTGCCATGATGCAGGGACATGCAGGGAGACGGGGGGCCCAGGAGAGAGTCGCTTCCCCAGCTGTACCCCCCAGAGCACCCATCTCCAAGACAGCCCCATCCCTTCCCTTGCCACCCGCAGGGATGGCTGCCCCACATCGTCCTCGTGTTGCCACGGTCAATGGGACAGTTGTTCCATGTCCAGAGCTAGGACGGCATGGGGAATGCAGGGCAGGCATGTCCTTGCGGATGCTGCGGCCAGGGCTGGCAGCAGCCAGGTATGGGTTGTGGGGCTGCTCCGCCACCCCCGGGCTGCGCCGGAGACCAGTCCCCCTTTTCCCCCCCCATTTCAGCTGGGAACGAAACCAGCAGCAATTATTCAAGCCAAGCACGTAAATCTGGCAGATCCCGCGGCCCCGCTTTGACGCAGCTACGCAGCGCAGTGTCTGGACGCGCAGCCCGATCCCCCCTTCTCCCCTTGTTTATTTGCCCCGCAAAAAGCAGCAAAGTTACCAACTTCACCAGCAATGAGCCGCACCGAAGGGTTTGGGGAGACTGGGGTGCCGGGGAGCGGAAAGGACGAACGGGGGGAGGACCGCCAGGGACGGGGGAGCCGGGGCCGGGAGTGCGGTGCGGCTTTGCCCGGGCAGCCCGTTACATAAGGCGGCGGGCACCGCACCGCTCCGCAGCGCGGCCGCGGAGGGCGGGGGGGGTGGGGGGGGGGGGGCGGACGGACGACGGGACACAGCTCAGAGCTTAGCCCCCCCATCTGACGGCCTGGGGAGCCCCCGGGCGCACAGAGGCACCGGAGCCCGCGGCACGCTGTGCCCGAGCCGCCGGAGGGGCAGCGGAGCTGCTGGGCGCCAAGGGGTGGGCGCCGAGGGCCCGGAACACGGAGCCTCCGCGGGCGCGGGGAAGCCCCGGGGGGCTGCCGCTGGTCCCCGCGGGCAATGCCCGGCCCCGGAGGGACCCCGTGGGCTGGGCGTTACGTAAGCCCCCGTTTCCCTTAGGCAAAGACCTCTCGAAAGGGCAGGGAGAGAGGCCAAAGTGCTGAACGCCGATTAATTTCAGGAACTGAAGCTATTTGCCTTTTTTCTTTCTTTCTTTTTTTTTTTTTTTTTTTTTAAATTTCTCCCTCTTCCCATTCTGAGCTGCGGGGGGAGCCCGGACAAACCCAACTGTTTCTGCCCGCGCTCCTGTCCTGGAACGAGCCAACACCGCCGCTTCTCCAACGGGGGAAGAAGGCGCTTCCCGTGCGCCATGGCGGGCTCTGGCCGGGCAGGGCAGCCCGGGGGGAGGCGCGGAGCCGCAGGGCGCTGCAGCACGCCCGCCTCCGCGGCGCGGCCAGCCTTGCGCGCTGCCGGCGGGAGGGAGCCGCGCCGGCATCCGCGGCCGCGCAGGGAGCGCGGCGGGCGCTCTCCGCGGTGCTGAAGCCTTCCCCGCGCCGGCTGCCGCGCTGAAGCGCCGAGCGCTGCCCGCGGAGCGGAGCGGAACGGCCCGGGCGCTGTCCGCGGTGCTGACACCCCCCCCCCGCCGCCGCCGCCGCCGCCTCTGTCCGCGGTGCTGAAGCGCTGCCGCAGCCCGGCGCGGTGCGGTGCGGTGCGGTGCGGGAAGGGCGCTGCAGTGCCCCGGGCGGCAGCACCCCAGTCCGGCCGAGCGGGGCAGAGCGCCCGCAGAGCCTTCTTCCCGCTGCGGGGGGAATGGCGCTGGTTCCCCTTCCCCTCCGACCTCCCCCGGGCTTCCCTTCTCCTCCGGCCTCCTGCCACCCGCAAGCCAGCCTGGCACGGCGGGGAGGCAGAACCCGGCTCCCTCCCGGCGTGGCGGCTGGCGGCGAAATTACGCCCCTCTCCCTGCCCTCCTCCATCCCCGCAGCAGCCCAGAGGCTGGAGACAAAAAGCCGAGCGGGTCCCTCTTGGAATATATCCTTTTTTTCATTTCCTTGCCGTTAATACCGCCCCCTCCCCCCTGCGCAGCCGGTCCCCCCGGTGGTCTCCCATCCTTACCTCGGCTTCTGGAGCGCTACGCCGGGCCGCGGCTGCGGGGTCGGTGGGTCGGTGCCGCTGCTGGGAGGCAAGGACAGCCGCTGCTGACCTCCCCGGGTCTCCTTCTTCAATGGACCGGGAGCCGTGCCCTCATCAAAGATGGCCGTCCGCTCCTACGTCAGCAGCTTTTAATAGCCCTCCCCGGCGCGGGGGGGGGCGGGGGGGGGGCGGGAGCGGAGCCGAGCGGGCCGGGCGGGCTTGAGTCATCGCCGCCGCCGCCGCTGCACCGCTCCGCGCATCGCGCACCGCCGGGGAGGCGGCCCCGCCGCCTCTCCGCAGCCGCCCCTCCGCGGCCTCCCTCGGCGCGCAGCGGAGCGGAGCGGGGCGGTGCGGGGCGCAGCGCCCGCGGGCCGGGGCCGGGGCCGGGGCCGGGGCCGGGGCTGGGCCGGGGGCTGAGCGCGGCTGCGGGTGAACAGCCTGGGGAGGGGGGAAGGGGGCCTCCTGCAGCAGCGATTTCCTCCGCCAAAGGGGTGGTCCGAAGAGGGTATCCCTCTGAAGTCCCCGGTACTCCATATATGGCCAATCTACGTGGGCTTCTATTTTTATGTGTGAATTCTTCCTTCTCTCCCTCTTTTTATTTCTTAGAACATCCTGCCAGGGGTTTGGGTGTGTTAATCTGATTATCGCCCCCACTACGCCCCCCCCCCCCCCCCCCAGTAAGAGCAGCCAAACGCAAGGAAATCCATGGTTAAGGACATGTGTTGTAACTGGTCGTTTGAGGGATGGGTTCAAAAAAGAGAGAGAGAAATTAAAACCAAAGAAAAGCCCGGGCACGTACGTGCACGAACACAGCAATGCGAGCACATCCCGCTGCTGCCGAGGAGGAAAACGGTAACTCTGTTCCAGGAAAGAGCCTGGCTTATTTATCGTGGATTAATTAAAATACTCATTCAGAGCGTACCTAATTTGGAGCAAATGTAGCTGTCTCTAGCATGATTTCTAATGGGGAGGAAATCCTTTCATTTCATACAAAATGTTGTATTTTTGTAAAAGGTGTCTCTTAATGGGGATTTTAATGACGGATGGGGATTGCATCTGAAGCGCGACGCTCTCTTTCGTAACCTCAGTCATCCCTTCCTTTTCATTCCACAAGCCTTCGTGCGTTCCTTTATGGAACCATCCAGACCTACAGACGAGCTGCGATGCCTCCCTCTTCCCTGCCTGAGCCTCTCTTGTGAGCAACGACCGAGCACTGGCTACGTTTAACTCTGACACCACACGTACAGGCTTTTCTAAATAGCCGGCGGATGACACAGAGTCAAAACATCAGTCCCACATTAGCGATAATTCTACCCTCATCATTTTTCCCCCCCTCCTTTTGCCACGGTAGGGAAAACCGGAAGAGAGGGAAGGCTATGCAGCTGTATTTTGGAGCGTGTTCATCTCGTGTTATGGTTGTACGGGGGTGGGGGAGGGAAGGGGAGGGGAGGGAAGGCGCGGGGGAGAAGGAGAGAGAACTGCGGGTGATTCCTCCTCCCCTGCTCTGTAGTTCCCCCCAGAAAAACGTGACTGTAGATCGTGCTTTGCGATTCTCACCCTCTCCTACGAAAATATGTCCTTCAGTCTCGTTTGGAAGGAAGCAGTCAAAAGTTTGCTAAATATATGGCAAAGGAATTCTCAGGCAAGAGGGGCTCCCTGCTGCATTAGAGTATCTAATGAGCTGTGCACATGAAAACCGCAGGGAAGGAGGGAAGCTGTCAGGTTTAAGGGCTGTAAATACAGACTAACAGTGTAAGATTAACACTGTGCAGACTCCCCCCACCCCCCCCCCCCCGCACCCCCTCCAGGTGAGGGATCTGGAACAGCAACCTAATTAGGAAACAGATTTAGCGTCATAAATGGCAGTTTGGGAAAGCAAACCTTTTCTGGCCAGCTCATGCATGGGTTAACAGTACCCAGCACTTCAGCTAGGTATGCACTGCAGATGGCAAGAGGAATCCCAGGGTGAGCCTTGGTCTGAAATCCAGGCTGCCCGCGCTCACGCAGTGTGCTTTGCAAGTTCCTAGCACACACGGAAAGTTAAAAAGAAATTTGCAGTCAGACAGCTTGTCTGATAGGTGGCTTTGAAATGAAGTATGATTTTCAAGAGAGCAATACTAGTACTTATTAATAATTCATATTAACGGTAGATAAGGGAAGCAAAAGAGAAATTATAAACTGTTGTTTTGACTAAGCCACCAGCACTGCAAGATGCTGGCTGGCTTTGGATTCAGCCCAAAAACGCCTTTGAGAAGAATTTCAGTCCATCGGATACCAGCGGGGATGAATTTGGCTCCTTGTATCAAAAGCCAGGGAGGAAAACGCAGTGAAGGCAAAGGAAAATGCAGCCTAACTTAGGGAAAGAGGGGTAAGGGATGGTAAAAGGAGGGAGGTGGTGGGAGGAGGATGAGAGGTAGGTTTCCAGTGAGACAACTGGTTTCAATTTAACATTCATTTTCAAGCTCTGCTGCAGCAGAAATCACGCATTTTAATAAAACGACATAGGGCAGAATCATTACATAGATCACGAACATTGCCCGTTAAGCTTAGCCGGAACAAGTACCTTTCCTACAGTTATTCTTAAAATGAATAAGGGAAGGGATGTATTTGGTGCTGTTGAGGAAGGCGGACGCCTCTATCCCGGGAGATGCAGAGGGGGGCAGCCTTTTGCACCGCAGCACTAGGATTTCTGTCGCAATAAGTGCTACTGAGCAATTTTAGCCGATTCTCTAGCACCGTTTGAGGACGCTTTTTTTTAAAAAAAAAAATCACATGGGAAGTTTATTGACTCTATCTGATAGTACTGAAACGCTCGTTTCGCACTGTTTACAGGAGAGCTGTGAGAAGTGAAGCCTAAAAATGAAGTAGGAGGAGAGGGAAAACTGGAATTTGGTCTAAGAATGATTCAGCTCCCTCCTAATTATTCAGGCAAATATTCAGCAAGCTGAACAGCCAGTACCTGTGGGCACAGCCCATGAATAATGAGACAGGGAACATGCTTTCCTCTATGTGAGTGGCATGATGTGGGTTCCCATGTTACCGGCCAGGAGCTGGCGAAGGGCAGAGCAGGCAGAGCCTGCAGCACGTTAACAGGGAGGAAACGACAGCCCTTGTTTTGTCCAGGATTCGAGATCTGATCGTGGGCAGGGGAAGCTTTCCGGCTGCTCACAGAATCACCTTCAGCCTCCAGCACGCACGCCTGCGTGCTGCAAAGCTGGGCTGTGAGGCAGCTAAGCGAGCGAAACACCAAAATGCTGAGCAGTGCCGCCAGGTCCTGGATGTTAATTCCCGGGCTTTCCTGGAGTCGGTTGTAACACAAAGATCACCTCGATTCCCTCCACCTTCCTCAAACATTTCCATTTCTTTTTTTCAGCAGAGAGGGAAATACCTTGTTTATCCAACTGCTGCTCATCTGTGCCTCAAGTATGTGGATGGGAAATAAATTGAACTCGGGCAGAGAGAGCAAAAAAGAGAGGGGAAAAAGGTACCTGCTTTGGCAGTGAACATTTCACAGCCTCTCTGATTTCTGCATTTTCCCAGGCTTAGATGCCAGCACATGCCCCAGTCTGTTGAGGGCTGTGCGATCAGAACAATTTGAGGATCGAGCCCTTTATGCCGAACTCCTCGTTATTTTGTGTCATTCACTGCTGTTTATGTAACTACTGAATTTTGACCATCAGCGGCACTTGCATCTACGTGCCCCAGGCTGCTTCTGATTAAATTTGAGGGAATAGCTAGGCCTAAGTTTCATTTTTTCCCTGCATTTTCAGGATCACTAGATATACAGTTAAGCTGTGGGCTTTTTTAAGGACCTGTCTGTGATAGGGTGCTCCAATTCAAACCAAGCCAAGATTCCTCTGAGGCTTATGTTCAAAAATAGAGAGATTTAAAATATGATTTTAACATAAACCGTCAGAAAGGAGTCCCCACCGATTTCCTGATTACTCTCTTAGATGTGCAGAGCCAGATCCCCAAAGGTATTTTGGTACCCGACTCCCAGTTAGCTGCTTAAAGAGCAACTAGGACATAAATATTTGGTAACCCTGGACCTCCACTGCTGACCCCACCTCCCCCTGCCTTGGCTGGGTACCTTCCCACAGCTACACAGCCCGGTTTGACTGCGTCATCTCCAGCAATGCCAGACTTTATGTAAAAGTGTGTAAAGGAGAAGTAGTCACAACGTAATCGAATCTCTGGGGATTATAATCTGGCATGAAGGTCTCCTGGAGCCTTGCCAGTGGGAGTTTTAGGCCAAGCTCAACTACCATGAGAAGAAGGAGAAGAAGAAGGAGAAGAAGAAGGAGAAGAAGAAGGAGAAGAAGAAGAAAGAAGAAGAAGAAGAAGAAGAAGAAAGAAGAAGAAGAAGAAGAAGAAGAAGAAGAAGAAGAAGAAGAAGAAGAAGAAGAAGAAGAAGAAGAAGAAGACGACTTCTCTGCACAAGTCCCACTAGGCGCAGAGAATGTCACAAAGATATGGGACACAGGGGAAGGAGGAATAGGACCATGTGGTCTATATTTTATGGAGGAAAGGGGGTATACACACAGATATGTCTGTGTGCCTGTGACAGAGACAGCACGTAAGGGTTAAACTCCATTTTTCATTGAAAACAATCCCTGCTTTAATAAAATAAACCATCATCAGATTTGAATTCTCCTCCTGTGCATGTGACCTTAACTTGGGAGCCATTTCAAAACCTTGTCTGAAAGCTGAATTGAAGAAAGGACAGAAGTCCCACGAAGCAGGATGCAGGCTGAACCGAGAGGTGTGAACGTCAAACCGTGGGTAAAACCCCTCCTGGCTGCTGTGCAAACCTAAAGGCACCTAAAGGTACCAGGCATTTCTGTTTGATCCCAAAATGCCCAATGCTCCTTCAGTTGCATTTCTGGGCATTGCTGGCACTGGCCTGGTAAGGCCTGTTTGGGTAAAGCTGTTGCCAAATCGGAGTTACCTTCAAGCCTGGGAAAAGGAGGGAGATGCCAGGCGCTTGGAGTCCAGCTCAGACTGCCTCAGGCCATGGACTGCAGAGCCAGACTCTCAAAACTCAGCTCGCTCCACTGCGACCGAGTGGGCGGCTGGGGCAGGGAGCCCCGAGCTCCTGCCGGCTGCGGCGACTCGGTGCCTCGTGCACGCACGGTGCTCCGCGAAGGAGCGTTGCAGGCATTTGCTGCCTGTAGGAACAGCAACAACAAAGATGTGGGATAATAGCGTGAAAAATGCATCTTCATATTTGTCCTTTTAAGGCTTCTTTAATGTCCCATCACTGTTAAAGTTTACAGTGTACTGAGTAAAATCAGCCGTTGTTTGGTGCTGCAGTCTCCACTTCAGTTTCTTTTGCCTAACTTTTCTGTGAGCATGAAAACACAGTAGCGCACACCAATATATTAGCACACAATGTAATATATTTGCAGTTCTCCGTAAAATTTTGGCCATATACTCTGTTTGACCACTAAGCTTTAAGTGAGTGCAAATTAACGTGCTGGTTTAATCCACGCTTAGAATGAGGTTATGTTTTGGGGGATATTGCTCGTTTAGAGGAAACACAGACTATTTAAAACTGTGAGCAGACTTTCGGAACTGAGAAGTGCAATTCTCTCTGTTTGCAGGCTTTGAAATCGATGGAGCTGTGATGAGTTCAACAAGCTGACTTGTGATTTTAAATCATCCACCTGGAGATGAGGGTATGGATATTCCTTCCTTTATGGTTATAATTGCCACCCACATAATACATGTATTTATTACATTATTTATTTCACCATTTTTGAATGGTGTGAGTGCTGCAGGAGTACTAACTTCATTCGAGTTGTGCCTACTTATACTGAGTGAGGTAAATATGATTTAAGGGAGGAAATAGAAACCTCATGAATCCTGAAGCAAAAGACAAAAATGTAAAGCAAACCAGAACACCCCTTCTCCTCCCAGATACTGGTTTCTGTCTAGAAGACAGACAGCTCTTGGGCTCCCCTACAGAGTTAGCAGTTCAGGGCCATCAGTTGTCACAGCAAACGGTGAAAGCCACAGCAGATCTCCTGAAGATGCCGTCCCAGACCGGTATGAAGGCTAGAGCTGCCCTGGCAGATCATGCCATCAGGCCAAGTGATTTCCTCAGACATTAGCACATGTGATGCCACTTGCTGGATCTTTTACAAGGAGAAAAATCTTTACTTTTGCAAGGATCTTTTACATCCCGACCAGGATGCCTTCTGCTGCTCCGCCCCTCCCTTACACAGGTAAAAGGGCTGACGGGAGAGGCACCTTCTTTTGCTCTGGAGCTTCTCCTGCACAAAGTTTGTCCTGGAGGAATGAGTTTGTAGCACAAAGAAGTGCTGTGGGTACTGAGTTTGTTCCTCTCCCTTGCTGCTTCCTTTCCTTAGAGTGTGTGGGAAGGTGTTGACTGTTAGTAGGTCTAGTTCCTGCTCTTCCTTTAAACTGGGTCATCACAATTTACCCTCCTACCTTCTGTAAGTTTTTTTTTTTCCTTCTTCTCTCTCCTCTTTGATATTATCCTTCTGCAACTCTCCCTCTCCTCCCCTTCTTCCCCTTCCCCCTGTTTCCTCCTTACACTAAATAGGAGGAAAGTGGGTCACTTCGTAATTGCTCTTCTCTATTTCACAGAAACCCAGAGGCATAAAACAGAACAAACAGGTAAGTGTCACCAATTCAGGGGAGCTTTAAAGATGTTTTCCTCTTGGCTGTCTCCTGGGCTTGCTTCACCTCCTCCTTTCCCTTTGCTTCCAAACCCCTGATGTAACAGCTAGTGCTGCTGTCTGGTTGCGGAGTTAAAATCCAAGTTGAGGCTAAGTGACTTGGGAAGCTGCAAGTAAGGTGGTTGGATGGGTTTTTTTCTCTCCTTTTTATATTTTTTGGTTCAATGGAATGACAAAATTTTGCAAAGGGGATGGGTTGTAGTTAGATATGCAAAGGAGGGAGTGATTCAGTGTCGATGCAATAGTTTGCAATAATCTTGGGCGCCTGCAGAAAGGCTCCAGAAAAAGAAGGAAAGAATTCCTCACTTATTAACAGTCTTTATCTGGGAGCTGTTTGCCACACAACAGGACTTCGGATCATCCTCAGTTAGACTAAACAACAAGAGAGTTGTGCAGTCCAGCCAAGCACACAAGCGTGTATTTTTTTAACGTAGGCACAGTCCCAGGGATTCTTTTGCCCCTGAGGCCTTGCTGCGTCAGGGCTATCTCAGCCATTGCCTGCTGCTTTCAGTGAAAACCTTGATGTTAAACCCAGTCCATCTCTGAGGAGAGAGTTGGAGTCTGGCTCCAGGTGCAGTGTTAGACTTCCAGGGTTAGGAGATTCAAAAGCTGAGGGTGATGGCTTTGACAGATGGGCATAATTTTTTTTTTTTTTTTTTGAGATTCAGGGTTTACAGACCCTAAGACTGTACTGCTCCCCATAAGCTGTTACTCCAGAGGAATTAGCTCTGTTATGTATGTCAGGCAGACTGGTTTACTGTTCCTTATAGAGCCCACCGTGTTTACTGCCCATCAGAACAATCTCGTTGTCCATACTGACTTATGACTTTTGGGTAACTAACTCCTCTTGCTCCAGTTTTCACTGTCTTGTGCAAGAAATGGCTCTTTCTCCTTGGCAAATTCTCTTGCTATTTGCTATGCAGAGTGGTGGAAGAGACCAAGCTCTAGCAGAAGGGCAGAGACCTGGGTTGTACTCCTAGCTTGGCTATTGAACAGCTGTACTGTTCTGGAAAAAGTCACTTCCACCTTGAAAATTAGTGCTCTGGGCTGAGGTACAAAAGTGTCAGCCTCCCTGTGAGCACTGGCTGGCACAGTCCTTGATGGTGTTTTACAGAACATGCTGCACCGATGCAGCTGCATGTTGGTCTTCCCCTATTTAAATTAGGGCTGAATCTGTCTCAGCCTCTGTTCCTGTTGCCCTTTCCCCCCACTACTAAGGTTGTCAATATTTTCATCCTCACCTATTGTTTACTACAGATCTGCTCAGTGCTCAGCCCGGTGGGACTTGGTGCTGCCTCTGTAATTTGCCTCTCCAAGGAGAGCCCAGAAAGCCAAGAGGGCAACTGCCTAGAGAGGAGGTTTCTGTTTGTTAGGTGAAGGGAAGACGTAAGCTTGCTGATCCTTTTGGAGACTCGTTTCTGTCGCTAAGGGCTCTTGGGGAAAGCCTCATGCGTCTGTTTAATCTCTGCCCAAAAGGAGACTACATCAGATGGGGAACCTACTCAATGGGGAAATGGCAAGTGCCCCTCTGGGCCATGATGTTGACTTTCCATCACGTGGATGTGCATCTGGAGTAATTCAGGTGACTCAAAGGAGGACAGGCTTACTCTATACAATAGAAGGACTGAGTTTTAAGATAGACCAGCCAGATATTTAGCCTAAGGTGTTAAGCCTTGTGTTCAGCTTCCATATACATAGCAGTAGGTTTACAATTACTCCTGGCAGTATTCCTCAGCTTGGTTTGAGGCAAAGGACTCTTACACATCATCAGTCTAACAGAAAGACTATCTCTGTGGATTTATGGGTCAATGTCTTAATATATCTCTTAAATGGGATTGAAAACTGTCCTGGAAACTTCCTGAGAGTTATTTCAATTTCCCCTCCTCCCTCTTTGTGTTCTGCAAATAATTGATTTTTTTTTTTTTTTTTTAAATGGAGAAGCTTGCTGAAAACTGCCAGTGAGGGAAGCTAATCTGTCAAGAACCCCCCAACTTCTGAATGTAGAATATTTTTTCCTCTCCTCTCCTGGGAAAAACTAATAAACATTCAAAATATTTTGAGGAACCAGAGCTCAGCTGAGGAAAACTCTACTTCTCTCAACCTAATTCTTGCTCCTGGTGTTTTTAAGATGTTTTAAGGAGTGTTCTTCAACCTGCCTATTTCTAAAATACGCACAATACGGGCTCCTCTTGAGTAATTAGTAAGCCTTGCTCCCACATGAGCTATATGAATAATATGAAGCTGAATCTGAGGCTGTCAGCTACTGCCTCATCTACATTTTTCATGCAAGTACCAAACACTTGAGCGTGATAGCACTTGACAACCTGCACTACTGCGAAGCCCAGTTCTGGCTTGGCAGGGGGTGCGAGAGGTCAGGCTTGGGTGTGTTAGCGTGCTGAGGAGAAAGCTTTCATGGTGCCTGATCGAGGCGTGCTCTTGCAGCGTAAGAAAACAAGAAGAAAGTACTGGAGAAAGTGGAGGCCTGATCCAAAATCCAAAGGAGTTTTCCTGTGGACTTCAACGCAGGTCTGTGGACAGCTTTGGACTGAGAGATGGTATGGATTGCTGCCAGATCACTTAAAAATAGTTCCTTAGAGATTGTTTCCTAAGCAGGAAAAATCCTCATTACTTGAAGGCTGTCTGAGCAACCACTCACAAGTCAGACTGCAGCTCTCACTTGCCAAAAAAAGAGACCCTTTATTAAGAGGAGTCTCTTAGAACCTGCACAAACCACAAATGAACACCCCCAGGTGACGTGATGCTACCATGTGACACCTATTAAGCCCATTACAACCCTTATTATCAGGCTCAGCTGCCTTCCCAGCTCCCATCAGTGCCTACAGCAGTGCTGCCTCTCTTGCTCTTGGCCTTGGAGCAGGTCTGTGGCATTTCTCTCTTTGACGTGTGTCAAAAATGGTTGTGAAAGACATCCAGGGACTTGGGCTTCCTCGCTCATCTCCCAGCACCTTTCCAAAGCAAAGAGATGAAGTTAAAAGGTGACTAGGGAAATAATAGTGTATTTTAATTATGTATTTGCCTTGTTACTTTAGGGTTGCTACCACAGTTGAAGCAATGGTTCCTAAATCATGGCTCATGAGTAATACGTTCCTTGTGACCAGGATGATCCAGATAACAGGGAGATCAAAATAGGCCATTGCCTCTGGCACTTTCCTTGCTGTTATGGGCTTGAGGGATGCTGCAGGCTGGGGACTGCTCTGCTAGGAGCTAGGCTGTTACTTTGACTCTTCAGCTGGGTAGAGGAGATGGGGAGTCCTCATGTGCCTCTCTGCAGGCAATGTGAGTCTTGGCGGAAGAAAAGGTGCAAGGTAAATGGAGCTGATATCTCCTCTGTGGTAGCTTGCTTAGCAAATGGACCATGGCCCTTTGCTGCTGGTCACCCAGGAAGTGAGAGGGGTGGTGTGGGCCTCGGAGCACCTTCAAGGCACAGTGAGCTGCAGAGCTGCTTCTTTCCCCCACCTGACCTGGTCATGATCTAGATTTATGGTTTGCTATTTGTCTTTTCCTACATCCAGAGGATAGAGGTTAAGCCCTTGCAGTATGTCTGTTGACCAGTTATTTTTTCTTCCTCCTAAAGGAAGGCCAGAAATGAAGGGTTTAATATATAGACTGCCTCTCTGCTGCTGTCTGTGAGTTGTCTGCTCAGCATAACAGGCTGAGGGTGAGATTTGGTGTGCAGGGGGCCATTTAAGAAAAGGCAGGAAGAGATGAAGAATAGAGGATGGAAGAGAGCCCTGAACAAGCAACTGTGAGGTCTGTCTGACTGTAAAAGGACAGCTAATGAGAGATGAATTGTTTTGGTCTTTGCAATGGCACAGTGGTTGCAGGGGGGGATTGTCTGCTCAGAGGCTTAACCCTGGAGTGCTAATGCTACCTCCACTTCTCAGCACTGCCTACAGGCCATCACAGGACTGTCACTCTACCTGACATGCTTCAGTGTTGGCTTTGTCTTGTCCTTACCCCAAACGTTGTGAGCACTTACCCATCAGGGGATCCAAAGTAGACATCTGAGTCATCTGTGGGAGTGATTTATTGCTGTGGGGTTTTCCATCACACAGCACCCATGCAAACGAGATTAAGATGTGATGAGGTTTATATCTGACTCGTTTGTAACAGCTCAAGGAGGAGAAGAGGAGAAGCTTCTACTTGTCACCAAAGCAGGTGAGACATTCAGTGCCCAAAGTCATATATCTGCTTTCCTGCCAGAAGAGTCTGGACATGAAAATATCCTCGTCACAGCTTGTCTTTCTCCCCTCTTACTCCAGGATGCTCCTCCTGCCTCCCCAGCCATGCCCCAATGTGGTGCAGAGCCCCTGGGGCCAGCGTGACTGTGGCTGTTGTGCTGCAGCAGGGAGCTGAGCTGCTCTTGTTCCCAGCGGGCAGGACCCTTCGAAGGCAGCGAGCCTTCGCTGAGTATGAAAGGTCTGCAGGGAAGGCCCAGACAGAGTAGTTAAACTCTTCTATTTGGTTTCTGAGTGTCCCCTTGTTCCTGTGAGTCACCTGGCACGTGGCCCTGGTGCCTTGCTACGCGCATTGCTTTCTGTCTCGGCACTGGAGTCTCTCTGCAGAACGTACCCTTCAGCTGATCTGAGATCTTCTGCACAAAAAACCCAGCAGGTTTGCAGAATCGATCACGCTAAGGCAGAAATAGCTTTGCGCTGGAGCCAAGGTCCTTTCAAGGCAGGAATCATTCATTTGGGAGATTTTAGCAGCACTGGGTTTATTAGTAATCTCAGCTATTTGAATTCATTGGGAGTCCAGCCCCAAACACGCAGTACTCAAAGAAATTAAAATGATCCCTTTGGAGCACACTCTATTTGCTTTCTAGCTTTCAGCTATTTAAAAGCCGTGCTTCCAGCACTTACACCTCCAGCCACAGGGGGTAGAAAATGGACCAAAGATTGCAACAGTACAGAGCTTGCCAGAGCAGGAGCTGCCCTACTGGATGGGGGGAGCTGGATCATATGCCAGGCTTTCTGCCTGATCAGCTTTGTGGGCTCCTCCCAGGAATTTTTCTCAGCTTCTCCATTTCTTTCCCTAGTCCCCACATAACTATGCTTCCGATAGGAGCCGGGACGCGACCCCGCATGGATAGGGCAGCATTGCTGTGCCCTCTTGGGTTGGCACAGGGGCTATCCAAAAAGCCCAACTGTTACAACTGTTGTGTAAGTCATCATTCCTTGCGCAACCTTATTCATGTTAAAAGCCGGAGGAACCTCTGGGTGTGAGCAAAGGTATTGGCATTCGACTCTTTAAATTGATCTGCTTGGTGATATCGATTGGTTTTGTTGCAGGGGAGAGTCAAGGCTCTGTAAAATGTGCTGGTTTTATCTTCACCCATAACAAACAGAAAACAACATAGCACAGGCTGAAGGGAGAAGCAACCTGTGTGTGTTAATACCTGGCATGACGTTTCCTTGCCGAAAAGGAGATGCCTCTAGTTTACCTGTATGAAGAATTAGCACTGGCACTGTTTTCTTCCTGCATAGAGACTGGGACTGCTGCCATCCTATGCACCAGTCCTGCTGCTTATTTGGCAATAAGCTAGAGGAGCCTTGCCTGGTACTGGGTATGAATCCACAGTAGGGAGGAATTCACCCACACACTGCCAGAGAACAGATTTATTGCCACATATCCACACAAGGTGCTGAATTCACCTAAGTATCTTCTAATGTTCTATTTTAATTGCTCATCTCGGCCAGCTAATAAATCACTGCTAAATTTGCAGTAGGCATTTGGGGGGTAGAGATTGAAAGAGATGTTATTGATATTATTGCAAAAGGCCTTTTCTATCTTTTCTGGGGAAATTAATTCTATCCTTTCGGTTGTATTAAAGATCTTTCAAAACCAGTGTGCAGAGAGGGTTGCTAGCAGATTGAGCATCGCTGTGCAGACTGCTGCATCCCTAGCCAGCAAAACACTATGTGCTGGCTGGAGCCCTCAGCTCCACCTGCCTGCACTAAAAATCAGAATGCAGGGAAGAACGAGAGGCTTCCAGCAGAGGGGTTTTTTCATTGCAAACCATCCTATAGAGCTAAACTGTAGTTTTGCAACAGTAAGTGCTTCTAGGACAGCATCTGAAGAGAAAGCGAAAAACAGCGTGTGAAGCAGTTGTCCCTCTCTTTCAATGCAGGAGCATTCAGCAGGCCATAATCTGAATCTTACAGTTACAGTTCAGCTATTGAGTTTTATAAACTGGGGGTTTTTTTAAACATTGTATAGAAATCCTATATTTTTCCTTCCTGGTATATAGCACTTTCCAAGAGGGGTAGCACTGAGGCTTTTGGGAGTGGTGGGCGTATCTTAATTTGGATATAACGCTGCCATTATAAATAATTAACATGACAGTAGTGCCTAAAGCAAGACTAAGCACAGCTTCTCTTGTGCCATCTGCAAATATAATGACTGAGATACTCCATGCCCCAATGAGTCTGCAGTCTAAAATAGGCGAGACTGGCAAAAGGCAGTAGAAAATAGCCATTTCTGGTCCATGCTGTTCTGCTTTCAGTAGACTTTTCCTGTATGCTGAGAACTCCAAGACTGTACAAGGTAATGGTGGTTATTCTTTAACCCAAGAGACCTGGGAGGTATTTAAACTGATAGGCTTCAGGTCATAACTCAGCCTCTCTCTGAGGAAGAAATTGTTCCCTGATCTTGATTTTTCCCCCCCTCCCCCCTAGAGATAGTCTCGTAACTGCCTAATTGGGGAGATGATGGGAAGATGAACCAGTTCACCATGTCTCCCCATTACAGTTCCTACTTGGCATATTAGGCTAGACTGCCACCAGTGTGGTACATAGCTTTCCTGTGTACGTATGCTGTTGTATACAGACTGTATAGAGAGCGTTCTGTGATAGGAATGCTTGGTAGAACAGTGTAGTCATTGCATTGCTAAATGGCCATGCAAACACAAACCAGAAACCGGGCAGCCCATTGGGTAAAGATGCTCACCCAGTCTCCCGTAGGCTCCTAGCATCTCATTGCAAGCTCTATGTTCCATGCAAAATGCAACTGCACGTAAGAATAAGACTTCAAATAGCAAAACCTCCTCATGTTAGAAGTTTTGTGGTGGGCGCTAGTTCAGACCACATGATAAACACTTGAGGACTCCTTTGGAAAGTGATCAAAAACATTAGGGAAACTCCCAATGGCCATTGAACATAAAATGTCAGATTTAAGGAAGACTGAGCAAATGGCTTCAGGACCTGAAGCTTTGGAGTGCCAGTACTTTGCTGTGGCAACTCTGAGCCAATGTGCAGACTTGGAGGCCTGGTCTAAGAGTGATTATCAATTTTGCTGTTAACTTTGGTGCTACAAAAGGCTGCTTACATGGATCATTGGGTTTTGGCTCTCTGTAGATGTGTACGTGCAAGTGAAGTATCAATAGCTTATTTTAGGTGAGGAGAGGGAAGGAAGGAAAGACAATATCCAAACTAAGCAAGCTTTATATGTAGGAAAAGCCCATACTCCTAAAGGCATGAGCTTTATTCGCAGTTCTCAAACTATTTGCAGGAAGTTGGTTTGGCAGGACAGAGCCTGTGATTCATTAATGTAACATTCTTTTCTAATCTTAAAATATTTTTCATTATATTAGGTCTGGCATTTTTCACATGAGCCTACTTAGGTACCAGTAGTCGATGTCAATGAAGATCTGAATTCTCAATGCTTATCAAGGCCGACAAAGTGCAAATTCTTTCTGATGGCTCCCTTCCTGGGGCAGTGCATCAGGTCAAGATTGGGTTCAAAACTACTTTCATTCTCTGTGGAAGCTGTGAGGAAATGGGAGGAAGGAGATAATGATATTCCTGTTCTGCTGCCAATAAGCTTTGCAGGTAAACCTGTCTACCTGTGAATTACCTTTTGTCATCTGAGAAATGGGGAGTAGATTTCTCTCCTGAGATCTAAAGTCTTAGCTTTCATCATGCTGCACATCTTGGCTGGAAGATGAAATACCTGATCATTTTGTGCAAGTGAAATGCGGAGCTCTGTTTTGGGGAATCCACCTATGCACTGCTAAGTTCCAGTCTTGTTCTCCCAGGACTACCGGTTATGATTCAGTAGCCACAGCAATTATTTTGTCTTTAATTTTTAAAAGGGTTGAGCTAGTTTCTCTGCTTGTTCAGTTTCCATTTCATGCAGTGAAAGGTGAGGGCTCTTGAGGATATCCCAAGATATTAGGCAGGGTAAAGCAAGGTGGAGAACAAGTGTGTCATAGAAGGTGAAATGTTAAGTGAAATTTTGGGTGGGGAGAGCTAGTCACATTTGTGACAGAGTATCCTCTAGTTTCTCTGAGTGTGAAGCTGGATATTCACCTCAATGTTATTTTTGTACAGGAAAATACTGGGGTGGGGGGGAGAGAACAGGTGAAGCAAGAACACAATTTTGTCTGCTTAGCTTTCATCAGAAGTCAAGAAAAAAGGTATTGTGATATTGTGGAATCATCTTCAGATCTAAAGAAAAAACACCAAGGATGTGTGCATGGAGGGGAAGACTGTGAGGGATTGGGGAGTACTAAGATGTTATCCCTTTGTTATCCCTCAAAGGTGGAGGCAGACATCAGCTAGGACAGATGGCTGTTAGCTTTGCTTGGCAATACAGTGGGACATTAAAAAGCAGGTAAAATGACTGCTTTGGCCTCTAGAGGAAGGCAGTAACCCGTGATGGGGGTTTTTTGCCATCTGGACTAGCTACTTATCTTGAGTGCAACCTGGGATTAACTTGAGCCTTCATCTTCCAGCAGTTTAATGAACTTTTGAGACCAAGAGAAGCCAGTAGGAGACCTGGGAATTGGCTGAGCTGCCCTATCAGGCCACAGGGTGATGGGGACTGTCCTGCTTGGGCAGAGGTTTCAATGTACCCCTTGCAAAGGAGGAGCGGTGGGATAATGGTCTTGGCTCACCTTGGTGGGTGGCTGGAGGGAATCGCGAGGATGTATTTGTGGTGAGTTGTTACAGCTGCTCCTCTACTGTGAGACACAGCATGGTTAAAGAGCAAAATATTGCATAGCCTGGTACTTGTGGGTACTGCTGTTGTCTTGTCATGCAGAAGGCTTTGATGCATGGTGTTTGATAGGGACTATAGCATATTTCCTACAGTGCTTCAGTCAAAAGTGTGAGAGACAACAGTGACGGTTACAAGACCAGAGGTTGCTTGGTGGCTGTTTTCTTGTTTTCAGGTGGTGTCGTTTGCTCTTCTGTGAGTCAAGACCAACTAGGAATATTAGACTGAATATGTCCTGAAGCCCGCTGCAGGGAATGTGCTGACTTCTTCATAATATACAAGGGTGGTCTAATGAGAAATTATACCGACAGTAGATAATAGGGTAGAAATCCAAGGTGGAAATTAACTAAACAAAACCTTAACTTGCCCAATTATTCTCTCCACTTCCAAGGCATAATTTATCTGATAGAAGAAGTCCCAGTGCATTATGTTTGCTGTTCTTGGAGCACACGGTCCAAGACTGGTTTGACTTGTGCTGAGGGAAGGGATTGACTTTAGTGTAACCTATGCTGTAGCAGCATGGCCTAACCAGCATCAAAACTCTGGTCAGAAGAAATAGGACTGTGCGTGCAATGTGGCCCTGCTATCCTTGTAATTTTGTTTAGAAGAAAGTACTTTTCTTCTGGTGAAAATAAATAATAAGAAGGGGTACTAAGATCAAGAAAAATAAAATAATCTGTCCTGACGCTTTCATCTAGGGATACTTGAAATATCATAAGAATCTGAAATCCACTGGGGGAAATGAGTCTGAAATGACAGGGGTGTGCAGGAGTTGTTCTGAGAACTGGAAGAAGACATAGAGCTAAAAATAAAACAAAAAACAAAGCAAGGGAAGATGCTGCAGTAACTTAGCCCACTTTCTCTATTGCTTTTGTATAGGAGTGGAGGAGATGGCAGGCAGCAGCTGGTTGCTTCAGAAAGCCTATTTTTATTAAGTCTTGCAAGTATTCAGAGGAAAAGACAACCATTACAAAAAGCTAAACCAGTCAATATTAGGAGAAAAACCTTTAAGACACCTTCTTCTGATGGCGGAGCATATATTTTTCCTCTTTCTCTTCCCGTGCGCTTCCTGCCCCACCAGGAAAGGCCCCAAATGACTCTTCCTGCAGCATCGTTTTCTGGAGTCCTGTTTGGTTCTCAATGTACCCAACATGTTGCTGAGTGTCCCCTTCCCCTGGGAGAAGCCAATCGGAGATCTGACCCGAAATGAATTCTTAATTGCAGGTTTCAATCTAGTATGAAGGGGACTGCTGTTATTTATTTAGCCAGGAAGGGAAAAGCACCAGTACTGGCACCAGCTTGTAGTGTCAGTTCTTTGCAATGGTGACAGCTAGCTTTCCCAGGAAGAGTGGGCGACAGCAAGGCTTTTAATGAGGGGCAGGTGGCTGCTTGCTGTGTGCAAACCCAACTGCATTGGTTGGGCTGGTTACAGTAGACTACATGGGATGCTGCACAGATATTTGTCTTCTGTCCCTTTTTTAAGGGCTCTGTAGCTCTTAGCTGTAATCCCACACCAGCTGTAGGAGGGTGATGCAAAGGGGAAAAAAGTGCTTCATGCTCTCCTTGTACCCACAACAGGTTTGTGTAAAGATCTGCTGGATACAGAGTTTAAATGAGCTTTCAGGAAAACCTACTGGCAGTTACTAACTGGTGTTGGGACAGGACTACTGTTCAGCTTACCTTCTGGGGAAAACCCATCATGACAGCACCTATTTCTCTGACCCTTATTTTATGGCAATTTTCTGTTTCCTTATGTTCATCTCTGAAGTGCTCTCAGTCTAGCTAACAGAGGTGTCTTTGTGTCCCCTGTGGTTCAGTAGAGCAGATCGCACGGATTACTTCACTTGCAGAGTCCTCAAAAGCAGCATGGTTTAAACAGTCCATTGCTTTGTTCCATCTTAGAGCAAGAGAAGTCCTTTAGTCCTTCAGAAGATGTTCCAAAGCACACAGTACTGATGAGGGATGGCATACGGACAGACTGGGAGAAAGATGCCCAGGAAGGGAATAATCTCTCTCTTGAGGGAGGGATGTGACGTTGGTTCCTTTGTCATCATTCTCTGCCAACATGTTGTATCCTTGTTCTTCTCAATCCATAAATTGAGGAGAGCTCACTACTTACATCCATTTAGTATTTTGCCTCTCCCATAAAAAGCCAAGGAGGTGGCCAAGGCTGGTAATGAATGTTTCTGTAGTGTCAATGTCTTTCCTCTCAATTATCCAGATAATTTCATCAGTTACTGAATGGACATCAATGACCTTGGACAGATTGAAGTGTTGTCACAGGTGAAAGATCCCAGTCCCATTATCAACTTCCTTCAGCAGTTGTTTCCTTTACAGGGCACCCCATATTACAGCTAAGTACAATATTAGTGTCCTACTGAACAAGAAGAATGAAGATGCTAGGAGAGTTCCTCTGCTGGCTTAAAAGGAGCTGCACAGGTGTCATTGGAGGTATGCTATGTCGCGTCCTCTGGGGGAAGGGACTCGGTGGATTGGCTCCTCGTCTGTGTCAGAAGCAATGTTGAAAGCCCCTGTGCTGTGTAGGGTAGCAGGGCTGTGTATTTGCTTACATACAGGTTAGCTGAACCGGCCCGGTCTCCTTCTGCTGAGCCAGATCTTAACTTACAGGCCACATCATCTGCAGGACCAAAACCAGTCTTGGCTACCAGCAGAGTGATAGTATCAAGGTTTGACATCTGTCCCTTTCAGAGGACAAGATGGATAAAGCTGGAGCTAGCCTGGACCTGAGGCAACGCAAATCCCTGGGCATGGCAGGCCAGTGAGGCTAAGCTTTCCAACCAGCCTGGAGGTTTAAACCTTCAAGTTGGCTGAATCTATTCTTGGGCCTAGTTTGGTAGAGGATCTCAAAGTGTTGGTATACATATGCGAAGGCAACTGCTGTCTCCTCTTCTGAAGTTATCCAAATTCTGAGAGTCTGTGATTCTCGTATTGAAAGCCGAGTACCAAAGGTTACTCAGATACCAAATTCCTTAAGCGGGCTACGGGATGCCTTACCAAAAGCAACCTCATCCTGTTCCAAGTAAGTGATGGTCTGAGGGTGAAGCTCAGCAGTGCCCCTTATGCTGCTCACCTGGGCACATGCGTGGCAGATGAAGACACCAGGCTACAAGTGCCTCTATCTAACAGTCTTTCTCTTTTGCCTTTTTAATAGTTGTATTTGCCCTGTAAAGGGGGTGGGAGCGAATATAGTATTTTTTCCTTCTTTTGCACCCTTACTCATCTCCTCCCATGTGTTGGAGCAGCTGTCCTGTAGGGTGGTGAGAAAGTATGCAGGTAAATATTGAACATCTCTTTCTTTGTAGTAATTCGACAGAGAGACATTTGTCTACTTTTCACCTGAATTGCGTCCCCGCTCTCAAATGAAATAGTTACTGAGGAGTATCCTTAGGAGAGAAATCCTCACATTCATGAAAGAAACAGGCCTTTAAAATAGATATAGAATTTCTAAGTGATCCCCAGAGTCCTATAACCATTTTGCTGTCTTCATTAGTGTCTGAACAAGACGGGATGTAGTATGGGGGACTGAAAAGGAGGTGGGAGGCAGCTGATGAAAGGAGCGATGTACCCTGCTAACAAAATAACTCATCTGAATCGATACATCCAGGACCTCTGTATTTCCTTTCAGCTGCCTCATTCTGAGGCACCATGTTAAGAAGGAAGAAAAATATTTAAAGCTGTACTAACCAGAGCCCCATGGAAAAACAAGATACACATCAGCAGAGCTGGTGCTGCTATGGATGGGAAACCCACACGGCACTGGGATCAACACATTGCTGCCATGTGGTAGCATCGATTTGCTGCAGTCCTGGCTCGGCACACGTGCCAGTGCTCCTTTGCACTGCCTTTCCTTTGCTCCAGTGCAGTGCTCAGCAGCAGGCACTTGACTTCCCCCCCCTTAGTGCTGAGGAAAATAAGCAAAGCTGGAAGAGGACAGCTGGAGTGGGAGGAAGAGCTTGCCTTAGACACCAGATATGGGGAGAGGTGTGGCATTTCTGGGAGAGACCCCAAAAGATTGCTACCTGTCCTTAGGGCTTTTCTTATTCTCTCCAAAGTGCAGCACTTTCTCAGGAAGGAGCTAATCCTGGAAGACGTCAAGGGCCACCGAGGCACTTGCGTGTGTGAGCGTGTTTTGAGGCCAGCAGCGCAGCACGGTTCACCAGAACCTCAGCCCTCTCTCCCTCCCCTTCCACCCTGTCAAAGTCAAGGCTGCTTTTCCTGCGGCACTGCCCTGCTGGCAACTGCGAATCTCTACTGCTTGACATAACCTAAGTCTATCATCTGAGGATGTCGTATTTTAATAACAGTCTGAGCTTTTGCAAAACAACGGGGGTAGTCCCTCCGGCCACCAGTGCTGCTTATTCCTCGCCCGGGGTCCAAGGGAGCAGATGCAACGGCTCTGTGAAGGACTCACGACAGCAGTATAAAAGCAGCTCATGCAGTGGTCAACAGGCTTCAGTTTGTTTGGAAACTGCCTGGTCCTGCATCAAATGCCAGCGTAGGGGAGATGAATTTTGCAAACCAGGAAAGGCCAGGAGAAACACTTCTGTGTTGTGAAGGAAGTGGACATGAGGAAAAGACCAGGGATCTCTTTCTGACTGAAAATCAACCAAAATAAGGATACAGTTTTAACCTAGGTCTCTGTTGGCTATTCCCCATGGCAGCGGCTCTTCCTCACCAGGATTTCTCCATCAATCAGTTCTCAACTGCAACCTCGTCTTCAGGAAGAAGACTCCCTCTTCCTGGTGCTTGTGATGGAAGTTGAACTCTTTGCTCTCTGGGGATGGTTTCCCCTGGGGCAGAGTATTGGCTTCCCTGCTTCCTTAAGGATGGCCCTTGTCTGCTGCTCGTTTTCTTCTCTGAATGCCTGTTTCCAAGGGGAAAAGCTGGGTTATGCTCCACTCTTGCCAAAGCCCTGGTGAGGGCTGTCCCAGAGTCCTTCCCAAACTGCCTGCTGATGTGGACTGCAAGCAGTGACTGCTGCTTACACTGGGTGTTTTGCGGGGCTTTCAGGAGCAGAAATACTCCGTTCTGTAAACTGCAGCAGGACACAGGTTGTATACCGAAGTAATCGGCATCCTTGATCTTCTCCACTGAGACCCAGCAGTTAGCTTATTTGCATCCAGTTGTGGCAAAAATACAAAGCTATGAAGAAAAGAAATATGAAAGATTCTTATGTAATGAACTCTGGAAAGAAATAATGAATATATCATTTTAAGTGGTTCTTCCGTCTGCTACAGAGTGCTATCTTGAGATATGAGAAAGAGCATGGATCCTGAGTAATATGAAGGAGGACAGTCATTTGGTTTCTGAATGAACAGATCACAGGATGAATGGAAGAGCTAATTGTGTCTTGAAGCAAACTTTTTAGACCTTTGTGTATCTAAGAAGAAAACTTGGCAGCGTGCTGAACCTTAATTTTTAAACACAGAGGGTGAAAGATGGGCTTGAATTACAGTTGCTTTGAGTTGGTGTGATGCCATTGACTTCAACAGAGAATTTACAACAGTCACATATCAGCTCCATGGCAATTTGTTGGAACTGCAATGAGAAATGAAAGACTAAGCAAGGTTTTGCAGCAAGATTCCAATTTTCTGGAAGATCCCATGGTGACAGAAAAGTAGAATATATGACTGACTCAAAGTGATTGGTTACATGTCTTGTGTTAAATGCATTAAGTATCTTTGCCATGATGTCCATGAGTTTAGGCATTATTTAAAAACCAAGCGAGCTGTTTGGGACCTTCACCTGTTGGGAGAGCGGCTCGCATTTCAAATAAGTCATACGGCATTTCTTCCTAGTCCTGAAAGACTCTTACAGGTTGGTCTTCAATTATTGCTTATATCTCAAAAGGTTTTTAGGATAGCTATTCATTTTGGGTTTGGTCTCACTTGGAGTCCTCAGTGGACAGGCTTATGACAGTGAAAGCACTTTATGGATAGATGACTCAAGAAGTGTTTCCTTTTTAGAGTGTCTTTAAAATAAGTTCCTTCAAATTATAGAATCGGAAGGATTCTATAAAAATGTGAATGTGTATATAAGTATGGTGTGAGTGTGAAAATGTATGGATAAAAAAAGGCCAATTTAAAAATTAACAATCCAGGAGAATTAAACTCTTAGAGTTCCTATAGCAATATCGCAAAGGTGCAATATTGTCAAGTTATCGACAAGGAGAAAATGTGCAAGCAGCCAGCAGCTCAGCCTTATCAAAGGGACTATTTATTGTCAAGGCATCTTTCTAATCTGTGACTTGCAGACTTGCCAGGGGACTGAAGTGAAGGTGATGAGTGGTGGAGGTCCAGGAGCCTTGGTGAGGATCAGAGAGTGCTGCCTGTGTTAGTCTGTATAGCCCTTTCTGCCCTACCCTTGTGGTGCTACGCCTGATCCCCATGACATGATAGCTGTTTCTCTGGAGCTTTGACAGGCAGTTTCCTATAGGAACAAGTTCCTTACTGAGGCTGTTTTCCATTTCCACTCAATAAAGCCGGCATTGGTTAGGTGGTGTGGAAGTAGGCACCTTTTCTAGGGCTCCCTGCCAAGCTTCCCGGGAGCCAGATGTTAGTGGCAAGTGAGTTTATCTAAAGCAAGCCCTTGACTGAAGCACATGTGATGTGAAGGAAGTTTAACTTTCACTTGCTTTCACACTTGAGAACCTATTACAACCCAGTAACCTCTTTGGTGTAACACGTGGTTGTTATTGTCACGTGTGAGACACAGATGTGGTCAATAACCTTCCTTTCACATCAAGGTTTGCATCTTGTTTTAAGGTCAAGTCTGTCTGTTTTTCTTAAATCACTCCGATTACTCTTAGAAGGCTTTTCCCCCAGCCTAAAAATCAAGGGTTAAATTTGTGTATTGTAACATGTAAAGACAGAGGAATTTAATTTTTAAAACATGTCAGACATCTATTTGAAATTGGGAGCTAGGTCCCGAAATATCTTTCAAAATCTGGAGCTGCGCACCAGATGGGGAATCAGCATTTAAAGAGTAATTTCACAAAGGAAGCGGAGCATCTTAGTGAAATTATTTCCTTTAGCAAATAGTTTGCGCAGCATGAAGAAAGAAAGCAGAGCCAGCATCTTGCACACAGAAATCATGCTTACTCTCCCTTTCCTCATGTCTCTTCTGGTCCTGTTGTTGCTGTAGATGCATCCAGTCTAGACGCATCATGTGCCTCCATGGTGCGATGCACAGAGCGTACCAAACCAGGTATCGGTTGTTCTGTTGGTGCAGTGCGGCGGGTCAGAGCGAACGCTTTGGGGTGTCCCGGGAAAGGCTGAACCCTTCTCATGTCCTTAAGTGATTTTAACGTAGATATAAATGTCATAAATACACTGAGCAACAATTACTGGCCTGCAGAATTAGTCCAGCGTAATGTCAGAGGCTCTTAAAAGCGGACTGTTGATCTGATATGTCAGACTCATGTAATTGGATGTTGAGCCACGTTATCTATATATGCACCTGAGGTTATGTGCAAATATAGGGGCTGCAGTGGGGGTCAATACCCCAGGAAATGGGCAGGAAAATCCCATCAGCTACTGATGTCTGAGTATCCAAGACTGGCAATGTTCCCGGTGGGGAAAATTCAATCCCTGATCATCTTTGAAGACAGTAGTGACACTGCAGATTCTGGGTAATGTGTCAGGAATTGGTGATGGTCTAGAACAAATCTCCAGAGTTTCCTTATCCTGGATTCTGGGACACGTGCAACGCACAAACAAGTTTGCAGTGTCTGGGAGGGAAATGAAACTTTCTAGACAGGTGGAGCTCATCAGTTTTCAAAAAACCGTAGCTTCTGCTTAGAGATCAAACTACTGCCATATGGTGCTGTTTTTCCTATAGCACCAACATATTTAGCTCTGCCAGGGGAAGTCTGGGGAACTGATTCTCAGGGGCCGTGTAGGATATGGCTAAAAATGGAGTAAAACACTACCAAAGCACAGAACAGCTTTGGAGAAAGGAGGCTGAACAGCAAGTGCGGGATGCGGGAGCGACGCAGCGGGTCACTTAGGGAAGGAGGTACTGCTGAATTTGACCTCTGAGTTTTAGTTTATGAAAGCTTGACAGCTGCAAAGATACAGGTGTAAAAAAATAAATCTGTAGAACTCTTTTATATAACTAGGCTCCTCCACCAAGCTCTGAATCAACATTATTTCAGTTAAAAAAAAAAAAATTGCATGCAATTGCTCTGATTCTCAGCTATAAACCCAAATCTCATTAGGAGCTGCAATAACAGCATATCTAGCTAAGAGCAAAATTTGGCTCAGAACCCTGTCACTTCCGCAACACCCACTTTTCATTTGCGTGTTCAAAGTTGCTGCAAAACATATTTTTGAAAATTAGCTATTAACTACACACTGTAGTAATTTTTCTAGTGGCAACCGTTGCATAGTACATCTGCACTGTAATAAACTTTTTGCGGTACCTGAAATTTGTCTTGTTATTGTCTATCAAGTCTTGTTAATGCTAATCTTGTTCCAGTGCTGACTCAGTTGATGAGCATAATTTTGTGATGTAGGCAGCCCTAATTCGTGATCATCTGGGGTTTCACAGAGTATCCAGAACCTTCCTCAAAAGCCATTTTGCAAGTGACTAAGACAGTCATGAAAGATCTTTGGGCTTAAGGTCGCTCTGTAAATGCAAAGTAGCATTTATTATTTGGGCATTACAAATGCAGTTTTAATTTTGGCTTTATCAATACTTCATTAATAAAGTGGTCCACGCAGGAACCATTTGTTACTCTGTGCTCCTAAGCCGCTTACTGTGTCGCATGAGGAAACAAAAAAAGCAGAGCTTATAGCATTAAAGACAGCCTGAAAAATATTTTTTTTCCCTTTGCCTCCCTTCCCCCTTTCAGGCTTTCTGCTCCAGTGGCTCATATTGTAGTCGTACTATACTGCGAGTGACTTGAAAGCATCCGTAATGCTGCATCCCTGGCACTGTAAGCAAATAAACTATTTTTGTGCAGCAATCTGTAAGCTGCACTTCAAGAAACATTTCCTCATCTGCTGACAGACGCTCAGGAAGGCTCAGCGAGGATTGAGCAAAGAGGGCACTGGCAGAATGAGGAAACTTGCCTCATCTTCCTTGATGCGTTAAATACAAAGCAACCAGAGGGAGGGGTCTAGTGGCCATGGGTTTTCCCTGGCTGGCCATCGGCACTTTGCGAGTGAACGGTTCCGCTGCCGTACCGAGCCGCCGTCGTCCACGGTTCGCATTCGGGGTGTTTGGGAAGAAGCGAGCCACAAAGAAGTGAGTGCAAGAGGAGCAGGGGAAGGCAGTGGCCTTGCAGGATGGCTGGTGCCCGTGGCGGGCACGTGCCAACGCAACCTGCTGAAGCGTGTGAAACGGGGTGTCAGGGGATGGCCCCTTGAAAAATAACTTGGTGATAGACTCCCCAGACTTTGCTTGGTCTTCAGTGAGTCCTGGTCCAAATTTCCTCGTTTAACAAGTTAGGAGATAATTTTGCCTTAATGTAGTCAAGCTTTGACCTGAAGAATGAGCTGCTTCCTCTCTGCGTCTTGTATCATCTCTGGTAATGAACGTGACGTGTGGAGACCTTCACTGACTCGCAGACGATAATGCAGTCGGCTGAGGGCTGGCAGCAACAGGCTCATCCCCCTGGAGTGACCTGGCACCAAGATGAACTGCACAGAGGACGTTAGACACCTGCAAGATGTAACCAAGGGCAGGGGGAGCTTTTACATAGCTGGTTTGTCTTGTCCTTAGATCTGTCCCTCCTGGGCAAAATCCTCACCTTCCTGGAAAATAATGAGTCCTCCTGCCCTGAAGTGACAGCTGGCATGCAGGAAAGTTGCTTTATCCCTTCGCTTTTGTTTCCAAGCAGTTTCCTATAATTCTCTTGGGATTTAAAGCTGGGCTTGTTGAAGCCTTATGTTCTTCCCTGCCCCACCCCCCCTCCAGTATTTCACAGGAACTTTCTTCTCTTTTTCTGCATTCTGCTAAAGAGCAAATCACTTTCTCCTGCACCATTGGAGCTGCGGTTTGCTGAGCTCTCTTTGTACGAGACGCTTTCGGAGACCGGAGGATTGGATTAGACCTTTTGAAGACTCTCCCCCATACACCACTTTCAAGGCTTCAAGGCTCACCTGCTTTTTAGCAAGCTACAGTTGACACCAGCTTACTTTGACGTTGATGGATGCTCTACTTCTTGCTCTTTGTGAATGAGCTGTTGGCAAGCATTCCTGACTGCAGCTGCTAAAGCCTTAATTTCTTTCGGTATGTAGATACAGCAGTTGCCTTTAGTGAGTCCCTAAAGTCTACTGCTGCAGTGTCAAAAGCTCGGTTCATCAGAGGAATGGAGCAAAGTCTGCAACTGAACTGATGTTAGAGCTGGCATCACTGGGACCCATGGGGCATCGATACCTGCAGCACCTTGCAGCGTAATGTGTGGGCTGCAAGCGGAGGTCTGGTGTCCCAGTTGGCTCCAGTTAATGTATGAGCATGGTGGTACTATTACCTAGGATAAACCTACCCTGCGTCCTAAAAACCCCAACAACGCTCCCTCGGATGAGGAAAAGCCAAACAGTTTAGGCTGAGATGTTTTTAATACTCGTGTGGCACTGCTGACTGCAAGTTCTTGGAACTGGTTTGAAGTGCAGCCTAGGAAGCAGTCGAGAGGTGAAGGAGAGCCACTCTTCCTCCCAGCGTGGTCTGGCCTGGGGTGGAATTAAACTCTTTGTTCAGTGCAGAGGGAAAAAAAGTCAAAGCAGGTTAGGCTTGACCTACATTTGATCCTTGCAACATGCAAGTTCTGCTTCCTGCGCTTTTTCTTGTGGTGACCTTTTGTTCCTAGGAGGTAGGTCAGAACTGCTTTGAGGCATCACTGTATATTTTGTACAGCAAAACTTCCCTTCCAACAGGAAAGGATAATTTGAAGATTGTTATTTCAGTTACAGGAAATCGCCAAGTCAAATGAAAAAAAAAAAGAAACTTGTTCTTGTGAGGTCTTCAAATATCATATGATTAAATCTCTCTTTAGGTTCTGACATTATGGATGGGATGATTGCCATTGATATCTCATATGTGCCGTGTGCTTCAGAATAGGATATTTTGCCAAAGTCTCTCTCGCCACCAATCAAATCTCAGTGAGTGGGGAAAGACACGTGGTCTGCTTCGAAACCGGCAGGGCGAGGGAAGGCCGGGGTGCTGGTGTTTGAAATGTCAGATGTTATGGCTGAGAAAAGTATGGATATTTTCCTCCAGTATTTTGGTTGCCACATGCGAGAGCAGAAATTGGTCATTCAGAGGGCAAGAGAGGAGATTCAGAGTAGCATATGGTAGTCCGAGGCAGGGCTGTGCCAATGCTTTTTTTTTTTTTTCCCTCTCCCTTCCTTCTGTTTTCTGGATGAAGGCATGGGTGAGGGAGGACTAGAGGAAAGCTGTTTGGGGTTGAACAGGACATCTGACCTGAAATACAGTATCTGCATTTATCAAGTGGGGAACAGAGGCTTAAAGAAATTGGGAGAGCCATTCACAAGCCCTAAGCGATGACTAGCTCCCCTGCACGCACCCCACCCTTTTCTTAGCTGCCCCTTACCCCCAAGCTGCTTTGAGTCTTTAGTTGATGGAAATAAGGGTCTGAAAGGACCCTTATTTAAGGGGAGCACGGGCGGCTGCCTGAGGCCCTGGCCCTCTTCCAACGTCACTGTAGCTGATGGTGCTGCGCTTGATTTACTCCAACGCATGCACAGCACCTCTTGCGTAGCTCGTACGAGAGGAGGCACCGGCATGACTTCTGGGCAATATTAGGGCTTTTCAAGGATGTGATCCGCCAAGCAGTGACTAGGCCTCTTGGTGCTTATCTTCTGTGGGTCAACGTGAGAGGAGGACATCCCGTGTTGCTCTGTGATTACATCTCCAAGGACGTGTTTTGTTTTACTTTCTCAATGAAGAAGGGGATGGAGAAGGTGCAGGTGAAAATGGGCAGAAGCGGCTGTTCCTAGCAGCTTGCCCGCTACAAAATTAGCTGCCTCCGTGGTGGCAAAGTGTACGTGCACTAGCTGGCGCATCACGGTGTTTGCAAACGTTATTTGTCACATCTGATGCGCTGTGGAGGGACGCAAAAATATTACGTGCAAAACCCATGAAGTCTGCAGGCAGCAACATCTTCAGAAGGTTCCATCTGTAGCAGGACTCAGCCATAAAGCTGAGCTGACCTATTTTACCTTGCTGGCTCCTGACACAGGCAAAACGCTATCCAGTCACAAATTATTTTCACGAGGGCAGTCAATGTCTTTTGACTGGGTTTTGACAGCCAGCCCTTTTTCCCTCCTGCTACGCGCTCTACCCAGGTGAACTCATCTGAGCAGCAGTAAGTACCTCAGGGGCAGAGAGCAGCTTGACCTTATCAGTGGATCTGCCCCTTTTATTTGAAGGATGCTAAGGTTACCAAGTCAAAGGTAGGAGATGGCAAGCGGTGTTTGCTGGAGCAAAACATCAGCTCCCGCCACGTTGCTCCTCCTGCACGGTGAAGTGAAGCAGGGAGCCACGACTAAGACAAGGGTGCAACTCTACAACTCAAGGTTTTGTTATAATGTTAAGAGGGCTGAGTTAAGGTTACCTGCGCTGTCTTGCTTCTGGAGCATCCCAGCTTCTGAGAGCTTAACTGCTGGGTTTCCACGTCTTCTCTGTGTGCTTCTTTAAAAAAAAAAAAAAAAAAAGAAAAAAGGAAGGATGGGAGGGAACTAGAAATCAATAAGCCTCATTGTGTGGCATTGCATTTAACACCCACAGGGGGGCTGAGACATTTTGATTAGCTTTACTTGCTTTTATGGACTAGCAGAGCAGTAAACTATTGAATACCTGGGCCAGGCACACAAGGGCAGAGAGTCTTTACCAATGGGTTTTGTGGCTGCAGGGTGAATTTTGCCAGCTTCTGTTTCCACTCCAGAATCTAACGTGATGCTGCAGGTTAAAGGGTCTTTCATATCTGTTCCCTCTGGGACCAGCTGTGTTCCCGTCTGTTCTAGGATCGCTCTTTTTCCCCCTTCCTTTCTTTTCCCCTATTGCTGTTTAACCCATCCCAGGCTTTCAGTCCTGCTGGTCTTATGCTCTGGCCCTGTTTGGTCTCCTTTTCTCTCTGTAATACCTCATGCTTCTGAGCATCTAGACTTGGATTTTGCACAGTGCCCTTCCTGTGTCCAACTCTTCCTGGATCACGAGCAGTCAGCACAATTTATTTGCTGTGGAATATGACTTGTCAGCAGATTTTTCTGCTTTAACATGAAAAGGCTGAATCTAACGCAGGCAGTACTGCCACTAAACTTTGTGCTAATAAACTCTCCCAAGCAGTGATTGGCACTTGCAAAGTATCTCCCTTTGTCCCTCTCTAGTGGCCGGTATAGGAGCAGAGATTTATGAACTTCTATCACCAAAACAGTCTGCAGAGTAGATGGGCTTGTTATCAAATGTTGTGATTGCCCCTTGATGATAATCATCCGACGTGGAATATCAAGTTATAGCTGCAAAGGAATAGCAAGTCAGAGCCTCCGTTGATATCAGTCTCTGCAGTCCCACTGAAGGCAACACAGCTACACCATTTCACACCACACCATTTCACACCACACATGGTGTGTGCCAGTCTTTATCTGGCATCTATAGCTCTAATGGGAACATACGCTTCGCTAAATTAAGAAGGAATATTTTTGTGCTTCAGTACAAGCATGCTAACAATTCCGACTTATTTTAAGGATGTGTCTTAAAAGCATTAAAAGGGGCATGAAATAATAATATATTTCATTTACCACTGTGGAGACTGTCAAGTGTTGTCATGCTACTGGCATTGTATTTAATACATGGGCTGCCAAGAGGCATCGCTAATAGAATTTGCATTAATATACACAGCTTCTTTAAAAATTAATTAGCCGAAGTAGAGCATCATGTGCTGAGACTCTCAAACAGGAGAGAAACACTGAAGCAGTAGTGAAATAAGCAGTCTTGAAGCTGCCTGGAAAGTCAAGGGCAGCTAGAAATATTGCCCCAGCCATTCCCCCCTGCCCGTTGCGTCGTGATGGAGATGCAGACATAACCTGGCAGCACGAAGCATTGCCGTGGAAAATTTTGAAGGAAATTGTAGATTTGGACTGGGCCCGGAGGCTGTTGTGCTGCTGCCAAAGGCTGTTGTGTTGCAGCTGTAAGCTGGAGAAGCTGCAAAGAAATACAAGGAACCTGTTAAGTCACTAAAAGAAAATGCGACCTTTCCTACTGTTTTCCTAGAGGCTGGGAGGCACCAGTGCTTTGCTACTTACGCAACGCGCGTAAGCGTGGGTCACGCGTTTACGTGCGAGCAGGCACCGAAGGCAAAGATGTTGCAGGAGATTTGCGTAGGTCAAAATGTCCAACGGCAGCAGTGAGGCATTGCAGAGCTTATCAAGGAAATGTGTGATGACCCTCATCCCAAAGGCAGTCCCCTTATTTTTGTATTCTTTCATCAGCCTGCAAACGCAAGGGCAGGTGGACTTGGGATGCTGTTTACTTGGCTGATTTAATAAATTAGCAGCAGACATGCACCTTCAGTGTTCAGCACCTTTAGTTTCCTCGTGTGTTGGAAATGGCTGGAGATGCCCTTCGCTCCTCTGTAGGGAGGAGAAAAAGCAAACTTTTACCGGTCACATGCATTGGATACCTTTTGTCAGAAGCTGAACAAAGTTGACGGTAGTTGTGCCAACACTTTGGCAGGTTGTGGCCTGCTCTCCTCTTCTGCTTTAGCCCTGTTGGGTTACAAGTTTGAGCTGTGGTGTGGCCATGAGGGATCCGACCTCATTGCCCATGGGCATCCTTTGTATCAGCTGAGTGAGGGGAAACTGGCCCAGCGGTGCGGTGCCGTACTTGGGCTGGGCAGAGCACTGTGGCAATGAGTTTCTGTCGCTGCTGAGCTCTTCCCAGCTTTACAACTTTCCCATCAAGAACTTCCCTCAGCTAGAGATATTTTCCTCCCCTACTACCTGTAAGTGAATGCTCGCTCTTTCCAACTATCTGTTAAAATTATGAATAATTCCCAGCCTTCTCATGTACTGTCACCTTGAAGATATTAATAAGCTGTGATCCTGTCCCTTTTGAGTCAAGGCAGTGCCATCATTTCTATTGCAATCGCATTGTCCAATTTCAGGGTTCGTAACTCGGCAGTGGACGTTCTGTCTGGGCTGGAATTTGGAAAGTGGAGTTTCAGATTGGGAGCAATTAAAAAAATCAAATACAGCTATTAAGTGTTACACTTAGGGAAGAGCAAGGGAGAGGAACTTTTTTAGCCGCAGTCTGGCTGCTTTTGGCAAGTTAGTTTTTGTAAGTCAAATGAGTTTCAAGCAGTGCAACCTTTCTGCTTTTGCTGCAGCTGCCATCCCCTCGGCACCTCCGTCTGCACGATGCACGCGTGCAGCCTGGGAAAGGGACCTCGCGTTCAGAGGCTGCAGCTTTGTCTGGATGGGCAGCCAGCTCTGGGCCAAAATACTGTAGGCTGAAATATAACTGAAGACTGTAAAAGCTGCCCTTTTTAGGACAACTCCTACAGTTTCTCTGAATCCAGCCACGGTCAGCACTTGTAGGCTTTTCTGCTCTCCGTGGATGGAGAGGAATGCCAGGCATAGACCCCAGGAGTGGAGTTTTTTTGGTTTTAAAGGAAGTTGTTAGGGTGAAATCTGATGTATTTAATGAGCGCATGTTTTTCTGATTCATCATTTTGGATCTGTGTTTATTCATATGATTGTCGGGATTACCTTTTCTCTCCACACCCCAGGAAATCATGTTATTAGTGATAAACGCTCAGACTGCTGGTAGTGTCTAAGGATTTGCCGCACAGAGCGAGCTCAGGGGACATGAGTGTCCCCTCGAGAGGGCCGAGGGGGGTGGTTGGCAATGAGAAAACACTTACACTCAGTTCTGCAGCAAAATGAGACACAAATCAAGTGCTTTCTCACCAAGTGGGGAAAATCAAAGGGTCCTTTGCTGACCAGATGTGCTGAGTAGCAGAAGGGGAAGGCAGAGTGGGGGGGGAGTATGTCAAGGGATACATTGATTTCCATCCAGTGTGGGATGAACTGGTAGCTGGGACATGATTAGAAGCCATAAAAAATGCGGGATATTGGAGATGGGTTGAGCTGGACTTCAGCTCTCAAAGACAGGCTGAAAGCACGGGAGTGGGTCTGAGGAGTGAAATGAGTCAAGAAGCTCTAAATCTAGGAAGGTTTTGCTTTTACATCAGAGTGAGAATAGATACTTTTCCTTTCTTTCTTTGTCTACAGTGGTGGGAATGCTGCTCTGGTGACCGCCCTGAGGACCTCCCCTCACCATGCTACTTCACTGCCACCCTGCAGCCCTGCTCCCCCGGCCAGCATCACCCGGGGCAAAACGGGATGGAGGAGGGCTGGCTCTCTGCTCCAGACATGGGAACTGGGGCTACAACCAGAGTTTGGGGCTTGCTGCTGCTCCTAGTTTTTGGTGGGGGACTTCCCTGGGTCACCACTCAGACGGCCCCGTGCGTCTTCCAAAGCCAAGATCCAGAAAGTGCAGAGATGGTGCTGGCAGCAGAGGGTAATTTCTACGTAGAGGATGATGGACCTGTCGAGATCTGAGGAAGGAGGATTTGGGAGGACTGCAGTGAAACAGGCAACTGAAAACACCCAGGTACGTTGTAAGAGGGTGAAAGAGAGGGCTGAGACTCGGGCGTTGGGGAGGGCAGGATGCCTTCTCTGCGAGAGAGGGATTAGACTCTCGGGACGGGGTGGCACATCCTCAGTTGCTCAGTGCAATTCTCTGAGGATGAGCAGTGTTATGGAAAGCGTGCCGCGTGCGAAGCAGCCGCTCTGTGCTAACACTAAGGATATTTATCTTGTCGGTGCCTCGCCGTCTTTGATTTCCCCAGAAACGAAGTGAATCCCGTAAGGCATTTCTTTCTCTCGCCTTCCTCCTGAAACATGATTATTTGAAGGGATTCAGGAATCAGGTAGTTTAGGAAAAGCTTCCTAGGGAAAGCAGCGTGCCAGCTTCCGTCTGCTACGTGCTGCACCCCGAGACCGAGTCCGGAGCACACTGGGAAATACTGATCTGAGGCTGCAGCGAGCGCCTGCAGCTCCATGGTAGCCCACAGGGATTTAAGCCATCAGAGGGTCTGAAGCAGCGGCAAAACTTGGTAGCAGAGGGCTGAGGGTGTAGCTAGCAAGAGGTAAATCCTTGCCTTCCCCTCTGCTTCCAGTAGCACCAGCTGTTCAGCCTCAGATTTTTCCTGCTGCCAGGTCCTACGTTCAGCCAAGCCGTGGGACAGAGCTGGCCTCCTGGCAGCAAGGGGAGTGTGAATCCGAACCAGACCTCACCCTACGTCTGGAGCAAAGCCGCTGATGTTCCTGGGAAAATGCCTGTGCCGGGGCGGCAAGGCCCCGCACCTCGGGGCTGTTGGGCTATGACGGATTTGGCAGCGTGATGAGCAGGAGAGAGGTGGGGTCGATGGAGCAGGCGTGTACCCCTGAATTATAACCTGATCCTTAGTTATGTTAAGGACAAAACGGAGGTTGAGTAGTTTTATTTTTGTCTTTTTTTATGCTTTTCCTCAGGTCTCAGTAATGCTCTGCTGCTTCTCATCCGGGCGGCCGGGGGCTGCGTGACCTTGGCGGTCCCAGGCCCTCCTGTCCACAGGAGATGGCAGCAGGCTTTGCAGCTGGGACTTAAACCCACGTGCTAGCTGAAACCCCAATAACGCTTCCCTTTGAGTCAGCGTCTCTGTGGGAGTGTTCTCCAATATAACTTTGGTACTGTAAATACTAGAGATATTTACCTTCTGTTTCAGGGCAGTGAGGGCTTTGGTATTCCAGCATGATATTTATTTCCTTAGCTTGGCTTAGCCTTTATTGGCTCCAGGTTGTTGGACAGGGGGGAAGGGGAGCGGTAGCGGATTTCTGCTCGTTTTCTCCGAGGTACGCGAGGTATCACCCGCACGAGCAGATGGCTTTGGAGGAGGCTGTCTGCAAGGAGCACTGCTGACATTGGAGGTAGCCGAAGTCACAGCGCAGAAATTTTAGCAGCAAAATCACATTGCAGATGTTATCCTCAGCTCACCATTAATTTCCTCCCTCCAGAAAGGCCTTTCCGATTAATGCTTGTAGCATCAGAAAGAGAGACCATAATACGTGGATCTCATAAGCAGAGAATTTGTTGAACACAAACACTGCCGTTGGGGCATACATTGACCCAGAGGCTTTTGCGGCTGGTTGCAAAGTGATGGTCCACAGCTCTCGTGGGCCAGCACAGAGTTGGAGGTGGTTAAAGACAGCCAGGGGATTGTCCCGGCTGAGGACAAGGCCAGAGGAAGGGCCTCTCTCTAGATTTCTCACGGCCTGTTAAAATTTTTACAAAATACTTTTATCAGTATTTTTTCCATTTTCTATAGCCATACGTTTTCAGAGCTCACCAAACAATAGACGGGTTCCTGAAAACTAAATACAATTTTTTATCAGAACCCAGATATCTTTATTATCTTCCCCCCCCTTCCCAGTTTCCCATTACAAACGCAGAATACTTGGAACAGAAACCCAAAACGCCACTAGATTTTTAATTTTGGTTGAAAAGGCCGTTTGTTTGTTTTGAAGGGTTGGTTTTCATTATTATTTAGAAACAGTAGCCCAAAGCAGAGCACAAAGTGTAGGCTTGGCCTGCCTACACAACGTATTACCATGTTGATCTTCTATTAGCCCTGACCATCCCTGGCCTCTTGCGTGGCCACAGAAGGTGGGTGCAGGCTCAGCGCTGCGCTGCAGCGTGGGATGGAGACACGCCTGGATGCCACCAACTTACTCATCCTGACCCGCACCCTGAAAACTTCTCCTGAAACACATGGCTGAAGCAAGAAGGGCTCCTAGGCGAGGCTGAGATGCTGCACAGACACCGGGTGATTTACCCGCTCAGGCAGGGAGCCAGCGGCAGTGCCAGAAAGTGAGTCAGGTCTCCTCTGCTCCTTAAATTTAGACTTGTCAGCCCTCATCTCTCTCCGCGGCTTTGTGAAGCATAGCAGGATCCAAGGTAGTTACAAAACAATGTCAAAGGTGTTAAAATGATTACCATAAAAATACATCTGTTTTCTGCAGGAATGCCTTGAAATGCTACGGAGCTCTTGGAAACCAGAAGGGTGGCACCCGGCTGCTGGAGCGTGTCTTACGGTTGGACTCGATGATCTTAAAGGTCTTTTCCAACCTATACGATTCTGTGATTCTGTGATTACGTGGACTTGGAGGAGAGAAGTCTGCTGAAATGGTAGGATTTTCTTTCCTTTTAAAATCATTATTGTAGACAGTTAAAAAAAAGAAGCAATTCTATTTACCATGTGATGCAGATCTCTAGCTTTTAAATCCCTCTAACCTGATTAAGGCCTTAAGAATTTCAACTATTGAAAAATATGAGGTTTTTATATAAATATCTTAATGTCCCCAGTGCAGCGAATAAAATCAGGTGTCTAAGTCTTATCTTGAGAAATTCAAATAGCTCAGCCTGTAGAGATCATTCAACCCTACCAAATGCTTTAACATATGTATGTAAATATAGTTTACATATATATAAAGCTTACATACATATACGTAAATGTAGTTTATGTATATGGCAGTTTACAGCCAATCTTGAGAAGGGATTTTCTTTTTACCTTTTTATGATGTGTAGTTGGGCAAACAGAGCCTGATCTAACCCAGGCAGTTTTGAGGCGTCTGTTATCCTCGTCATCCTTTGGATCACACCTTCACTAACGGGAGGTGAAGTTCGGGCATTTGGGTGGTAATTGCAGAGATGCATCTTCATCTGCGATGGCATTGACGTTATAACACATACTGGAAAGGGCGTTAGCACAGAAGAATACAGAGATCCAGGACACTGATAAATGCACGTAGTGTGTATTTTCCATTGGAAAGGGAGCGTTGCAATTTCCAGCTAAAGTTACTGTGCTTTTGTGGCTTGCCAAGTTCTTGTGTGCAGTTTGCCGTACTCTGCTTTCTCAGTGCCAGGTGGCAAAGGGATATGTCCACCCCGGCTTCTCGCCTGCACCATGCGGGCCACGGGGTCAGAATCACAGAATCACAGAATCGTATAGGTTGGAAAAGACCTTTAAGATCATCGAGTCCAACCGTAAACCTAACACTACCAAGACCACCACTACACCATGTCCCTACGCACCTCAGCCAAACGTCCTTTAAATACCTCCAGGGATGGGGACTCAACCACTTCCCTGGGCAGCCTGTTCCAATGCTTGATAACCCTTTCAGGGAAGAAAAATTTCCTAATATCCAGTCTACACCTCCCCTGGTGCAACTTGAGGCCATTTCCTCTTGTCCTCTCCCTTGTTACCTGGGAGAAGAGACCGACCCCCACCTCTCTACAGCCTCCTTTCAGGCAGTTGTAGAGAGCGATAAGGTCTCCCCTCAGCCTCCTTTTCTCCAGGCTAAACAACCCCAGATCCCTCAGCTGCTCCTCATCAGACTTCTGCTCCAGACCCTTCCCCAGCTTCGTTGCCCTTCTCTGCACACGCTCCAGCCCCTCAATGTCCCTCTTGTAGTGGGGGGCCCAAAACTGAACACAGCATTTGAGGTGCGGCCTCACCAGTGCCGAGTACAGGGGCACGATCACTGCCCTACTCCTGCTGGCCACGCTATTCCTGATACAAGCCAGGATGCCATTGGCTTTCTTGGCCACCTGGGCACACTGCTGGCTCATATTCAGGTGGCTGTCAACCAACCCCCCCAGGTCCTTCTCTGCTGGGTCACTTGAGCTCCCAGAGCTGTGTGTCCTCTCGTGGTGGGGACAGAGTGGAGACAGATCTTGGCAATGTCACCTGGTGAGAGGCCAGCTTTGAGCCCCGTGATGGAGCTGGCCTGGCCCTGGAGACCATGGACCTTGGGGAGTCACCACCCCCACCAAGGAGGGAATATTGAGCTTCCGTGGAAGTAGGAGACCATGATCATCTCACTCCTTTTGTACCGATTTCTTCACTACCCCTGGGGGTACAGCCCTGGGGTTTGGCCTTGGAGCGCGGTGCATCCATCCACCATGTCTGCAGAGCATGGTCAAACCCAGAGCAGGAGAGAGGAGCTGCCTGGGGCAAAACAGATGTAGCACCAGCATAAGCAGTGATGGGTGGTTTTGTTGCTCTCCATGCTTTCCCTTCCCTGCCTCCCAACACTTTGTGGAGTTGTAAAGGTCAGAGCACTTAAATTCACCAAGGAAATGCGGTATGTAGCATTTGACTTTTCAGAAATACAGCGTGGTGGCGATTGTTAAACCTGCTTCCTCTCACGCACCAACAGCCCCTGCAAAATAACGTGTTAACAGAATATATTTAGAAGCAGATGGTGAAGCAGAAAGCGAGCACTGGAGAGCGGCTGAATGCTGCAACCGGAGTGCCGTGGGCAGGTCTCTGCAAAGCGGGAGGCGAGCGGCCAGGGCTGTCCTGCAGCCTTGGGGCAGGGTGTGTGGATGGGGTACAGGGGTGTCTGCACCCAGGGAGGGAAGCAGTGTGAGAAGAGGTGACAGCTCTGGTGGAGATGTGTCTGCAGGGTCTCCTGTCCTCGCCATACCTGCCCTCACCTCCCCGGCAGAGCATCGGCCAACCCAGGCAACGCTCCCCGAAACCAGCCCAGGGGAATTCGGTTGCTTCGGGTTGCTTGGTGTTGACACAACCTCCAGGTACATCCTGCTGGCCTGATCTGAAGATGCGAACCCAACAGACTCCTGTTACAATGTACGAAGTGGGCAATGCCCGTCAATCGCACATCTGGATTATTTAAAGAGTTATGCCCGTCAATCGCACATCTGGATTATTTAAAGAGTTGGAGTTACTGGTTTTCAGCTGGCCCACAGTGGCATTTGCGTTTTGGCAGCACAAACGCAAATTGTAATCCTGCCAACGAGACAAAGCTTTGCGTGTGCCCTGGTGCATTCAAAAGTACAAGTTTCCTCAAGACATTCCTGGTTGCAACTGCGAGATAATCAATGATCGCTTTTCGAAAGTCACAAGATTCTGGCTGATTTCTCTTTTCCCATGGAAAAATACTAGGATATATGATCTTGGTATGTGGTGGTAGCAATGGAGGAGCTATCGACAGAAATAGAGAATAGTCCTGAGGATGCTTGCTAGCTGGCAGCTGAAAACTTGTCTGCTGAGCTCCCTTTTGGGTAACCGAAGGAGACTGGCTGCTAGCAATGGGAATTCGAAACTGTACCCAAGAACTGCGCTGAGCACTCTTCCTCCAGTATGGGAATACCAACTGGCTGCCTGTTTTAGTGAAAGGAGGACCAAAAAAAGAAGACAACCGTGGGGAGGAAGAGGCAGATGCTAGAGGGAGAAGCATACGGCACTGGAAGTGATGTAGCGGAAACACAACCGAGAGCGGAGGAGAAAACCAGAACGGTGCCTGTCCTGGGAAGGGATCGGGAAGCCAGCACGAGGTGCAGCCCAGGAGGGGGAGAGGGATGGATGCAGCAGAGAGGTGAAACTAGGCAGGCCCACTGGGTTTCAGCTGTTGCGATGAGGCAGGAGGGCATGAGGGATAAAGCAATGCCAAAGGAAGGATAAAAGCAGGTAGCAGAAACTGAGAAAGTCTGTTCTCCAGCAGAAATTACAGCAGGAGCAGGCCACCGTGCTTTTGCCATCCAGCTACGTGAGGAAATTCAGAAAGAGATCCTTGTGGATGTAATTTAACAGCCTTTTGGTTGACCCGAAATCTCCAGATTATTCACAAGCGTCTTGAAACGCCGGGGCTGAGCGTGGGGGGTTGGTTTTGTTAAGACTCTCTCACTTCTTGTACTGTCTTCACATCTGTGATATTTATGGGTAAAAATAATTCAGTACAAATAGAGTTGCATCTGTCTTCAAGAAATCAAAGTTGTTGTGATGCCTTGGGGCTGTGATAGAGAGAGCATTAGAGAAGCGCAGGCAGAAAGCTGCTGCTGTAGGGAGGAAAAGAAATCTGGAGTTAAATAAAGAAACCAGCTCTAGCATCGCACTTCCACCCGGCCCCTCTCCGCTGGGCTCGCAGTAAATGAGCACGTGCTCCCAATAGCCCCTTCCGAGATATTAATTAGCGCAGCACCCTAACAAGGAACGCAGAGAATCACGTTTCAGTGGCGAGAAGCTGAGCCTTCCTGTTTGTTTCGAGGCAGGCTGCCTCGGCCTGAGCTTTCAGCCACTGTCACAGTAAGGGATGGAAGTGGATGGTGGAAAACCGGAGCAGCTCTGATCTCTCGGCGGAGAGACGGGAGGCTGTAAAGGCATTCTCTGCGTGCTGGCAAAGCGGAGCGAGCCAAAACGTGGAGACATCCTCCAGCAGAGCAGCAGCAGCGAGCTCTCCGGAGAATTCCTGCGACAGCCTACTGCTTTTTAAATCTGGTCAATAAGCATTAGATGAAATGGATGTTTCTTTGTCAATGTGTTTATCTGAACTTCAGTTACGCTGGGCGCTAGCCGGGAGCCATAAAATGTTTTGTGCTGGTTTATTAAAGAGGAACTTTAATTACCTTATTAAGAATTGACCATTCTCTCCCAGTACATGAAAATCAAAATCTGTCAGTGCAGTTCAATGATGATTTCTTGCATCCTGAAGAGCAAAGGGCCCGGCACTGCTGCTGAGATGTTCCACAAGCTCCCTTCACGGCAAGGGCGTTTTCGTGCCTCCTGCTGCGATGTCTCCCGTCTGTCCAGCGTTGCTGTGTGAAGGGGATTCGGAGTAAAACAAATGTGCTTGAATGGAAACCCAGCTTTTGGGTCGGGAAGTGGAACGCTGAGCTCCTGTTTGGGATTTGGTTTGGGTTTAAAAGTAACCGTACGGTAGGATGATGTGTTTGGGGGTGGCTTGCTGGCTCTGCTGGGATTAGGCAATGGAGAATCCTGCAGCATTGCCTCCCAGCCTAACCAGCTTAATTCGGATACGGGGAACCAGGGAGGCAAAGCACGGGTGGTGCTGACTCTGAACTCGGGCTGTTTCATACCAGACCATGAACTGGCAGCTCGGCTACTTGAAGGGAGACTTGGTTTTGTCGCTGTGGCCAAATGACAAGTGCATAAACAAAGCAGAAATGCTGCTGAGCAGTTTGATGTTTTATCTGGGCTTCCTGAGACCTTTCTCTTCAGTGACTCAGGCTCTTGTCCTTCACAGACTCAGAAACACGCGCACACAAAGGATGTTCAAGCAATCTGCTTGTGGCAAATTTGCTTTCTTTTTTTTTGTTATTTGTTATTAATCCTACTAAGCCAAATGGTATAGATTTTACTGAAGGGGAAGAATTGCTTGTTGCTATCCAAGTCATGCAACCTAATAAAATCTCGGAGTTAGAAGGTGTATTTACCAGCTATTAACCCTCCTCACCTAAAACCAAACACCGTAACCTGAACAAGACACCTCTCTTTGTCCTGCAGCCCAGATGATTAAAATGACCCCTTCTTAAGGATCAAACCTTCTTAAGGATAAAAAGCTTACATCAGCTTGGAGAAACCCTCCACTGCACAACCCATAAGCCCTTCCCTGGGGACCACAGAGCGGAGAAGCGCAGGGCAGCAGAGCTCGGCGAGGGGTGTTGAACTGGCCGCAAGTCATACAAGCAGCGGGACTGATGGGGAATGACCTGCTGTAGGGGCTGCCATCACCTGTTACTTTTCACAGAGCTCATCAGAGAAGGATATCTCATCCTTTTAAGTATCGCATGAGTTAAATATGGCATTGGTGGCTGTGTTTTTCACTTGTTGCAAGCACTGGTCCAAGGGGATAGTACAAAAAGAAAGAAACAAGCTTATATTCGAGATCTAATTTAGACTGTAAATCCTCCGGTGATCATGGCCGATGCTTCTTTCTCTGTGCAGCTCTGAGTGCTGGGGTCCTCCTCCAGAAACACAACGTCCAGAAGCTACCGAAGGGCCGGTGTTAGTTAGCCGGTAATAGCGGCAGGAGCCACAGAGTCTGCGAAGCAAAATCAATGGAGCGGGATCTAAAAGCTGTACTAAATAACTCCTCAATAATCATAAACCTTGTTACCAACAGCTCTCAAGCTGCTTTACGGTGGAAATGATGCCCTCACTTTGCAGAGGCGGAAATTCAAGCATCGAGGAATGAAGCGATCGTTCCTAGAGATGCAGGAGAGAAAAAAGGGTCTGGATTTCTGGGTCGGTGCGTTATCTACAGGGCTACATTGCCTCCCTCCCGTGACCAAGCGAATCAGCATGGGAATAGCCTGCTGGCAATTTTTGGCTCTCTGGCTGGCGCTTTAGGGAAGCATTTCCCTCTGGGCTCTGCTGAGCAGCACTGGGCCGTGGAGGTCGGCGAGGATGATGATGCTGAGCGGCAGCGGAGGAGCAGGTTTGACACAGGGCTCACGGTTTCTTCAGCCAGGAGCCTGCCTAATGGGTTTTGTCTCCTCTAAACTGGTCTCTGCGCATGCAGGAGAAGCAGAGCGGTCTATGCATGGTTTAAAGATCTGTTTTGCGGCAGGTGAAGGGAACAGCGGAGCCTGGGAAAAAACGACACCCGTTATACACGTGCAGCAGTCCGACTCTATCCCTGCTCGCTTGTCACGGCGTTTATCTCAATAAAAAAAACAGGTTTTGTCTTAATTTATTTAAAAAACACATCAGGCAGGGTTTAGAGAATATTCCCCCCTCCTCTCTTCCCCCAGAGACCCGCACAGGGTCTGGCCGAGCCCCTGCGAGAGGCCGTCTCTTCCCTGGGTCAGGGAAACAGATGCCTGATTGAAATGTGGGGTTGTGAGCAGCAGTGCATGGGCCTGGGCTAAGTTTCCCAGAATGACTTCTGGTACAGGGAGAAATTCAAGTGGAAAATCCTAAGTGCGGGGACCCCATTTCAAGCCAGAGCCTTTAACCCTCATCTTCCCCACCACCACCACTTTTTTTTTAATATTGAATTCTGTAAATTGATTAAACCAGTGTTTACCTGATATGAGGTAATGAGGACCAATTAACTCCTCCTAAATCATTGTGGTGTGATTAAACAAGAAATCCTTCCCGCACTGACATGCCTCATGGCTTCAGAGTTTGTGTTGGGGACAACGAAGAGGAAACCATAGGCTGTGACTATGCTGGCGTTTGAATGAGGATGAGGGTGAGATTTGCAGCAAAAAACTGAGGCTTTGGCTCATCTCAAGGGCTCTCCTCTCTGCCGTGGCTTTGCATCAGTAGAGGGCAGCAGAGATTGGAAGAAAACATGGTTATGAAAATCCTGCAGCAGTGGCCAGAAAGGGGGAGAAGAATATTCCTCCTATATATTCGCATCAGCAACTTGTGTGTGCTAGGTGGGGGCAGAGGTGGCTGCACGTCCCCCGGTCCCTCGCCAGCCGAGAAGCACCGGTGAGGGCTCGTCCCTGCACCGCTGATGCACTTGGAAGGAATGCAAATGTATTTCTGTCCTTCTGGCCTGTGCTTTGCACCAGGATCTCACTCCTGTCAGCTGGCTGGCAGAAGGAAAATATAGCAGTTAAATACTTGCAAGGAAGGCGAAAAGCAGTTCAGAATGACATCTGAGCCCCAGGTCTTGCTCTGGGCTGTGAAGAAATAGAGCATGCAAAATGCTCCGTTCCTCTTGCCCGGCCGAGGCAAAAGCCTTGGGGAGGGACCTTTCCCCTGACACCAACTTTTATTCATGGCGTGTCGGCAAGCTGCCCCTCTCCCTCCTCCTGCCGCAGCCGCCGCCGTGCCCTCAGCCCCCAGGAGCAGACCTTTGCTTCCCTTACGCCAGCAGACTCGTCTTTCTGCCTCTGACATTACCGGCGGCTTTCTCTCTGCACCCCTCGCTCTCTTCATGCCTTCCCCTCCACGATTAAAGCCTGTGGGTTACAAAAACAGCAAAGGAATAGTGTGAGCCTTCTCACGCACCAGGTTCCTGCCAAACCCCCGCCCTGTGCTCTCCTGGGATCAACACCAGCAGCAAACGCCTGACCAAGACGGTGCCAGGAAGCTTTACTTTGCCTCCTTAGATTGATCTGGGGCACATCGGCAATTGAGGGCCAAGTTTTCACAGCAGGGTTAAACATGTAGCGACAGTGGGTGCCAAAGCGCATCACCATCATCCCATTTCTCAGGCTGCTGGGGAGAAGCAGACTCTGCGCATTGCTTTCTGGGGGCATCGCCCAGCAAAACAGGCCGATTTTACCAGAAACCAAAATGAAGGGGCTGGGTAGAGGTTGCCCCCGGCTCCGCTCCACTAGCTGCCTGCTACCGCAAACACGGGGGCTTTGCTCATCGAGTACTTCAGCTTTACGGATGGGCAAAGCTACGTGCTGGATCGTGGCTCTCCAGAACAGGATTATTAGGGATCCAGTTATTTGTGTCATATTGCAATTATTATTAATAACTTAAATAAGTATAAGTTGTTATTATTAGGAGCTCCAGCAGAAGGAAGGCACCAACATTTGCTTTTCTTTGGAGTGAACCTCTCACTGAAGCAAAGCTGTCTGCTGAGGACTTGCAGGTACATATTCAGTGTATATTTGAAAGATTAAACAGTCTAAAATAGCCACTGGGCTGCTGACTTCTTTGGCACGTGTCTTGCCTGTTCAGATGTGACTTTCAATTGTGCCTTTCACTTGTGCTTTATTTTTTGGGCTTAGTTTATTGCTTCCAGGCAAAATTCTGACTGTTGTCAGTACCCCAGGCAGAAAACCCAGTGAAAAAGTACTGATGTCTCAGCTGCTGTAGCGTAAGCCTTTTTAAATTATAAGGTATTTTTTACTACCAAAGGAAGGAGCAGGGTGTTTCTTGCCTCGCCGTGCTGTGATGGTGTATACCAGGGTAGCATCCTTCCTCCTCCTCCTCCCACGCTCACCAGGAGGCCTTTGCATGGTCCTGGTGAGACGAGAACGCACTTTACGTGGGGAGGGAACCGGCAGCCCATCGAAGCGTGAAGGAAAGTTGGGTGATTAGATGTGGTGCTAAAGCTTGTTGGCATGGTCCAAATCCTTACCTGCAGGGATTTTTATTTTTTTCCTAGTGCCTCTAATGCAAGATTCACGAGCAGTCCCTAGATACGGACCTCCATACAAGAAGTGGGCTCAGCACCTTCTTTACCACAGTTTCTTGCTGCAGCTGAGTTTCAGACTGAAAACGTCGGCAGCTGAAGATATACTGAAGACAGGGGTGCTGGAGAGCTTCTCAGGCATGTTCTCTACGTGGTACCGAGCTGGGCCCCAAGGTGCGGAGCGTGAGATAAACAACCTGCTCTGCTAGATGGGGAGGCACACGGGGTTGAATGGTGCTTACTGACATCTTAGAAAATTTTTCGAAGGTTTGGGGCAGATTTTTAAATCTAGGAGTCTAGCAAGGATCTTGCTTTACACCTCTTCCAGCACACGTAAGCGGCGTAATTGTACACCAAGGCTTCCCAGCTAGCACCAGGACCAAAATCAATAGAGTTTGGTCCTCATCAGCGCGGCATTACACACAAACCCACTCTTCTGCCAAGGGCTCAGGCATTGCTTGGAGGGATCTGACCTCTCCCAGGCCCCTGAGACTGCTGCAAACTCTCCCTGTAAACAGGCAGTAGTTAACATTCAGCTTTGCAACCGAGGCGTTCGATGGTGATGGGGCAGACGTGCCATGAGCAATTGTTTGTCTTCCCTGACTGGATAAGCATGCAAAGAGTCAAGTAAACAGAACCGCCCAAAGTCCATGGATTTTTCTGTTATTTATTTTAGTGAAAACTATTAATGGCAATTCTGAAAAGTCTGTTAGAACAGAGACATTAAGGATAGATTTTCTTTTCTTTTTTTTTTTTATTTACAACCCTCTCTGGAGCTTGAAGGAAAATGGTCAGTTTTGAAGTTTTGATTACAAGCTTCATCAACATTTTATTTAAGAGGAAAATATTTCAACATTTTTCAATGTTCCTCCAGCAGATCTTGCTGTGAATGCTCAAGGCTCATTTTAAAATTGGTTTCTGTAAACAAAGCAACATGCAGCTCTGAAATTCATTTTCGCTGAATATTTTTTATATGCAGGAAAAGTTCCCTCCCACAGTCGTTCACCGAAAGCACACGGCACAAGGTTAGGAGCCTGGCCTCAGCAAATTCATTTTTAAAAAGCTGCAAATCAGTGTTTCCAATGCAGATGGTGCCTTTCAGTACACAGAAAGAGGTTTCGCTGTCAGAAGGTGGATATTCCTTGTTTACTGATAAATTAAAATCTGTTCGCCCAGGTAGGCTTTAAGAGTCACACGGCGACTACAAGAAACGATTGCACTATCAGGCTGGGAAGAGAAGAGCCCAGCTGTTGGCAACTAATGGCCAATTCAAGTCAGTTGGGGTGGGAGGGCTGTGCACCTTTATAAATGCGATCCCCTCAGCTGGTATGGGAGAAGTTGGTGGGGGAGGTAAAGGGATGAGCAGCTCTAGCAAGCTCAGAGGAGAGTGCTACCAGGAGGAATAAGGTATTGTGAAGGGGGGGCTAAAAGGCACGAGGGGATGAAAGTCATGATGAAATTATTCTTTAGCTCTTTCTTTTAAGTAATGGTTATATTTGAGTTTTTCTTTTTAGCAGGTGCCAGGTCACTCTGGCCCATCAGATAATAACTGCTGATAGACATTCAGAATTAATAGGCAATCTGAAGCTACTTCTAGCTCATGTGAATGTTTCTGGTTGTCTCTCTGTAATGGCTGTGCGGCTCAACAGCAATTCCCTGTGATGTGCTAGGCTTCTTTTGTCTTCTTTAGTCACTAGGTAGGAACTGGGTTGCACAAAATTAGCAGGTTCCCATTTTTATAGTCTGCTCTTGGGCTTTCTACAGCTCTCCTATCTTTTCCTTCTGGAGTACCTGGACTCCACTTCTCCTGTAAGCAGCATATCATATGCTGTAGTAATTGGACAGATGCAGCAGCTCCATGGTGTTTGATTTCCCTGCGAGCCCTGTGCTACAGAAGAGCTGTTGGGTTGTACAAGCACTGCTGGTAGTAGAAGACTTACTCGCCCCACCCTTTCAGTAAGATCACACTCGGCAATGCTCTGTTGTTTTATTTTACTATTTCTTTTTTTCTTCCAGGGGTTCTCCAAGGCTTATAATGACAACATACCATGACTTAGCCTTGTCCCAGTCAAGTCTATTTGAGGGGGAGGAAGCGGAGCCCTTACTTGGGGATGAGGAAATCCTCCTTCCTCTGGCCCTTTAAAGCCAATTCAATTCCTCTTGCTGGAACTCTTCCCTGATTTGTTACTACAAATGAGATGTTCCTTGGAGTTGTGGCAAGGGATTTGTAGCAGTAGTAAGGCTAAATTAAATTTCCAGGGGTTCAATCTCAAACAATTGATAAACTGGGCTATTTGGGAGCCATTCAGAGGTCCTAAGCTGTAACCATATTTATTACAACTGCTGCACTTACAGCAGCTCAAGAATTCCACTTTGTATCACCTGTTTTGCATTAGCATAAGAACATAGATTGCTGGGACTAGAACAATATTTGTGTTGCAATTCACCTTTCAGAAAAAACCAATTGTGAATGGTAAATGCATTAAAAATGGAGAGAAAAAGCATGTTCTTGTATTTCAGTTCATAAATATGTATTTCATGAAACATAGGGTAAATTGGAAAAAATATGTGTACTACATGTAGGAAGCCTGTAAGATAATCTGAGGGCAGAGGTGAGAGGACTTCTTGTCAAATGTATCTTATTTTGTGGCCTTTACTGAAGCTGTATTAGCGTCGTCGTATCAAAGTGATGATTTGTTGTACTGTTTGCTTAGCATAAGATAACTCTGATCATGTCTTCCTCCTAGATTAACAGTGACAGTAGGGGCAAGCTGGTGAAACTATATAGTGGCTTAGAGAAGTCTCAGGGACAGAGGAACTGCACAAAGGGATGCATCGTGCATGGTTGCGTTTTGGGTAGAAATATTTGGGGTGCATGGATAAAATGGGGAATTAGGTGTGCATGAATCCAGCTGTCCCCATATGTGAGAAGAAAGGAACCCAATGGTGAGGTGGGTTGTTTTTTTTTTTAAAAAAATCAGTTCAATATAGGCATGAAGCAGTTGATCATTCACTGAGGTCTTTTCCATCAAGTATCTCTTGGTACACAGTTTCTATCATGTCTTGTAGTACCTGATAAATTTTGAGTCTGTTGTTCAGCACTGAGGCTTCCTGCATAATGAGGAGCCTTTGGAAGACACTCTGAAGTTAAAGAACTGAGGTTTGAGCACATAAATGCGTGCCAATGGTATCTACAACAGCAATACCCAGCCCCAACTAATTTCATGTGTTTTGCAAGTGAACTTAAAATATCACGTTAGAAATAGGGGGATGAGAAATGCAATCACCTATGTTCTGCAATGGAGTGGTACGTGAAGCACTTCTGGGTGCCGACCGCAGCTAGCCTGAGGTACCTGCATTAGTTTGAAACAATACTTGAAGAGCTCACAAGTGTCTTGAACTTTAAAGGCAAATAGCAAAGGGTGACTAAGGCTGGATTACAGCCTGATTGTGAACCGAAACTAGTATACAACTCATCTAGTCTTAGGTCGTGTAGATGTGCAGAGTTCATCTTTCCTTTTCCTTTCAGTGTTGCTGCCCTCTGTCTGCTTAATTTTTCTGCATTGGCTTCCCCCTTTGATTTATTTTTCACTTGTGCTACCTGTCCCAAGAGATTGAGTGACAGCTGTAACCCCTTTGAGCTCCCACCTGCAAATTTCCTTGTTCTCAGTACATTTTCTGACATGCAGCTGATAACAACTTTCCAGAAGGCCCTCTCACTTGGGAGAGTGGTGCTTTGCTCTCTGTTACTGAGGTGTCTCTCTCTGACTATCACTTGGTACCCTTTAACACTGTCTACTGAATATCACTCAGCTTTTCTATGACCAGTCCATCAGCACAGACTCTTTCCCTCCCTCACAGCTTGCTCCCAGCTCTTTACTCAATACCCTTCCTTCAGCTGATGTCAATTTTAAACTCTGGAGCTTTATCCCTTGAATCTCCTTGTGGCATCTGCTTTCACATCCCTAAAAAGTTCCTGTGCTGCTGTCACTGCTTCATGCAACAGACTCTCCTATTCCATGTCTGGTGTACAAGTGGGGAGTCTCTCAACACATACTCATCACCATGCTTGAGGTGGACAATCTTGAAATGTGCTTCTTGACTCCAGCCAAACCCTTCAGTTTGCTCCAATATCTGCCTCTATGCCACTGGGACCTGAATGAATTGACTATTCATGCAAAAATGTCTTCTGAGCACTGGATTTTTTGATTGGGTGTTAGATATCAAAACATGATTAAAGACAGTGTTAGGTGATCATACTCAATTCTCTGAAAATGCCACAAGGTAGGTAGCTTTTTCAATATGTAAATACACACACAAATACCACTGCCTTTCTCTCACTAAAATGAATATAGGAACTGTAGGGAAGGCTCAGACATACAATAGTGACACCATTTATCGTTTGATACCCTCAACAGACAGCACTAAGGCCACTCAGTTGATAAGATCTTAATGCCGAGATAGACTTTGAAAGCCCAAAACAATACCATAGCCCCATAATAGCAGCAAAAAGCACTAAGGAAGCTAGCCTGAGAAAAATGATTGGGGGTGGGGACAGAAATCCCTGGGACAGGGAGTCCTGCATAATGTCCCTCATGTATGTTTGGTAAATGTTTCCTCTCTTGCGTGAAATGAGCCATCTTCACAGCTACATGTAATTGAGTGGCTAACCTTGCGCTGTGTGCGATGATGCTGTGTCTCGCCTCTTCTGTTGTTTTGCACTGAGCTCCTGCAGAAAGCCAGTCGCAGGCTGAGGGCTGGATGAGAGGTGGGGTGGTAGCTTGTGAGACAAGTCTGCCGACTCTTTGGGCAGCCTGCTACGGAGAAGCCAGCAGGCCAAAGGAGCGCAAATACTTCTTTCTGGTTGGCCATCGTGTTGTGTACAGCTGAGGCACAACTCTTCCCCCTCTCTTTTTGTGGGACAACATGTGAAGACTGTGGGAGTCTGCAGCCCATTCTGGCTGCGATGAAAAAGCACATGGATGATGTTCATAGGGATTTCCTATGGGAACAGAAAATGCCCCCCCCCCCCCCCCCCAATGCTCTCTTCTCCAAACAACCTTTTTAGAGGCTACTCGCCAACAAGCCTAATTCTACAATGTGATCCAAACTGATGCAGGAGACAGCCCCTTCTGCTGGCCAGGTTAGCTTGTTCCCTTTGCATTCAAGTTCTTGTCAATTTGCTTACAGTTACCCTAATGAACAGAGCCAGCAGAAAATGGTCCATACCCTAACGCAGCACTAGTGAGCCAAGTGAGGAGTACTTCCGTGGTACTTTCAGAGAGGAGAGCTGAGCAACTGGCTCTAACAGTGGACAACTCTCCTAGCTAATCTCTGTCACATAACTCTGCCAGAAACACAGTTTTGCCTTACAGGATGAGTTAGGAGTTTCTGACCGTGCTGCTTGATTTTATTTTGATGGCTACTGTTTTGCAAATTGACCCTTTGCCTCTCCTTCTTTTAGAGATGCAGTTTTACTTGCAACTGTTCATGGGCATCCTGCTCCTTGCCTGCACTGCCTTCTGTGACTAACTTTAACACTATTTTTGTTGTTTACAATTGTCTGCAGCCAGCAGAAGTTTTATGCTGACAGGCAAAGATGATATGCTGATATTAAGAATTCCAAGACAGCTGGTATTTGAAATGGTATCTCACTTGCCTGTAAAATCTTTCTTTATACTGAACTATTAAAATGCTAAACATATCAGGATATTTTCTCAATGTAAGCAACTTGTCATAAGCTACTTGTGCACAACCACATTCATACAAATAATAAGTTCAGTAGCGGTATTTGAAAATAGTATCTCGCCAGATATATCTACTTGCTTTGCATTTGTCTTGGTTATCTACTAAATATCACACTTGCATTTGGATGTGCAGCTAGAGTTAAAAAGGGATCACTGCAGGCAGTGGCATGCAGGCAGTGGTGGTGTCTTTCAGAATGTGACTGCACAGGCTTTCCCCAACAATCTTCCACTCCCTTCATACCTAGGCAAATCCAGGCATGGAAATCCTACATCACACACATCAACAAGGGAAAAACTTGGTTCTTATTACAAGAAATGATGAACCAGAAGGAAAGAACCTAGTTTGAAGCTTGGATTCTGGAGTCCAAGACTTGTGGAGTCCAAAAAAAGAAGAGTATCTTTGAAAATAAATTTTCACAAATAGCTGTACTCTTGAGCCAGACAGGTCTTGAAGTCTCACAACGTCAAAATAAATTTGAAGAATGGGTACTATCAAACCAGAAGCTGATTGATTTCATTTACAATGTTTGTCTAGGCCAGTGTAATCTTCTCTCCTAAGGGACACACACATCACCACACTGGACAATCAGGGAGTGAACTGCATTGCTAGAAAACTTTCTCTGTCATGTGCCAACAGTAATTAGCTGAGGTCCTGAAACACAAGGGATTTTTATCCCTTATGCGTTAGCTAACTAGACTCTTCTCTCAATCTATGTAAATATTTTTTTAAGTTTCCAAGCATAATTGGGCTAGAGGGTTCCACAGGGTATTTGCACATTGTAGAGTATTTAATATCTGTGCTGCTTTCTCTCCTTTTTTTTTTGGTAATCTGAATGTTCTTGTATCCTGTGAAAGAATAGATAGGAGGTTTCAGTTCACTTTTCCACACTTTTCCACACTTTTTGCTTCTTTAGATCTATTTTATGGCATTCCCTAATACTTCTTTCCTCTCTAAGCTAAACATTCCCAGTATTTCCAGCCTCTGCTTACCCAAAACTTATCACCTGTTACTGCCTTTTTGAAGCTCCAAACTGGGCTCACTTCTCTGCTGCCAACCATTTTGCAGAGGTAATCAACAGAACTCAAGAGGCACTGAGCCTCTCGGCAAAACACAGGCTGGTTTGGCCTGGCCCTATCATACAAATCTTGACATTATACACTTCCTATAATGAACTTTCAGTACCTTTTCTTCATACTAAATTGCTGCAGCCTGGTCAGGTCACTTCTAAGACACCAATTCCTTCCCACCCAAAGAACTCATTTTTAATGGCAGGGACAGTATCTGTTGATTTCACTGTTTTGGGGGCAAGCATTGATTTGGGTTAGCTGTGGATGTAGCTCTTAATACAAGAACCTGCATTCACAAAATCTCTAAATATTTAAGTTTGCCAAAAGTATCTAAAGGTCTTGATAACAGCTTTGTAACACTGCAGTTGGGGAATATATGCACAGTGAGTGAGGAGAAAGGTTTGTGCACTCTCTCGAGTGTATGAGAGAGAACATGAAAGCAGTAAGCTAGACAGTCGTAGTCCTGGTTGTAAATTCTATAATTTCTGTTGCCTCTGCAGACAACCAAGAACACTGGTGTCTTAAATAATTTCTGAATGCCATCTTTATATTGAATACCCTTTTAATGGGAAGGGTAACGCTTATATCTTCCAGGAAGAAGTTTTATGTTGAGGTGAAAAATAGCCTGATAAAGCCATACCTTTTACAAAGAAAAAGGACGTGTGTGTGTCGCAACTACGCTGAGCCAGCTCCAAGACTTAGAATCACATGAGGATAAACCTTTTTCCAGACTAAGCCCTTAACAGAAGATTGTGTGTGAGCAATATAATCCACAGAGGAAAAACTTGCTACATTTTTTTTTATCATAACTGAGATACATTCACTGAGCACTGCATGATTCCTTGCTTACAGAGGAGTAGCCTTTTAGATTTTTTTTGTCCCCTCAAAATAAGTGCTGAAGTAGCTTCTTCTGGCTGGTGTGCTTATTCCATAACTTCTCTATTAAAGGGGGTTGTGAAGCTTTCTGAGTGGCCATCAAGGGTAAAGCGTTCACGGATCAATTCTTGCTTTCTTACTAGCTCCTCTGTTGCAGCTTCAGGAGCCCAAATCTAGAAAATAAAGGTATTTGTTGTTAATTTGGACACAACTTCTGCAACTGAAGCATTAAGAAGATACTGTTAGCCAAATAGAGCCGTGTTCTAGCACTCCTTTCCATCCTGAGACATAGAAGAAAACCAGTGTGGCCTCCCAGTGGAACATACCACAACAATTTGTGTATGTATAAGCGCAGCATTCTCTTGTTGTTACTTCCAATCTGTAATATGCCGTGGGCTCAGATTAGGGATAATGTGGGAAAGAAGATCCGAAGCTAATTATTTAGAATGACTGACTCGGGCCCAAGATCCTCAGAGTGGAAAATAGTAATTAGCTGTAGAGTCATTGGCAACATAGCCTTATTCCCCTGAGACCATTGCAGAAACTAGTACAAATCAGGTTAGGGAAATGGTAAACAAACTCCAAACAAAACCTTTCAGTCAGCAATGGTGGTATTCTCCTTTTTAAGGAGAGAGGGGAAAAAAAAAAATACTTCTCTGATCTTCTTTTTCTGTTTCTTGGTTATTTGCAAATGAGTATTAACAAGTCCCTGACACAAAAATTATATTTCCAGTATTCTAACTCTAGGAAGCAAATATTTAGTGTATTGTGATCCATTTAGTTCAGTAACTGTCACTGACATAAGTAATCATGTGATAACTTATTGAGAAGGCAAGTTAGAAGTTGGTGCCAGTACCATGCACAAGGACTCCTGTCCTTAAGTGCAAGAATGTAAAAATCCATGCCATGAATGTAGCTGCATTTGTATTTTACTGCGGGTCCGCTTTAATCCTATTTTAAAACCCGATAAGAGCTTGATTTCCATGATAATTTGTTTTATATAAATATAAGTGTATGTATATAATACATAATCACATCTATATGAACCCTTTAGTTTACTGTTGTTTTGTGGCAATCTCTCTAGCCTGTGTCACGTCATCTATAAGCCAGTTGAATTGTGAAGTAATTTCATCAGATTGTTCTGGTTTTTGATCTACAACAAGGTCTACCTTTAAGTTAATGTGACACTGTGCTCACGTTTTGCTACTGTACGTACTTTTCTGGGTTTGAATGTGATGTCATCTCTCTTGGTAGCACCACTGGTTATCAAAGAGTTCAGATAAATAACACTGTCCTTAAGGGAATGTGTTGTCTTTTCAAGAATGGATTTTTCTACAAGTGGCAGAGATATCTGTGAAGGCTGAAAGAGAAGAAATTATCAGTTATATGACTACATCATGTTCAGAAGCAAGGCACACATCCTGCATCTTCTGACACTTCTCTTGCTATCTACTTACTGTGTGTGTATTTTTCTTAATCTGTTCAGAATCTGTTTTTTCTTAAAGCTGATAACTTTTTCATAACCAAAATTTGTGAGGGAAACCCTTTAAAAAGGTAGGTGATGACTCTCCTTCTTGGACACTAAAACATTAACTGCTCTTTAAGACTCACAAGACAATCACCTAGTACCACTGGTGATCCTATCCTGTGCCAGCTGATAAATAAATAAGGACCTAAGGTTGTCGTCCTCCTGCCTATGAAAGTTCTATACTATCCCTGACAAATTCAAAACATTTTTGAAAGGGGGAAACCAACATTTTGCTACTGGGACATATTTACTACACTGTTCAGGGCAGGACTACTAAAGGATACTCCCAGCGATGCTGATACAATTGCATTTTCTCTCTAAATAGCATCCCAGGTCTGACTAACAAGTACCACTGGTAAATCGGGAAGATCTCATGCACAATAAGACAACCAGGATGTGGTCACGGAGGCTGATGTCAGCTTGGGAACTAGAGCGATGGTAAGGTACTCAAGGCTCCCAGGGGTGCAGGAAAGGCATTCAGAAGTACAACAGTTAAACATCAGTGTGGGATTTGAGAAACAGGACTCAGGTCAACAGTAGAAGAGGAAGGATGTGAGGCAAGCTGGGAAATGAGAAGTCAGCAAGCCTGATATCACCTCAATGAGTTCGATTAGCAGAATAAAAAGACCTTTTTACTAACTTGAAGGGCCTTGGTCTTATCCTGTGAAAAAACAGGTGCTCCCTTTAAGAAATTACAGTTACCAGTTGTTCAGTATTTACCACAACAGAGCTGGATGATCATAAACTTCAGGAGGAGGGGGAAAAGAAGAGGAAATATTTTTCTGTCCTGACAGTGATATAGGACATAATTCTTAAGTGGGACTGGGGAAGACATGATGTTCATATAATTAACAAGTCAAAACTTCCACCAACGAACAAGTACTAGTACTGGCAAGAACAAGTACTGGCTTCTGAAAATACGCACTTTAACAAAACTGCCTGATTTATAGCTTTAGAGAGACATGGATGGCAAATAAATGAAAGAAAGAAGCACTCTACTAACTATTAGCAAATCAATCTTTTGTTACCATCTCTCATACCTCTTCTTTCACAGCTTGTACCTCTACAGGTACCAGTGTAGAAGGTGACTTTGGCTTCACAACTTTTTCTTTCTCTGCTTCTTTCTTTTCTGATACTTTTGGCAAATTTTCCAGTTTATTTTGGAGCAGATCAATTATTCTAGAATCTGCAAATACTTTAGCAATATCAAGAGCATTCTTTCCTGTATTTAAAAGAAAAAAATACCTCTATAAGCTATGAAAATGAACCTTTGCACTTGTTATTGCAACTGGATAATAACACTACAGTCAACTGAATTTAATTAGGCCTCTATTTTATTAACCATTCAGTGTGCCAGCAGCATGCCTGACATTGGTGTTAAGACTGGCAGTCATCAGCACTGCTTGCAGAAATAAGGAATGAGCCTTGAAAGCAAATATTGCAGGAATTCTTGGAGTGGTTGCTTTGCTCTTGACGTTTGCAGCTTAATATACTGGTCCTGCAGGTTGCAATTTTGATCTTTGAGAGCTGAGAGCATTTAGCACTAGGAGATGGCTAGTGTTGTACAAGGTTAGGAATGTAGACCAAGTTATTGTAGGTATCTACCTCTTCCCGTACTTGCTCTGGGCCTGGCAAGGAGTCAAGGGAAAGCCCAATGGTTTAAATGGGGCTGAACACCTTCAGTGCTTAATAAAGGGAAAACTCTTCTGGATCTTATGAGATGAGACCCTGTGGCTGTAAAGTAGTTGCAAGACTAAACTGCTGTGTGAATTAGACCTTCACATGGTAACAGAAATGGAGAATACACATCCCTTCTGCAAGCAGGGTTTCACCTATAAGGTATTTTGGGAAGGAACGTCTCATTATGTAGCAATGTTGCTTCCTATGTTAGAGCAAGAACTTAAAATGTAATAAATGTTAACTGTTTAAATTACTCTGAAAATAGAAGAAATAACACGAGGGATCTGCTGTGAGGATATAGCACTTCAGTATCAGTTCAGATTTGGTTTTCTGTTAAGTATTTTTTCTCAGGGAGTAATATTTACATGCTAAGCAGCAAGAAATTTTTTTAACCAGTGCTGCCTATGCATAAAAAAAATAAGTTATTTAAATGGGTGGCAGAGTATACACTGGCTGTGACTACAATCTAATTTTCCATCAAATAATATTAATAACTAGATAGAATTTTCTTATTAAAGCCACTTATAACTCTGTATGTATCTTGTGAGGAGCAACAGTCTCCTTAACCATGTAATTAATCATGTTACTTTATTTTCTAGATGCATAAAACCCAGGAAAGCTGACTACTTACAGTGGTGATTCCGCACTGTAGAAAACTAATTAAACCTAACTCTTACCTTCATCCTGATAGCAATCATAAATTCAGAACACTTCTCAAAGAGTTCCAAGAACTCAGGGTTTTTATTAAAGCATGTATACACATAAGGAAACAGGCGTTTTTTGGAGACATTGATATTTACCATTGCTGTTTGTAGTTTGGATGTCAGCACCCGCATTGATTAAAAAATAGACTATATCCAATCTGCAGATCTCGATGGCTCTCATTAGTGGGGTTGCATTGCCTATTGTAGGTGCATCCACTGCTGCTCCAGCCTTCACTATCAGTTCAGCAATATCTAGGTGTCCGTTATAGCAAGCGTGATGGAGAGGAGTCCACATGAAATTGTCTGTTGCGTTTACATCGGCCCTACAAAAGAATACGAGAAGTTGTGGCAGATGGAGCTACCCACTAAATACAGTAACATCCACAGCTCCAAGTACAATCCATGTTAACTGCCCACTGCAATGGCATATTCAATGTAAATATTTTCATATTGCTACTGCTACTATGAAACCATTTTAGTATCTGATATATAGTTTGTCATGGAGTATTAATTTTAAGAGTGTGCCTGGGTGGTGATCATATCCCCCTCTAAGCCAACACAGCATCCTCTACATGGAGGTTTTCACAGGTACAGAGAAAAATGGGCATTCAAACAGCTTAGTCCTCTAAAATACTGCTGGTGTTTGCGCTCCAGCTTCACTAAGAATGGCAAAAAGCAGATTAAGGAATTTGAAAAAGAAAGCTTCTGGGCCAAGAACAGGTGCTCTAAAACATATGGGGAAATTGCCTCCTGTCCAACTTACAAATGAGTTAGAGAAGGTCTGTCTCAGAAAATCTGAGGATTTAAAAGTTTTTCAGCCACTGTATCGCTCGACTAGATATGTTTCTGCTCCCAGGTTAACGTTGGCACGTTCTGAAGGATGCAAGGGCTAGTTTGGGGGAGACATTTGCAATATGCTGCCTTCGGATGAAGCTGAGGGGAAAAGCATTATCAGCCCCTTAGCAACCGGCTGCCTTGGGAGCTTTTGGGCTGGAGTCATACAAAAGCAAGGCTTGGGGAGCAAGAGCCACTAGAGCCCCTTAATGGAGTTAAAAGGGAAAAAATATGGTTCCCCTGTATCTCTGAAGAAAGCACAGTCCATGACCATGCCCAGATCTGCAATGTCCCACGTGTGCTATGCGTGGGTTCAGAAGGGGTTGAAAACTCAGAGTGAATTGCTTTCCATTGTATTTAGGACAGCCTAGAGGTCCTGAACTGAATTAGGGTCACTGTCCCATTTACTCCAGGGACAAAGAGCTGATGTCTTCCCAAAAGATGTGGGGGGAGGGAGAAGGAAGAAAAAATTAGGAAGGAAGCTGCTTCCAGGGATAGCTTTTTTGCTCTTTTGGTCAGGTGGTTAATATTAAACTCTAGATCAAAAGAACAGATTCATCTGTTAATCTTTTCTTGTTTAAATTTTTAATCTTTTTCAGAATTGTACCTTTGAGATCTTATTGCTGTAAATTCCCCAGACCTCCTAGTTTTACCTTTGTTCTCTCAGTTGCTTAGCTGTTATGGTTTATTTGTATGCAGTTTTCATTTCCTTTATATTTCTCGTTAAAATAAGTGGTTCCAGTTATTCCACTTTTTCTCTCAACACAACCTCCATGCCTGTACTGATACTCTGCCTGCCCCTGAATCCCTTTTGCTAACTGCATTCTATCAAAAACAAACCAATCTAAGGGAACAGGGACAACACAGCACTGACTTAAAAATTCTTCAGTGTTTTCTCCTGATCAAACATTGAATTTGCCTTTAACACAAATTTAATTTACTTCTGAGTCTTTCTGGAACAAGATAGAAAGTAGATACCACCGATTTATGTTTAAACCTCAGCATTTTCTATAGCTCTGAATAAATGTTTTGTTTTCTATTCGATATGGATTTGTGATACTGTACTGAAAAGGTTATATTGTAAAATATTTGAACTCCCATGCCAAATGGAAAGTACCTGAAAGTCCATGCTGTTGAAAGACACAAAGCTAAACACTGTACTGATAACTTTTCTCTCCACTTTCTGATGTCTGTCAATTTAAAAATCTCAAAATTGGTACTATCTTCTTAAACTAAGTTATTACATTTCTAGGTCTAACTGTTAAATATGAGGAGATGTAACTCTAGTGCTGTCTAGTGAGGCTTGACAAAAGCAGTGGGGATTGATTTGCTAGATTAATTTGCTAACTCCTGCATCCTTATGTTTGGAAGACCTGAATATACACATTTACACAACTTTCCGTATGCACCAGGAATGTCAGTTTAGCAGGGTGTGTAAAGATCCATGTGCTGTTAAGTCTTTGCAGGAATTGGAGGAATGACTACAGCCACTTATCCTTAGAAATGAATGTTAAAATGAATTCTAGCTATAGTTAGAGAACAAAGCTAATGTAAATATCTTTGAAAAATGTTTATTTAAGTGTTCATGTAAATGACTGTAGGACTACAGCACTCATAATAAAAAAGATCACACTATTACACAAATATGACTGAATCTTTCTTAAATTGCTTTCATTTTAAGCTGCCATTGAGATTTTTCACAAGTGTGCCTATAGGCTACAAAATTGCCGAAGCGCTTCTAAAGTGAGAAACAGACTAAACAGCAGCATGTACTTCTAGTGTAAATCCTGCTGCCTCAGCCTGCTGAGGCTGCAGAGGAAAGTGATTATAAGGCTCATCCTCATAAAACATTTGCATGCAAAGGCCCTGGCATGTGGAACAGGCAAGTCCAGGATTGCTTTGATGATTTGGCTAAGAGTGCCTTGATGATTTCAAGCAAGTCACTTGAGCCACATCTCCCCAAAATCACTCATCTGATTTTGAGAGTTCAGTTTTGAGGATGTGCTATTTGAGATGTGGCTATGAACTAACTGCACTTCCAACAGACTGGATTTGTAGGTACTCTGCATGTGACCAAAATGGCAACAGCCCAGACACCAAAAATTTCAGACCTGGGGAACTTACCTCTTGGGTGTTTCTATTTCCCTGTTATTAAAATGTGAGAAATAATAAACTAACCCTCTGTAACTTAGGATCTTATGGAACTAACTTTAATATTAAAATGTTATGTAAATAGAAAACAAACCATAGTCTGTTGCCATCCAAACATTTCCAGTAAATTTATGGCTTTGGAAGCCCTTCCAAAATAGCAATTTAAAAAAAAAAAAAAAAACCCGCTGAAATGATCTTACCCCTTTTCCAGAAGATACTGCACAACATTTATGTTCCCACTTGCACATGCAGTCATCAAAGGTGTTTTGTAATACTTATCTCTTATGTCTACTGGCACACCCTCCTCAAATGCCTTCTGTAGAGACAGAATGTCTCCTGCTCTGACAAGGTAGTTAATGTTAATGTATGTTTTCCTTGGCTCATCTATATACCAGGCACAGTCATCGTGCACAGGATGGGCAGATGGGTGGTCTTGGTTAAAATGGTAGCCAGCAGCAATGCTCTGAATAGCCTCAATCATGTACACAGGGAAGCCATCTTCCCTACGTGGACACGCACTCTTTGGAATAACACAAATTGGTACAGGGATGGCAATGCCTCTTTTGCCTCTTCGTTTCTTCCCTTTCTTCCCCTTCTTCCGTTTGGGTCCAAAGGATGTTATAAGACAGCTTTTCTGCAGGTATTTAGAGCCTTTAAAAAATTCTTCAGTGTTGATTCCCTCAGGGTGAGATCCCTCATGCATTTTGGCAATAGTTTGTATTTGTTCAATGTCCACAAAGGCACACTGCTCCTGAATAACTGATACAAAATCATCTTTAGCTACTGTCCCATCTCCTTGGTCAACAGCCTCAAACGCCTTGCGGAGGGCAGCCTGGTGCTCTAAGGACCAGTCGTATAGCCTCAGTGCCCAGCGGGGGTTGTCCTCCTTAGCCCCAGGCTTGGACTGTTTTATAAAAGTATTTTCAATTTTACGCAATTCTGCTGCTGCTGCTTTAAAACCACCTCCCTTGGCAATGGCTCGTGGGGTCTTTGTTAACAAGTTTGTCCACGTAGGATCACAGCCTAAAAATATGGACACAATTTGCTGATAATGCAGTGGAATTTAGTAATTAGTGATTACATAATGTAAGAGACTTGTACTATACATGCAACTAATTGCCACAGGTCTACAATTTTGTACTGTCTTAACTATAAATAGCAACAGTAGATGGAACCACATCATTATCTCAGACTGGAAGGTTAGCCATGTGTCTGTATTTGTTTCCCAAAGGGAGATTCATTGGGCAACCCATGCTCTACTTATCCATCCACTCAAGAATACGTATAGAAAGGCAGAAGTTTAGTTAAAATTTTACATCTTTTACTTAAAGTGGTGAGCAATGTTAAGAAGAAACAAACTAAGATTAAAATGTCTCTCACTGTTCTATACCCCAACCTTGCAATTTGGTGATGGGCCACTAGTTAAATGTTTGAATCGCAAGAACAGAATGTAGGATTTTGCATTGTGCTCTTGAATCAAAGCTTGAAGTGATAAAATTATCTGATTAAGTTAGAAAATGATCATAGCTTTTTTGGAATATGTTTCAATGCCTGTGGGCACCACGTTTTCTCCATGACAACACTGAGATAATTTTTTTTTTAATTATCAGCAAAACAAAAATTAATTTTCTATTGGAAGATTCCATATGATACTTCTAAAAACAATTAAAACCAGAACAACTTAATACAGTCCAGTTCTAAATTCTACAAACCCATGATGTTTCTGATGCTTTCTTTAAGGAATGTTTTATCTCAGCCACATTAGTAGAAATAAGTCATAATAGCCTATGTAACACACTTCTTAATGAGAATTACATATGCTACATGATACCTCAGTCAAATCTTTCATAAATCTTTCCAAGTGAAATCTTTTCTTTAGCACAGAAAAAGAATATACATGATAGTTGCAAAGTAACTTATTTTTCATGTACCTCTTTGCCCTATAAACTTGCAGCAATTTGCGAATCCTCCCTCCGCAGCGTAATGAAGTGGTGTGTTACCATTCATAGCAATCAGGCCCAAGTCTCCATTATAAGCCGAAATAATCCTCAAAATCTAGAAAAACAAAGACAGTACCACCAAAAATCTCATCTGTTTCTTAAGATGGGGAAGTGTGAGAATGATTTACAAATAAATGCAATATCATATATTCCCAGCTTATATAGTGAACTTCTCTCCCATGCCCAGCTGATCAATGTGCACATAACATTCAAGTGTTCTATAGTACTGTGCTTGCTTAACTGAAGAAATTGTTCAGTTGTAGACATCAAGGACAATCTTCACTCCTGCCAGCCTACTGCAGGCCACTGTCTTAAAGTAGCGCTGATGTTGCATGCACAATCAAAACTCCACAATTCTGTATACTTTGAAGATGATATGGGGAATAAGGAAGAAGGTGCCTACCTGCCACTGTTTGCATCTGCTCTTCTTATAATGGTAATGTTTCATCCAAGGCACACAGCTGTGACATGCTACACATTGAGAGAAACAAGCTCTCCAATGGAGCTGCTCACACCAGCCAGCCACACTAGCACACACACTCAGAGGTACCTTGGCAAAAAAGGCTCTGCAATTATGAGAGAGATTCTATCACTGCTGGATTCCCTTTGATACTTAAAAAGAAGCTGCTTTTGATTGCTGATTATTATGCTTTGATCAGCTGAGCTACTGGACTCAAAAAAAAAAAAAAAAAAAAAAACAAACCACCAAACACCCAACCCCCAAAAACCTACCCCAAAAACCTACCCCTGTGGCTTTGCAGCAATGCTTTAATGCCATAAATGATGATACCTCAAAAAAGCCTCCTTTGGCTGCGAAATGTGCAGCACTGTGTCTTTCAAGGTCAAATAGGTTAACATCGACTCCTCTCTCAAGTAGACCACGCACCAGCTCGAGAACACCTTCTCTTGCGGCTTCCATTAAGGCTGTGCGACCTGTAGCCTGCAAGGTAGCAAGAAAACAAGTCAGAATTTGTTTCGTATGCTAATTCAGGTTGGCACAATATGATCTGATTGTTGCAAGGTGGCATAAACCTGAAGGTCTCCTTTTAGGTATTACCGAAAAAAGGAGACAAGTCTAATAGTTTGAAAGATACTTGTAGGTAAACTTTAAGAATCTAGTCATAATGCTGCTAAGATAGTAGTAGTCAAATTCCAGTGACTCAAGTACATTAGTAGCTTGAGCCCCTTGAATAGTCCCCATGAAAATCAATTGCTTAGTTAAGGAATTCTTTATTCTGTGTGCATGCTGTCATGCATGTTTACAAAATTTAACACAAAATACCACCTCTATCATGAAAGAGCATAAGGAGCTACGGCTGGAGGAGTGCTACGGGAAGGCAGAGCAACTGGGGAATTTCCCTACTGCTCTGTCTGAGAGGAAAAGTTCACATTCAAATACATTAGTACTGTCTCTTTTTCTAGATAGTAGTGTATGTTTGTGGTTAGCAGTACCTATTTGCTTCATAATGGCTGACTTTGGTAGATCTGGTGACCTTCCCAAGAACAGAGCACATCTTGGATCAGGGCCTGCTATTAACATGTTGGCCCACAGCACTACTTAGAATATCTGACTTGCCACTCTACAGATGGGCAAAGAGAGCAGTGAGCCGTGGATATTGTTCCACTGAACCATACTTTCTTCACCGATATCCATCTTTCTCTGGTCCTAGCAAACCGTTCCTATTATGGTCCACGTGACCAGGTACGTGCCCATCGTATTACAAAAAAAATGCAAGTTTCTCATATTTCAGGTACACTGAGTGCATGAAGCGGATATGTGTGTGAGAAGATGGGATAAGGATGTCCAAACATTGGTTTTGCTATAGCTACAAGCTAGGAAGGATACTGCAAAACTAGGACCAAAGCAAAAGCCATGGGTAGCTTTAAGGGAAAGCTTGAGCACCTTGACTTGATCAACAGCACAGAGCTTCAGGTCTTTGTTAAATTAAGGAAGGAAACAAATAAATTACTAAGACACATGTACAAAAAAGAGAAAAGAGCTTCTTATGTCTCGTCCCTGCCTTGATTCCCCATCAGATTTTTCATGCTCAACTCATGTTTTAGTGTACATTATTTCAATCCTGAAAACCTTAGGGCGCATCTAGGCAAAGTACAAATCAGTATTGCTCCACTGAAGTACAGTGAATCACAACTCCTAAGAGCTGGCCCAGTTACATTTTGTTATTGTAAAATATTTGCGATCTAATGTACAAAAATCTGAATCGGGATACGTGGTTCAAGCAGAAGACTTAAATGCCTGCTCCTGCAAAAAAGGGTGATATAGAAGAAGGGAATAGGTATGGCCGCAGAGTTAAGCACTTGTCACTGCTTTATTATTTTAATGTGAGGATTTAAGGTCATACACTCCAGTCGTCTGGTAACTATTCTATACTCCTGTATATATGTTCTTAGTTACAGAAATATTCATACTGGGTTTCTTGCATTGGGATTTGCTCCTCTTTCCAAGAAATTCAGACATATTTCTTTAATATCATGAGCTTGCTCACAGGCTTGTAGAAATACAGGCTTCCCATCAGTAGTACAGTTGTTAACATCTGCACCATAATCCAAGGCAATCTGCATGCAGTGGTAGTGCCGTCTTGTAGGTAAAATGCAGTAAAACAAAACACCTGCAAAGAAAACCAGCAGGGATTATGGTGAGACACTAAATTATTAGAAAGGTTACTTGGGCTGTAAGCTTCACAGCTGAATGGACAAAATCCTTCAATAGAGACCCATTAACTTCTCTTAGGGTATATACATGCAAAAAAAGACTTCTAGTTTAGGGCCTTAGAACCTGGGGAGTAAACCAGAATTTAATGTGACATGTCATGGGAGGAACATGATTCTCAATTGCAAGTTATCTTTCAGCTATGTACTGGAGAGACCTATGATTTAAAGGCCTAGACTGTTCAGGGAGAATTATTTTCATTGTCATCAAAACTCGTGTGGCCAATAGCTTCTGTTGAGCTGTAAGGATTATCCTCAACCACGGTTCCTCTCTACAGATTGGACACAACATATGTAGCAAGTGTGTAACACAGTAAGAGGTCATTTTATGGTATTTCTGGTCTGATAAGGTTCCCTTTTACTTACCTTTCCCTTCATTATCCACAGCAGTCATGTCTGCTTTAGCTTTTGCTAATAAATCCAAAACCAACTCATGGCCTAGCTCAGCTGCCTTCATTGCTGGAGTACGTCCCATTTTGTCCTGGACATCTGGATGAGCTCCCTGTTCCAGCAAGAAGCTGCACATGTCAGTGTCATTTTTAATGCAGGCCAAATGAAGGGCACTATATCCTTCCATAGGCTCTGTGAAATTAATGAGATTTGGGAATCCATTCTGGACCAGCTTTTCTATTTGCTTCTTGTCTTTCTGGTGAACGCACTGAAGAAGTTTGTAGATCTGTAAGTTTAGAAGTCTGTTATCTACCGGTAACATCCTGGAATAAGAAATAATGGCTTCTTTCAAGGAAGTAATTTCTGCATGGGGAGAGAAGAAAACATGTAAACTCAGAGATGACATTATAATTACGTGCCAGTAAGAACAGGAATCAAACTATGTTCAAGGCATGAAAATATCCACTTTAACTTGACAGAGCACTAAGCTTTGAATGAATTTATCTCATTTAGTATATACAGTATATATAGAGACTATATAAACACATGTAGCACCTTGCAAAATTGTTCTTTCTAGTCTTCAAACTGTTCTGAAGAAGTCTCATTCAAGGTGAAAATTAAGTTAAGAAACTGTAAGGTAACTGCTTTCCATTCAAGGAACTGTTATAATCTACAATTACTTGGAAGCCTAAGGGGAGGCTGATCATCTGTCACTTTAGTACTTCAAAGGGGAAAAAAAAAAAATCACAAGTCACAGTGTCCTCTGCACTTGCTGAAACATAAAATTGATACTAGCATCACCTCATCAGTACCTGAGCACCTTCTTTTTTTTGGTAGCTGATGCATGAACTTCCTGCTGGGCTATGTACATAAGAGTAAATTGCATTTCTCTGCAGCAAAACCCTTGGGGGGAAAAAGATGCAGACAGTGGGGCACTGGCCTGGAAAAAGGTTCCCCCAGGTGATGCAACACATGCTTCTTGAGAAAAGTGCGGTGCAGGAAACCAGCTTTGCATTTGCCTCAATTCTGAATTTTTTTTAGGCTTGTTAGCCTCTTTTAGCTAGTCTCAGCACTTGTGGCTGGAGGGCCAAGCAAGGGTCAGACATTATAAGGACCATTTCTGAAGCTTGCTTAAGTGGATGGGAAGCTTCCTATCAGCTTCAGCAAGCCTTGGGTCAGCCTCTCCTCCAAAAACAACAGTGTGCTGACAGGACATGCAACAAAAAAATGTGGAGGAACAGTGTCCTGTTAGGGAATCCTTGGGTTTTGTGGGGGTTTTTTCATTAGCAATATAGCCTATAAATGGGACCACTCAGCAATCTGTCTGGCTACTGCTGGGTGCTTTGTGGATGTCCAAGAAAAGGTGAGTTTTAAGAGAGAGATGCAGAAGGATGCACAATTCCAACAGACTTTTTTGAGGCAACATCTCCCATTCTGGAAACAAAGCCTGAGAGAAAACTGCAGGAAAAGTAGAAAAAAATGAATGAAGGCTATTCATGTTGGGAATGGATAGAGAGCGGTAATTTTTTTTACCGCAGGTACATGCCAGTTGTCATTCCTGTAACTACTGTCTTTAATTTCTTTTGAAGTTCTGTGGCCAGCCTACTTTTGGAACAACAGAGACAGGTCAAATTTACTGTTGACAGATTTCTGAGAACTGTCCCTCTTGTGTTTTTTCCTGCTAAACAAGCTACTTAGCACTCTCCCTGTGCACCTAGCCATGCTGTCTAAAGGTACCTGCAGCCCTGAGTCAGGCGCTATGTGCAAAACAACCCCGTTACACCATCCGGCACATCTGACTGCAGGTGATGGCTCCTCCCCTGTAACAGAGTTAAAATAGCAGAGGTGTTTCAGGAGAGGAGTAAGGAAAAGGTAGGGGAGGGCTGTACAACACCTGGAGCCACTTAAAAGCTGCCCTTTCTAGTCTATGGAGCATTGCAAAAATATTGTAAAATGTTAATGTTTTGCTAGAAAAACTGTTTGTCGTTGTAACAGTTTTGACCAGCTCTACACCATGTTTTATTTGACTGGCATTATTATTAGAAGCTGTTCATTTGCCCAAGTGTTTAAGTGGGCACTAAAATGCAAAGACTTTCTCTTTGCAATGAAATCTTGTCAGAACAGGTCAGCTGCTCCCAGAGTTTGGGGGCTTTCTCTATTTAAATATGACATTGCTTAAATGCTAAATTGTTTTCTGTGTAGATCTTACACAACCCTTATTCTGATCATATACAAAGTATATTCTTACATTGAACGATTAAATCATTAAGTAGTAATAACTTTAATCTGTTGCCTGTGGCTTGTTTATTCTCATCCCTACCATGTTGTGCTTCTTGTGGCATATTGTTCTGTGAAAGGGAATAAATGCAGAGATTTTTTTTCTACTGACAGGGGTTACAACTATAGCAGCACTCTAGTCCTAAAGTTTAGAGTTGAGAAATAAGGCTACTTCTGGGTAATGCCCTGGCAGAAGCGAAAACTAGAGTCCCCTATGTAGTCTAGCTTTTAGAGCCTGAAACGTTAGGAAGTAATTTCTGAGCAAATCCTCAACACAGGAAGTTTTTCCTGGCTTCTGAGCACAGGGAAAGAAGTGCTGTAAACTCTGCAGGGGCTGTGGTGAGGAGCAGCAAGAAGGTACTTCAGGGAAGGCTCTTACAGTACTTACACCACTGAAATTCAGCAAAAGAAATGTTTCTAAAGATACTTAGATGGAGCTGACAAGCTTAAATGTTCTCTCATACTCTTGTTCCACTTCCCACCACCGTGCAGCAGTAAGGAACTTGGGTTTACTTCCAAAAACTGGATCGTTTCTTCCCGCTGTTATTCATTATTTGCACCTGGAATTTGCACAGCATTTTTTCAGGAACTCATTTAGGATCAAAATTTGCCTTTTCTTCCCTCCTTTCTCCCCCCTGAAGCTGCAAACACTGAAGAAATTACATTCTCCATGGAAATAGGTTAGTAATGCTACAGAACATGAGCAGCAATGCAGTTGGTAAAAATCTGTTAGTAACATTCGATGAAGGCACAAATGGATAAAATATTCAATGCATATGGATTTGGATTTATTTTATGGATTATCCTTGCCATTCAGCACAGTCCTAGTGCTACCTCTTGCACAAACATTACAGTCTCTGAAGTACAAGCATCCAGAATAGGCATGTCCCGGAATGCCGCGTTTTCCAGCGGGTGAGATGACACACTTGCAAAGCAAGTCTGAACCTAAAGTGCACCTTACACACCCAAGCAACTACTAGTTGTAAGTAAACACCTGCCATCACTGATGTTCCTGTTCTTGCCAGCGTCCACAGCAGTGACACAGCAAAGGGGCAGGAGCGCAAGCGGCACAGGCTGTCACAGGAACAGCTGTGGCTTTGAGAGGCAACAGGAGAATCAGCAGCCCTGGTGGAAAAGGCGGATGTGTGCTGCATGTATTAGACACCACAGAATAGGGTTGAAAAACAACAAACCACACAGTATTCTTGCAATGTCCCTCTATATATGTCTGATGATCATTTTAACTACATGATTAGGTATTACTTGCTCCCTACAACCTTTGCCTCATGCAGGACATGAGATTGACAGCACACCTTACACTTACTGCACACTTTCCTTTTTGCTCACAGGGTAATGCATTACACTCCATTACAATTTTATCCCAAATTCAGTCTGATCAGTTTTTCCTGATGCTTTTGAGACACTTATCATGGTATTCTTTTAATACTTCACACACTGTAACAAAATTATTTCCGTAAACATAAGTGAAATTATTTTCATCACGATGGTGAAGTATGTTGTTATCTCAATTCAACCACCAGTGAGATCCTACCAAGTTTAAAGTCTTTGCCTCAAAGCAGTAAGAACCAACAATTTACATGAAAACAACCATAACATTTTAACTGTGACAGTTAATATTTCTTTGCAGTATTTCTTGAAAGTGACTGGATCAAGTTTTATTAGAAGTTTCTACAGTAACAGAATCAAAGTAAGACAGGTGGGATAGAAAACTCTACCTAGACTCAAGCAAAGTTACAAGCAAATGAAACAGGCTTCTATAATGAAAATATAACTACAGCATTCTGCAAATTTTCATTAAGTTAATACTACCAACCACACGTACTTCATTGAGTTTTTATCACTTAACCCGTAACAGATCTTTTAATGGAAAATGAGGGATTGTTAACGTGGCTTTGAGACAGTCATGCTCTGGGGAGGACTTTATGAAGCTATAATCATAAATCCCAAGCTTGTAACATCTGCTTAGCAACAATTTTATCTGTTGACAAACAACAGAATCGCTACCTTCATTCTGCCAGCTTGTATCATTTTGGTTGAGAGCATGAACTCATTTCAAATTCACATTACTCCTTTTCCCGGTACACCCATGTCCTGGTTTCAGCTGAGACAGAGTTAATTTTCTTTATAGTGGCTGGTATGGGGCTATGTTTTGGATTGGTGCTGAAGACAGTGTTGATAATACAGAGATGTTTTAGTTGTTGCTGTACTGGTCAAGGACTTTTCAGCTCCCCGTGCTCTGCCAGGTGCAGAAGAAGCTGGGAGGGGACACAGCCAGGAGAGTTGATCCAAACTGACCAAAGGGCTATTCCATACCACATGACGTCATGCTCAGTATATAAAGCTGGGGAAGAAGAAGGAAGGGGGGACGTTCAGAGTGATGGCGTTTGTCTTCCCAAGGAACCATTACGCGTGATGGAGCCCTGCTTTCCTGGAGATGGCTGAACACCCGCCTGCCCATGGGAAGCAGTGAATGAATTCCTTGCTTTGCTTTGCTTGTGTGCGCGGCTTTTGCTTTACCTATTAAACTGTTTTTATCTCAACCCACGAGTTTTCTTACTTTTGCTCTTCCGATTCTCTCCCCCATCCCACCGGGGGGGACTGAGCGAGCGGCTGCATGGTGCTTAGTTGCCGGCTGGGGCTAAACCACGACAAACCAGTATTAAGAAAATAATTTTAATCAGATTATTGTTTTCTCACAAAGCTTTCCAAGCTGTGATCGAGGTACACTGATAGAGAGGGAAGGTCTGGTGGCCAGGGCTCTCACTGACTGACTCTCTGTCAAAGCCTGGAGCCTGACTGCTGCTGGAAGCACTTGTGACTCCTTTTTCAATGTTGTCAACATTTTCAGTTTCAACATTTCAAGTTGAAAATATCCCTTTAATTATCACTATTCACAAACCAGTAAACAAAATTTTCATGTGCTTTATCTTTACTGAGAGAAAATAGCTTAGCACTTTCTAAATTTAATCTATTTGCATGCTGGCCACAAAGATAAGCATGAGCCCTATATGCTGGTATAAAAGAAACCAATATGGTAACAGTGCCACACTATATTTACAGCTTTGTACAAATAATTGCACTGGATTTTTGGCTGTGACTAATGTTTAATAGGAGTGATGCAGCAAAATCCTCCTAAAACTGAATTCCAGTATAATGAATAGCCTATAATGCTGGGTTTTCTCTTCGAGCCCTTCTTGGTGATAACTCTCAAGAAATGCTTTGCCTTGGGCTGAGGCATAGCTTAGCACTGAGTGATGGTTGCTTCCTTGGCGCTTCACAGAATCACAGAATCACAGAATCATATAGGTTGGAAAAGACCTTTAAGATCATCGAGTCCAACCATAAACCTAACACTGCCAAAAACCATCACTACACCATGTCTCTAAGTACCTCATCCAAACGTCCTTTAAATACCTCCAGGGATGGCGACTCAACCACTTCCCTGGGCAGTCTGTTCCAATGCTTGATAACCCTCTCGGTGAAGTAAAATTTCCTCATATCCAGTCTAAACCTCCCCTGGCGCAACTTGAGGCCATTTCCTCTTGTCCTATCACTTGTTACCTGGGAGAAGAGACCGACCCCCACCTCTCTACAACCTCCTTTCAGGTAGTTGTAGAGAGCGATGAGGTCTCCCCTCAGCCTCCTTTTCTCCAGGCTAAACAGTCCCAGCTCCCTCAGCCGCTCCTCATAAGACTTCTGCTCCAGACCCTTCACCAGCTTCGTTGCCCTTCTCTGTACGCGCTCCAGTACCTCAATATCCCTCTTGTAGTGGGGGGCCCAAAACTGAACACAGTATTCGAGGTGCGGCCTCACCAGTGCCGAGTACAGGGGCACAATCACTTCCCTAGTCCTGCTGGCCACGCTATTTTTGATACAGGCCAGGATGCCATTGGCCTTCTTGGCCGCCTGGGCACACTGCTGGCTCATATTCAGGCGGCTGTCAACCAACACCCCCAGGTCCTTCTCTGCCAGGCAGCTTTCCAGTGAGCTTCCTGTCTGAACTGAGCAGGTTTCAATCTCGTGTTGAGATCTCGGCCCAGATACAGCCCTCTGGGAAACTGAGCCCAGTCCTGAGCACTGTAAAGACAGTCCTGAGGTCATGGCTGGACTAGATCAGAAGATGTGTATTCTTTTGTCTTTGGTTTGCCTTGCAACTTCTAGTCACTTTAGTGTTCATCCAAAATGGAACGTAATAGAAAGTGGCCAGCCTGCTTCAGGGAGGGCAAGCAGCCCTGGGGGCCAGCCAGCACCTGGCAATCACGTATATGAGTAACACCTGCTGGGGACAGGGGCTGAGAGGAGGTTGCTCCTCAGCTAGGAGGAGAGCTTGGGCTCTCTGCAAGCCTCTGGACTGCTGAGGAGTTGGTGATGAGGTACCCAGGAGTGAGGAACAGGGTGTGCAACCATGTCCACAGAGCCTGAAGTGCTGAGGGCCCTGGAGAAGCCAGGTGAGGGATAAATCTGGTGTTAGTTGATTTTCCTTGGGTTGTGACTCAGAGGAATGGGTGGCCTGTAGAGGAGACTGGCTTTAATGGGAGAAAAACTGCTGGAAAGGGAATACGTTGCAGAGCTGGTGTTGACCCACACTGTACTTAAGTGGTAAGGACTTGCTTGTCTGACGATGCAGAAAGACAAACTGAGGTAAATTTCAGTCCGCCCTCCTCTGAGAGAGGTGCCAGGCATAAAGGGGGGTGCTGATGTCTAGCGTGGAGTGTTTCTTTTAGAAATCTGAAGCACGGCAGCTCTGTGCTGCCGCTCCTGCTGTGCCCCTCTCCCCCTCGCCCTTAGGTGGACCCACATCACATGCAGCACCCTGCACTTGCGTTTCTTGCCCAGGCGTGCTGAGAGCCGGATTAAGCCTTCACAACCCGCCGGCTCTACCCCAACCCCTCCTAAACCGCTAGAGAGGCGCCGCCCCGCCCCGCCTCACCCGACGCGCCCCTCACCGGGCACTCACCTGAAGAACCACGGGCCCCCGAGAGCCCGGCGGCCGCGGCCGGGGTTCCCCCGCCTCAGCGCCGCGCCGCCCCGCCGGCCCGCGTCGCGCCCGCCATTGTCGCTCGCCGCCTCCTTGGCAACGGGGCGCCGCCGCGCGCCTGTCCTGGCAACGGCGTCGCGCGGCGGGCGGTTGGGAGGGGAGAGAGGCGTGAGGCGGCGGCTCCCCTCAGGGCCCCGGCCCGGCGTGCTCGGTACGGACGAGCGCCTTGCCGCCCTCGGAACGGCGGGCTGAGGCGGGGCACGCAGTCAGGCCGCTGGTTTACGGGAGGAGGTTGGTGATGAGTGTCGGCGGGGAGGGAGAGAGCGGCCGCTGGGCTTGGTATAGCCATCCCCTGAGTGGGTGCCGGGGCCTGGTCAGCCCTGAGGGTCACTGGGCTGTGTCGGCAACGCTGGGTGCGCCAGCTTCCCCGTGTCGCCTCTTGCCTTCGTGGGGGGAAAAGTATTTGGTGTCTTTATCTTCTGTGGTGCCACGGGGAAAGAGTTGGATGTCATGGCCTTTGACGTTTTCTTACTGTTGACTTGCTTTCTTGCCAAACCTCCTTTTCCTCTCGTGGAAAGCAGTACAGTATAGTTGTTTTACCTCTAAATCTTACTACAATCACTGGCCACAAAAAGGGAGTTACAAGATCTGTGTATAACCCAGCTTCGTAGCCATCCCCAGAGGGTTTGTGTAGCACTACAATATAAATGAGGTGTTAGACTTGAATTGAAACATAACTGTTCATAGACCTGACTGGAAGGAGAAACCTATTTACAGAGAAAAATGTCAGTGCCAACGAATAGGGAAAAATGCTTAAAACTGTTTAAGCCAGTTGAAGCATAAGTCATTCTAGAAGGCAAACACCACTAACACCGGGACTACCCAAGCTCTCTGTATTTCTTTTCTGTCCCATTTCCTTTAGTGTCTGATTTCAGCCTCTGCGTGCTGCAAACCAACTGGCCCTTGGTGCTCTCATTGGGCTCAGTAATCCTGTATGGGATAATGGCAGAGAGGCTGGCTGCTGCAGTGAGACTCTTTGTCTTGCACCTAGCCAAGACTGGCTATTGAATTATTTGCAAAATACCTCTAGCATTAGGAAGTTCAACAACAAAGTTGGTTTTTGATAAGAAATCTCTTCTGCCAGGGAAGTGGTGAAGCGCAACTGGATGCATGTCCAACAGCAGGGAAAGGCGAGTTGATGCAAGGCATGGGACTGTGTGGTGAGTCACAACAAGAGATAACATTGTTTTAGCATAAAGCATTTAATTATTTCCCCTGCAAGGAGTACCATTTGTACAGTAGCTATTTCGTGCTAGCACTTTGTAGTGCGAATTGGCTGGATTATTAGTCTTGCACTGTTCTCCCTCAGTGGATTGCTTTCCTTTTTGGAAAATATACCGTCCAGACCCTTCTCCCTTTTCTTCTTGGTCACACTAAATAGATGCTGCAGACATGGCACAGCAGAGGTTTCCCTGCCTGTTCTGTGTAAGATTTTTTTGCTTTTGCTGTTGCCACAAACAAGGAGACACATGTGTTTGGCCTAAGGCCCAGGTGAATTCTTTTTTTTTTCACTTTGTAGAGTAGCACACATTAAATGCACATTAGAAAAGCTAGCACATGTATTTTGAAATTTAGTCCGATATGAAAATAACTGAAGATTCTGTCTGAAACACCTGCATGACTTAACTCTGGAAACTGTGGAAACTCTGGAACCAGACCATAAGAAGTGTAGGTACTTGGAATTTCACCCCAAGTGTGTGGATGTGTGTATAAGTGCATGTGCGTTTGGGGGGAATATTTAGATTTTTAAGCTTGATTTATTTTCTCACAGTGATCATCCTTCCGTGAGCTTTTTGAGAATGATAATGAGGACTCATGATTCAAGAAGCAAAAGATCCTTTTTCAACAGCTGAACATCATACTGGATGTTTCAAAGCAATGTGGCTTCAAGAGCAGAGCATCTCTGCCTTGCTGGCTGCTGCTCTGGTATTAGGGTACTGCAACATCTCCAAAATAAATAGGATCAAAATCCTATTAGAGAAACTCACAGTATTCCCTGCTTTTAGAGATAGATAAATAAAGCTCGCCAGAGAAAATTATTCCAAGGTCTGAAGCCTCAAGCTGTTGGGCTCTTTTTGGCTGACGGCTCAGTTTAGGAGGAGTGCCAAGCTAATGCAGGAATGCAAGTGGGATGGCGGTGGTAAAAATGTAACTGACTGCACTAAGGAAAGAAAGGTGTAAACTGCCCAGAGCTTTGAACATACCCTAGAGCCTTGCAGCTGGAGATTACAGCTTCCAGAGCCAAACCTGGGAAACACATCACAGCCCCAGTCAAGACATAGTTTTTGCACGGTTTGGTACAGACCAAGGTGTCTGCGCACCACCTGAGTCTTCATCTGAGGGCAGGGCTGTCCAGAGGTTTGATGTGGTGTAAATTAGGGTGGCTTTGAAGCTGCTGTGTCCTGGATGCTCTAAGCGTGCACCCTCCCCTCGCACACAGGGACATCTCTAGCAGCTCACAGTCAGGAAGGAGCAATGTCTGCTCCTGGGACAATCCCAGAGGTTCTCCACTGGCTTCATGGTTACCTGGATGAATGCAATCTGTGGAGCCCATAGCAGACAGGTTTTGCCCACAGTGTCAGCATCTGATAATGAGATAATCGGTAGTAAGTCATTTCCTAACCAGGGCTATTCCAAAGAACATTTATTACTGAGGAGCATATATGTTTTCCCCTTGTTTTACACACTCTTAAACATTAACCTCAGTTGCTCCCACAACATACATGCTTCATCGTACTAGGTAAAGCCCCCATTACTGATATGCTCACTTTACAGCTCCAAAATGGTCTAATTACACATGAAAAGATTTTGCTGCTGAACAGCTGCTTCAAAGTATTTGAAATACAAAGGCTGTGAAGTTTTATTTGATGCTAGCAGAAGGTGCCAGACTGACAGCACTATGCAGCCCCTGCATAGAACAAGTGAAATAATATAGCTGTCATCCTCAGTATCACTTGCTCTCTTTGTATTGTGCTGGTTTTTATCTGTTGATGTAAAAGCACAAGGATGTACAAACATCCCACAGCTGACCTCTGGAAGGAGGCTGTGCACCATAAGGACTCTCATGCTGGTTGGCTCCAGAGTCCTGCTGATATCAGTGGGAGCTGGGCTAGATGATAGCCTGACTTCTGCTGGAAGGTGTGCTTGGGGATTGCATGGTTTTTCACTTAAGCCTTTTACTGTGCGAGTAATTATTACTGTTACTCATCTCTCCGGATTCTGATGCTCCTGCAAAAGATCTGCTGCATGGTGCGTTACACTCAAAAATCTCCTTGTTTAGATTTGCCAGGCTGGGAGAATGACACAAACTTACACATTTGGCTAATTCTGAAGGTCATCTGGACTATTTCAGCTAGCTGTGAGTTACACTGAGGGAGCATGAGATCAAATCAGGGTGTTAATATTGCTAGGTGTCAATAAAACTCTCTGCTTAGCCCATCCATAACACTGCAGTGGGAGTGAAGTGCTGTTGCAGCTGCTCAGGGGGTGTGTGTGTAACTGGTGGTGATGCTCACAGCAACACTGACTGTGAGCGCAGAAGTACAGCTCCTCTACCCGCTGGAACAGCCTGTGGCCCAGGCTGGGGAGTTGTCATGGGGGCATTTCTCAAACTGTGCCCTCTCAAGTTAGGGGAATAGTCTCCTTCTGGAAGGAACAATGAACTTCTGGAGACGACCTTTGTTTCACGCAGCAGCACAACCACCTCAAAACTGTGCTGGTAGGTAATACCCTGCTACTCCTTGTGTTATATGTGTATTTTCTGGGCTCCGCTCTGTTTCTTTTTTGATGACGCTGTATGAAGCTGTTATTATCACTCAGATCAATGCACAAGTTACTAAACCAATTTAACTTAACTTTTTTGCTCTTCTTTATATTCTTTCTGTAATTGCTTACTGTCAAAAACAATGCTCATTCTTTCTGCCAATTAATATGCGCTCTTAGGAATAAGCCCTTGCATAGAAGAGAAAACCCATGAAATAACTGATGTAAGTGCTTAGTAAGAAAGCCCCACAATGACTGGAATTTACCTCCTGACTAAACCTCTGTAAAATCCATGTGCATGTTAATACAGCTAGCAGAGGGCTCCATAACCCATGGTGGTATCATGTCTGCTTACGTACTTTGTTAGGTCCCTGATACTATGTGCCTGGAGAAGAGACTTGGGAGGAAAGCTGCATCTCTTTTGTGCTGGTTGTTTTCGAGGGAAAAATTAATTTTTTCCCAAACTGTCAGCAGGTCTTATAAAAGATGAGCAGTGATAAAAGCTAACGTGTTCTGCCAAGAAGTTCTCTGTTGAATGCAATCTGAGATGAATGTTATATAGAAAAACAGTCTCAGGAAAGTGTCTGCAGCAGGTTAGCTGAGTATTGGGAGAGAAGCATTTCAGATATACAAGTAGTGTCAATAGAGGGGTTTTTTTGTCTTTTATTTTTGTCACCTAAGTTTTTCATAAAACACTGTAACTGTTGCTTATTTTGGATGTTGTAAATACAGGCTTCTTGTATGCGTCTGCACTTTAACTTGACTTGAGGTAAAGGTGATTTCAGGGTTACTGGGTAGGAGGGAGGCACTCCTCACCCAACAATGTGGCAAAGTAACAAAAGGGATGGTGGGGCAGTCCAGCAATTGCGCACTAACCAGCATGTGCTCCCCAGGCACCGCGTGGGCCAGGATAAAGGCTCGGATCCCTGGAGTCGGGTGAGCTTTCCAGTGACACATAGGTGGGCAGGAGTTCAGCTGAAAAGCTGACAGCTCTGGGGGTCCTCGGAGTTTGTCACTGACTTGGTTAGCAACGTTTGTTCACTAAAGGCTTCTGTAACTAATCCGGCAACTTCTGTACCCTATGAGACCTGTGGGAGGGAGTGCTGCACCCCTTTCATCCCCATTTCTTATGACGGTCTCTTTCCTATTAAGCCCAGGGACTCTGAAATAATTCCCGCTACTTTTTTTTACATGTACTTGTCTAACGCTGTGCCTTGGAACACATATAACTCAGTGGGAGGATTCCAGATGACTTTCAGTGGGAGTGCATCAGGCCTGTTGATAACTGAAGCTCTGACTCTCTCTTGATTAGTTCTTTATATGCAGATCATAATATTAAAAAGCTGAGGGGGAAGACAAAAGATAATAATTTTGTAGCTGTTTTTCAGTTAGCTTCCACACTGACAGGTTAGATGGCAATGAAAATACAAACTGCCTTCATTTGTCCCATCTGTTCCCATCCGGCCTGTCACTGTACCCCATGTGAGATACTACACACTGCAAGTTCTTAGTTTTCAAGACAAAGGAGTAAATGTTCTGGAGTGTTGCTCATCTGATGTTACATGAGGCTACTGAAATATTGATGACATGCTTCATCACATACACAGCAAATAACTTCCAACTGAAAATTCCTCCTTTATTTCATGTCGTCAGTATCTGGGAGGCAGATCTTCTGGTGGTGCTGGCTCTCAGCAACAACTTATCACAGTAGCTTTTAGAAATGCAAATAGGAGGGAGACCACGTAATGGAAAGCGACATTGTCTTTCAGGCAGAGAGAAGCACATGTATCCTAGGCCTGATGGGTAAACATCTGGGTTTCAAAGCTGCTTGTTGAGTTCAGTGCTACTTACTGTACGGAAAGGTAATCTGCACAAAGAATGGCTAAGAGCATGAAAGCAACTCTTCCAAAGCCATGTAAGGCTGCTGAAATCCCTGAGGTCAAGCAGGGGGAATTCCTATACAAGAAATCAATTGGTTCAGTTACAATAAGCCTTGTTCCTCTTCCCTTGCTTGGCCTTGCTTAGTTGTGGTTAAATAAGGAGAGTGGATGATAATCATCTGATTATCTTGCTGTTGATAGGCTGTGGAACAGGTGGGGGCCCTGGCTTGTCCTCTTGCCAATGCCAGCTCCAGGGATGGCTCCAGCTTTTGGAAAGAGAAGTAAGATGTTCCACAATCTAAAACAGGTGCAGTAAGATGGCTGTTCCACTGCTGAGTGTATCAGGAGAGGACCTGGAATACTCAGTCTGTTTGCTCATCTCACCTATGTTTCTGACTCAGACTGCCCAATTACCCACCACGAGAGAGAGTAACTTTTCTCAGTAATTAATTAAATATATTAGGAAAGACTGCCCAAGTATAGGATGCAATTTCTGGTTCAGACCAAAAAGTTAACTAGGTCAACTTACAGCAGAGTCTTCGGTTTGATATGGGAGACCTGGCATGGGGGAGGCTAATGCTCCACGCTGCTGCCTTGTATCTACCAGTGTCACCACAGTTGATCCCAGCTATTCTGGGATCTTTTGGTCCCAGAGTTCTTGTATTTTGTGCCGTGCCACAACCAAGCAAAGTTTAAAACTGTATATGTGTAAACCAGCAATCTTTTCCACAACAGTTAGCAGGAGACTGCTAATGAAGCCACTATGCTCAATTACTCTCATAGATACATGTTACTAAAGTTTTCCTGTTCATGTTAATAGATGGTTTTTTCATCAGACCTCATTCTCTTTAACAGTAGCAAAACCCAAGCTCCAGGCTGAATATGTTCTTTCTAAGCTACAGGTTGCTACTGCATACTGATATTTGTCACCTTGGTGTTTAGCTCTGACTACGCTTTAGGTTAATGCATTGACTAATCCAGACAGTAGATAAAAGAGTTTATTTGGGATTGAATATTCATTTTTAAATGGAATATGCTACTTATTTTCCAAAGTCCATGACATCCTCGCTTTGTTACAGGTTTATCCAGAACACTTGAAAAAGTACTGAACTGTAGTTAGCCAAGACACTGTTTCCATATTACAGCTTTATTATTCGACGCTTCCTAACTTTCTAACAGTCACTTAACTCCATTCAGATTATTTCAAGGTCTATTGCTCATTCCTAACTTTTCCATTAACCTCTTCCCATCACCCCTAAGAAATTACTACTCGGATTCCTACAAATAAGGTATTTTCATCTCTGCTGTAATGATTTCAGGTGTGTAGTTGCCCTGTAGGATATGCTCCATTTTGTCTCCATCATGTCTGTAACACTATAATCTGGCATTGCATTAGAACAAGCTGCATTAAATTTTCTAGGCAATACCTAAAGCAGCGTAAGTGGCCGTATTTTTTTTTTTCCACATGGGAGAAATAAAGTTACCTAGACAAATGTATTAATTTTACATGGGGTCCTGTATGTTTTTTCCCTGTGAATAAGTGACAGTTCTGACTAGGGAGACCCTCCAAAGTTTGTATCGGTGTCATTATACTGATTTCTGGGGCATTAGATTCAGGCCTGGCTTTCACATTTTAAAAACCTGCCCCGCCTGAGTCACTGAATAGTACCAATGTAGACTATGCAAGTTTTACTTTACTCTGAGCATAAGACAAAATGGAATCCATCACAATGGTCGGGAATAAAGCACACACAAACACCAGTGCTTTTTCTTTCAGCTTTGCTACCATGTAACGCGCCTTGGGTGCAGGAGAAGTTAAAGCATCTACCATAGCATCTACAACTTCATTGCCATTAGTGCTTCCTTTGCTGAGCATGCTGTTGAAAAAGTTTACCCGCTCTTGAACATACTCCTTATTGTAAACTGCCTTCTCCTCTTCACTGAGTTCATTCCAAATCTCTTCGGCACTGATTGGTGGCTGAATTTTTGTACAGCGTGCATAATTTCCTGGCTGAATAATACAGACCTAAAAGCAAGATGTAAAACTTATCAAGATGCAATCAGTCATTCTGAATTCAATTAAATACTATAGTCAGTAAAACAGATCAAAAGCTTTCTGCAGACAGATTTCTTCCAGAAAATGCTGTTTTGTTGAAATTTTAACCTTGAAAACTTGACTGAAATCAAATACATTCCCGTGAAATGTTCAAGATTGCAGAGGTGCTTTATTCTGACTTCCTCATTTTGCTCTGATGTTAATGTTCTTGTTTTGACTACTCAGCATACCTTCACAGAATGCAATAGTGCATCTTTGATTTTTATAGAATGCTTAATGGTATAAATGTTTTGACAATACTAAGACAAAGCATTTCAGTATGACTTTGATGTCTCCAGAGTGGAATGCTTTGGATTTTTCACTCGGTGGCGAATCTTGCAAGGGGTGATTTCTTGCCCCAATTTGGGACAAAAGGAGATGTCAAAGAAAATTAGAAGGTCCTGGGGAAAGAAGTGCTGTTTTCCCCAAGTAGGTGTAATTAAAAGCAAAATAGGCCTTGTCAGCCAAGTACAGAGGGGACCAAAGGTCCTGGTCTAGCTGTCACTGAAGTCATTCGCAAATTTCCATAGATTTCTGTGCATGTAGATTTAAATTGAAAGCAAAGACATCCTTTGCTGCTCCGCCTGTTTTCTTTGCATGTGTTGTTGCTGCTGTTCTAACTTCTGGGGAATTTCAGGGCAGGCTAAGCACTCACAGTATGCATGCTTTTGCTCAGTGAGCAGCGGGCTCGTTCAAACTATTTGTAGATATGCAACATTAAAAACTGCAGCATTTAACTGACCTGATTTCTAAAGACTACAACACGAGGTGAGGAAAAAACGGTGCTGAGCTGTGTAAGAGACTTGGGGATCTGACAGGCGTTCTCTGGAAAGTCTGTGGTAATATAAAACCTTAATGTCTCCAATCTGCCACCCAGCCCATCTATCAGAGGCTACCACCTGTGTGTCAGTACCGGCATGTGCCTGCCTCTCGGCCTGCACAGCAATTGGCGCACTGCATACCGGAAGGGTTGAGGTGCTATATATGGGGAGCAGGAAAGGATGCGGGTAAGCTCCAGCAGAGAGACAGCATGCGTAGCTGGGGGCATCTTATGCTGCCTCAGGTAGGTTTGTCACAGGGCATCTTTTGGAGCCCTCCCTTTGGGTGCTATTTTCAAAAGTGTTTAGTATTAGCCAAACTAATGCCAATAGTAAACTTCCCACATTTATTTTAAACAAAGGAGGTTTGAAAACTTCATGTTTTGGAGCTTTCTGGAGTTGGCTAGGAGAGGAGAGATGATGCTTTTTTCCCTTCCTTGTTTTTCTGTAGCCTTCTTTCTAATAGAAGACACATACTTTGTTTCCTGTAGGCAGCCAGCTTGCCTGGCCAGAATTCAGTGGGACAGAGCCATAGCTCCATCTGTTCCTTGCCACCTCTGGGTGACTTTCTCCTGAAAGGACAAAGGGAATGACAGGGCAGGGGAGGGGAGCACAGGGAAGAGGGACCGCGTATTCTGCAGGCTCTCTGCAGGGTAGGTTCCAAGACAAACGCCAGCCAGTGTCTTGCATACGGTGAGAAACAGAAAAGCAACTCTCATAGATATTCTGGAAATATTTGTCAGCCTGGCTCACGGTATTGTGTGCTGGGGCTGTTCCAGGGGTGGGGGAACAGTAAAAATCCCCAAACACCCAGTGTAACTAACTTGTTAAACTAAGCTCTTCCATGTGTTTGAGATTATCCTCAGCTAATCGCTTCAAATCCTCATCATGCTGTGTGGTATTAGGATGTGTAAAATCCCTTGCATTTTATAGCATTGTATATTTATCCAAGAAGGGTAGTTAATAGATGCATAGCTGTAATTTCTTCCAACACAAAGCTTATAAACAGTACTGTAAATCTGTGTACGTAAAGAGTACACCAATGTAAATCCTCTAGGGAAGACTTTTAGTGTTTTAGAAGTGTTTCAGCAGTGGAGTGACTCCAAGGAAGAAGCCTAGTGAAGCTACTTAGTGATCTAAGCTTCAGGTTTGACTATCAGTGTTGCTTAGACAGGGCACTAAGAGCACTCTTAGAGCCTCTTAGGTTAAGAGAATAAAAACATAATTACTCTGCACAATACTGCCTCCTGCAGTGTAGCTGTTCCCACAAAAAAGAAGGAGCTTTTAAGCACTGATGTTGGGGGAGAGGGGAGAGGGGAGAGAGGGAGAGAGAGGGAGAGAGAGGGAGAGAGGGGGGGGGGGGGGGGGAGAGAGGGAGAGAGAGGGAGAGGGGGGGGGAGGGGGGGGGAGAGAGGGAGAGAGAGAGAGGGAGAGAGAGAGAGGGAGGGAGAGAGAGAGGGAGGGAGAGAGAGAGGGAGGGAGAGAGAGAGGGAGGGAGAGAGAGAGAGAGAGAGAGAGAGAGAACCCTAAACCCCCCAGGTAGGTGACAAGCCTTCCTTTTCACTGCACATCGCTCACACCCGGGCTCTTTGCTCCCGCAGCCACCCCAGAGAAAGTTTCAGTTACCTGGTACTGTTATGAGCTCTTCACAGAGCATGGCACTGCTCAGACAGGCCCAAGGTCAGAAAGTTTGTCCACTGTAGAGGATGTGGAGAAAGGGTGGAAGTTGCAGTGTTGGCACAAAGAGGAGGAGCACTATCCCACAGCTTCTCAGAACTGCAAATATCACTCAGGTCTGCTGTTCTCTGTGATTTCCAGCTCACTGATTAGCCACAGAGAAACCACCTCTTTCTGAGGGGAAGCTGCACCCATGGATTCAGCTATGATCTCTATCTTTGTCATTTCGATGCATGGATCTTACTTTGCACAAGATTACATGTTATTTTGCATACACTTGTTCCCTTGGCCAAAATTTCCACCCCCATGCCATTGTCTGGTATTCTTTGTGCAAGTCGCTTGCTTCTTTCCCCACAAAAAGATGCATTTCAGCTCTGTAGGAAGTTTCAGGAGTGAAACTTCTCTCTTTCTCATATGAAAAATCAATGTTAGAAATAGCAGGGAGTTTCACACAACAGCTACTCGTTACATCACTTACCCGGACACCAAACTTCTTCATTTCCAGTCTTAAAGCATCACAAAATTTTTCAATAGCTGCCTTGGTCATAGAATAAGTGCCATTTCCCAGAGAAAAATAGGCAATAATGCTGGACATGAAAACAATACGTCCTGGAAAGAAAATAGTGCAAATAACATAACTTCACTCTCAGTCTTTAACATAGAATTGATTTACCTGAGTCTTCTCAGCTACTAATAAGGTGGTATTTAGCATGATGCTGTTTTACTACATAGTATGCCAAAGTTGCACTGTGTAAGTGTGCAGTCCCAGCACAGAAGTGCACTCAGCTCTGTTAAGCAGAGAACTTCACACAAAAATCTTCCTTCCATCTAGTGACAGATGCTGGACTAGACAAAGCGGAACACATTCCCAATGTGCTGCTTATTCCTTCTGAGTCTGAGACAGGATGAAAGAGATGGAAACAAAGCAGTCCCCTAAAAACTTTAGACTGAAAAATAGTAATAAAAGGCTATCCTAGTAATAGGAGAAGGACTGCAAAGGAGAGGAGCAGATGATTTTCCCTGTGGTGGATATATGACTACTAATACCATTTTTTCTGCACTAATGATGTCTCTGCATTGAGACCTGGCTTACAACTGTGCATATAAAGTCAAAATCAGACTGTACAGTGATAAGCTTCACCAGAGAAAGGTGACTTGACAAAATGTGTGTGGCCTTACACTGTCTTGCTGTGATTTCCCTGATCTGTGCTGCTTTTTTCCCCTTTATAACTCTGGCCGAGTGCAGGCATGCCTTAAATAGCAGAGATTTCTGATTTGAGGCACTGGGCTGTTGTTCATGTCCATTCTTTACTTACAAACTTCTATCACATAGTCATACCGTAGAGTAAGAAATGTGTGAATGTGGGTATAGATGTACCAGAGGTGAGAGAGAAGATGGCCTCGTCGCTAACAATACAGAGCGCATAGTTGCACTCCTATTGCTGCCACAGATGTAGATAACGTCTGGGCCCCAGATCTGACCAAATGGTATAGGCTTGTGGGATATCAGAAGGGTATCATGGGAATGCAGTGAAATCTGTCATTCTGAATTAGGTTCCATGCCTTCCTACACAGCGTCTGGAATAAATCTTATATACAACAATGGGAGAACAACTACCAGCTTGCTGATCAAGATGCTACATCAGCTGGCCTGGCCATCTGGAAAAGTTATGGGGAAATGTTGCTGCTCCTCAGAGTAGGATGCTTAATTCCAGGCTGGAGGGCGATACCTCCCTTTACAAGTATTAATAATCTTGAAGGTTTCTTGGAACAGGTGCTCATCCTAAAACAGCAGTAAGCCCCTTCCTTCAGAAAACAGCTACTGGGTAAGTGATGCTAGGATGACCTCTGCTGCCTTTATCCAGTAGCTAAGTGATTTGGGGCACACACCCAGGATGTGGGACACGTCATTTAACTTCTCTCTTTGCCTAACGTAATTGAAAACCAACTGTCCCAGGAGAATGCTCTAACATCCATGATTCAAGCTTTTCATTTGGAGAGGCCACTTGCTGCCCCTAAAAACATGAGCGTTAGCTATCCTGGCTGTTCCTGCAAGGAAGGAGATGGGAAACCTAGGATTCTTTCTAGAAGTGCCCTGGCCTCCTCTCTTACATAGATGGGACTTGAAAATGGAGTGCAGGCAAGGAAGCATTGACAGCCAGGAGTAAGATGCAGAGCGCCCTTTTGAGATAAGGTACTACGTATGCGCAGCCATCCAGACCCAAATCTTCTAAAAGTTTATGCGTGTTTAATATCATACACACAATTAGTCCTTTTCACTTCAAAGTAATGCCTTGCAATTCACAAAGTCAGACAAATACCTCTGGTGGATCAGCATCACTGAGTTTTAGCAGGAAGTAGGACATCACAGAAAAAAAGTGATGTCTCCCCGTATAATGGCCATGTAACACATCCATTGTTTCTCACTGAGTATATGCAATAGCACATTCTTTTACAAAAACACATCCAGCTTGCAGTATTTAAAAGTTTCTTTCTTCTTGCATCAAAATATCATCAACCGAAGGCAACCAAGCAGAAGCAAGCAGAGTAGCCAAAAAGGGGATGCTTTTATCTTACCAACATTTTGTGTAACGGTGACATCTGGGGATTCCAGATGAAACCTAGCCCTTACTGTGCTTGATGCTGTATACACACAGAACAAATCCTCACCTTAAAGAGCTTACAACGTAAATAGGCAAGCTAAGCAAAAGAGGAAGAAAGGAAAAAGGTATTTTTGTTTCCCAAATATAGATGGGGACAGGTAGGGAACAAACTGCAAAGCAATTGAGACATGCTGCAATGCTGTAGAGGGCTATTTGAACCATTTCTTCTCAGAAGGATAAAGCCCACACATATGGAGGTCCATGCAAATGCATTTATCCCATTCGATACCCAGGCATCTCTGTACGGCACTGATTCACATACTTGAAGTTTCCTGCCCAGGGTCATAGAGAGGATCTTGCTAGGCCTGGAATCGGAAGCTGGATGTCTCTAGTTCATCTCTGTAAGATCATCCTTCCTCTCCCAATTGCCAAACAGTAAAACAGTAAAGTCTAAATAATAAAGTTAAGCAGGAGTTTATTGGATCTTTGTGTTTTCTGATTGTCAGTTCTTACAAAGTCTTGCCTGGGCTTAATGATCTACTGTAAGCATTTTTTTTCTCTCTTTTTGAGTCAAACACTGAGGTAATTCATTATTTGTAAATACTTTTTTCTATATATTGTAAAGACAGAATCTTTAAGGTTATTTTTTCCCCTTAGGACTTTACCCTCTTTTCAGGATCAAGTTGTTCTTTCAGGCCACACAGAAGGAGGCTGTCATTTCAGTTCAATGAGAGACAATTAAGGCTTCTTTTATAGATGCTACATTACCCTGATTATAGTAAGCTAATTATTCTACCACTCTAAATAACAGTGGATTAGCATTACCCTTGTATTTCCTTAGAAGGGGAAGAAATGCCAGGGTTGTCCTGATGCTCCCAAGGAGATTCACATCTGTGAATTTCTCATATTTCTCCATAGACAGCCACCCTGTCTCGCCAAACGTTGATATTCCTGCATTGTTGACAAGCCCCCAGAAACCTATGGAAGAGAAATGTCTCAACAAGCATTTTTCACTGCAAAATAACCACCGTTAGGTGACAAAAAACTAGTGATTTGGACCCTTGGAAACAACTTTTCAGTTGTGTTATCTTTTTGTCTTTTCCACTTATAAGTGCAGGCATGTTTTGTTTAATGAAGGAATGTAATTGTGGCCATTACCCGGACTATGTAAGTCTCAGTGCTATTTAATAATCACTCACTTTATAGTCGTCTTAAGTTATTTATGAATAACATGATCTAGGAGACTACATCTTACTGCCAATGCTGTGTGCCATGATATTTTAATTACTTTAACCCCACTGTGTGCTATGAGCAGCTTTGTGAAAATTATATTAAGCAGTTTAAAGACTAAGGGCTAATATTTTCAAAGTGCCTGACTAATTGAGAAGCCTATGTCTTGGCTCCTTTTCCAGGATTTGAGCTTCGATTCCTTCTGAAATCAGCCAGAATCAGGTACATGGGTGTAGCATTGGGTAAAGTAACCAAGTAAGTCAGTGGCTACAGTATTTTTTTTTATTTTGTACTCTTGGACAACTCTATTCCCCTCATAACAACGGGTTTTGGTGCTAAGGAGCCCAGCCCCCTGAAATGCAGTAAGATTCCAGTGTTTACAAGCAGAAATTTATTGGTAGCAAAGCTTGTTCTGACACAACTCTCTGCCAGAAAGTGCAAGCCCTTTAGCCCAAAGCCACAGAACACACCACGTGAGTACTGCGCAGTGCTAATAACCTCAACTGTTGGAAATGCTTTTTCATTGAAGCATAGAGTACTTGCAGTTTAGAGCTGACGTGCTGACTAAATGCTGGTTAAGCCATGCTGACTTGTTCTTGCCTTCAGAGCACACATCTGTAGATGTACAGTAAAGCAGTAAGTGACACGGTGCTTTTGAAAACATTCCCGTTTCTGTCCTCAAATCCTGACTGAGGGTATTTCTAGGGTGACCAGCAGTGTAACTAAGAAGTACATAGGGTAGCCTGACTTGCACTGAAATAGCTAAGTTTGCAACGTGTCTCTGCCAGCCTTGACAATTTTGCTTATGCATTTTTTTTTTAGGATTTCTTGTACATGTCTGAGGCAAATGATTGTTTTGCCATGCCTTCTAGAGGATCTCCAAGCCTAGGTTTCTGGTGAGGCAGAGTCGGTAACAGTGCCTCTCTCCCTTCCTCTGGACACAGGGTCTGGGGCACAGGTGTGATGTCAACCCAGCTGTAGCCTCCTGTACCTGTGGAGGCAAAGATGTTCTCAGGGGACCTTTGGTCACCCTGGTGAAGGTACTGCAGAAACGCTTGGGCTGAACTCTTTTTCTTTCTGATCTTCTCTGTCAAAGCTACTGCGATAATTTCATGGTATCTTGGTCCTTCCAGAGCCCTGCCAAGAACTGCTAATACAGGATTTCATTCACAACAATAGTTAAAGCTGAAACAAACAATTTTTTGAATTAGTTTGTAAAGCAGACCTCTAAGCTTTCCTAACATATATACACTACTTGTACTATGTAATGAAATTGGTGTTTAAACAGAGAAAGAAATTTCTTTCAGTGAATGTATCATTTGCAGAGCAAAACACTCAAATTCAGGGAATTTACTACACAGAACCTAGATAGCCCTGTCCTCCAAAGAGAATAAATCATTATTCAGCAGTCTGGCACACAGCAATCCTTGACACCGGGACCTCTCTTATAACTTCAGATACAGACTGACTCCTGTCCTAGTAATGCAGCAGTTTCCTGTGTACTCACCTCTTTTCTACTGCCCCAAATGTTAGTGGACAGAGGAGAGGAAATGGACAAAAAAATTGGCCACTAGAATTGGGCACCCTTGACTTCCTTCTTCCTCCTGCCATTGCCCTGTTATTGCAGGCCTTTCCATCATTCTGTGGCTTTATTTCTCCTTCTTAAAATGGAACTAGCCCCATGGGACTGACCTCCTTGTAAAACGCTTCAAGATCAATGGATTAGACAGTCCTCTGTAAAAGCTAATTATCAATATTTCTGTACTTGCACATGATCTGATCTGCAGATGGACTGAGTAGTTGCACACCCCATCTGTTTCTACTTAAGGCTGGAGGTCTCTGTACTCAGGTTTATTTTTACATAACCTAACTCTAACACACACAAACTAAAGCCCGGTATCACTGTAAAAGCTGTTCCCTGATCTTCTCAGCTTTACCTCTTCTAACTGAAAAAAAGGATGCAGTTGCTTCTGCCACTGCATCCTGCACAGCACAGCAAGAACACTTGCTCCACATGTCCCTGAATTCATTAGGACTTCAGAAATACAGCCATTAAACTTTAGACAACTGATTTTCTTCCTCTTTCTCTAAACTGTGAAACACAGAATTTAGCTTGCAAGGCTTCAGTTTTCTGTCCAGCTATTTGCCTCATGCACTTCAAAGAGCCCAGGCGGTTAGTGGTGAAGCCAGCCTGTGTTTATAAACAGGCAGAGTTCCCAGAATAATGGCTCATTCTTTCTGTGCAGTGGCCAAATCATAAGTCAAGAGGAGAAAAACTGGCTTGAGTTAAACAGACTCTTCTGAAGAGAAGATTAAGTAAAACATAAAAAGAGATTTTGCTAAGCATCAGCTCAAAACATTTTGTTTGCCCTCAAGCAAAACATATTGTTTCTTAGAACATTTTGGCATTCCCGAATGGGAAATGTATTTTCCTGCCACTCTGTTCAGTTGAATCAATTTGCAAAATTCTACCCAAATAATGAACAGCTGATTATCCCCTTACGCCACTTTTTCAGAAAATTTCCTACCTCCTGAGAAACAACCTGCCCAGCTATGTACTCAGGGTACTTGAATCTGCTTTGGTCTTCCTTTCCTGAAATGTTTGTGGTAAAAATTAATGCTATAAATGTGCATACAAAATATATTGTATATTTTCTTAGACAAATGCAGCTCAGGTAACCTGAGAAATACAGTCCTTAGATGGAAATCTAGAAGGATAAGGCACAAGTAAGAATTGAACAGCAGAAGGAAGAAGACATTGCATTTCCTCAGCGTGTCCACGCACAGATGCATTAGGAAAAAGCAGCTGATGTTTGATCTGGAAGGGAAAAATTACTCAGACTGTCAAAACAGAACTCAGTGCAAGCACAGTTTAGGAAGAGGAGTGTTAGACTATGCTACAGCAAGCAGGGAATAAACAAACTGGAAAGCAGAACTGGACGTCAAAAGAGATTTTTACTGATCTCTGGGTTGGGAAAGTAGATCCTGAGGACAAAGATTAAGAGATGTAGCAGGGGATCTAAAGAATCACTTTAGGAAACCTAACTTAAGATTAGTGAGGCTTTCAGGAGAAGAACACTAGCTCTCACATAACCTCCCAGATAATTTCTACTTCAAGAGATGTTGACCAAAAGGCACATATCCAAAGTCCATATTTAGGCCCAAAAGATGCCTGATATTTTTCCAGAAACTTGTAACAGTACTCTTCCTATTCAAGTCAATCAAGCCGTGTGCTTGCAAAACTTTTTGAAAATCAGGCTGTTTCTATGTAGGTGCCTACACACAGATAATATCTGAATTTGGCCAGATTTTCTGAACTCAAACATGTATTCTTGGTATCGCTGATCTTTGGAGTTTCTCATCTAAACCTGAGCCCATGCAAAAATGACAGGCTTTTTCCTGAAAGATTCCAATCCAATACTAAGGGAAACCAGCCAAAGGAAGGAGAGTGTGATTTGCCATATTCCCTTGAAAAAATGAAGAGAGGGAACAAGTCAATCTGTCTGTGGCAATGCAAGGTGTCTGTGGTAATATGTCAGCTGAGACTCCTGAGTTTCAGATACATACCATCCTTTGCTCGGAATATTATGTTGTGGTTGTCTTCATTGCAAGGATGAGTCTATTTGAATAGGAAGCCTGGGCTAAAATATGGTACCAGGGGCCTACTGGGTGGATTCCGTGAATAGGAAATCTTAATTAAGCGGAGGAGAGTATTTAGTAACTTTGGAGTAGGAAGTAGGACTAAAACTAATATCCCTCCCTTCCAGCTAGCTACAGGTCACCCACTCGCAAGAGTCAAGGAGAGGAAGAGAAATTCCTGTTTTAAAAAGAAGCAGCAAATCAGAAAAAAATTAGGTTTGCTGTAGAGCTTAAGAAAGTTGCAAATCAACATGCTCCAAAGTCCTCGTCTACTTCATGTTAGTTTTAATGTGCAAGTGCAAGAAGTTTCTTCTTTTTAAGCAAGAAAGGACTCTCAATATTTTAGAAAGTCATCTTAATGGGTGCACAAGCCATAAAAAACAATAAAGAACAAGAAAGACATCAGAGCCAGCAGATTTTTGTGGAGACATATTAGTTAGCTCTGGAGAATGAGCTACGCACCATGGAAATTGATTTGCCATTCTTTTCAGACATAATTTCACAGTCTAGAATAGAACCAATATTTACAAGGAAACAAACTATGTGAAGTGGCAGAATGTCCAGCTAGGTGTGTTACCAGTAGTTTGGGTTTCTACTCTTGTATAACAGAGGGAGAGAAGACAAGGTGGAGCTTGGGTTAGTTATCTCACGGTTACAGCATAACTAGAAGGTGTAGGGAGTACTGTGCTTTATTCCTCAGATTTAGTTGTACATTTTATACTGAATAATCTACTTCAAGCAGAAATTATCCTGGGCACAGGAAAATACCAGAGCATGGTATTCCTCCATCCTGGATTACTTCCCTTGCCACCAGCAACTGCTGAGTGAGGCTTCTTGGATTCATTCTCCCCAGACCCAGGAATTTCTCATGCCTTTCCATGCAGTGAACTGAGTTAGTGGGAGAGTGTGACTCTCACGTCCCGTGGAGGCCACAATTAGGTGGTTAGGTTTTTCATTGGACTCTAGGCAAAAAATACAAGCTTTACAGTGTAGACCTGCAGCCTGTTCAACTTGGGTCTAGGTTTGAAGCAACTAAAATCTGCCGAAGAACAAGATTCAGGAGGGACTTGAGCTCTCTGAGCCTCTGTTCATTGCCAGCTTCTTGTCTGGAGAGCCCTCCGTTGTAAATGGTACACTCTTCAGGACAGAGGCTCTCTTACTTTGTCCGTATATCAGGTCTAGAACAAAAGAGTATGTGATGCTGACTGGGCTCAATAGGCTTTATGGAAGTACAAGCAGAAACAAGAGCATTCTGCAGGTTTGAAAGGAGGAAAAGAGTGTATAGAGACGTAATAAATGCAAGAAAACATGTATTTTCATCAACTACAAGAGAAGATTTAAGATAAAGGACAAAATTTTGGCTTATCAGTCAGATTAAGATGACTTGGAAGACAGCATATCTGCCAATGTCTGGCATTCAAAAAAGTCATACTTGTCTGAGACGCACAGTCCATGGAAAGGATGATACTGTAACAATAAAGAATAAATATCTAAATTTTTACCAGGATTTACTCTGAGCTATTTAAACACAGCATGCAAAAAGTGATCATTGTTTAACTGCTTTCTCATTGTTTCGGTACGTCTTCTGCGGTTTTAGTTTGGAAGGCATAGCCTTTGCATACTTACCATTAAACCTGGAGATTGCTGAAGTGGTTTCTTTGTGACCATTTTTGGAATGATACGGGAGTGTTTTAGCGATCTGAATTTATAAGTCCAGCACGCTGGTGTGGCGTACGTAAAATCTTTGGTACCTGAAACTGATTATAGTAAAAATGGCATAAAGCGCAGAGAGGGAACAATCCCTAAGCAAACATGTAGTGATTCGCACAGATGGATGCCTCTTCTCAGTTTCTACAGGGTCTTGCTGAATAGAATTATCCTGTTCTGAGGGGGAGGGAGAGACAGAGACAGAACTGTCCAATGGTACTTTCCAGCTAAAAAGGGCATCCCGAACACTGTCAGTAACTATTTTAAAGGTGGATGTTTTCACAGCTTTTTAAGTAAGATAATCTATGATCTACTATAACCTTTCAGCACAACCCTGGATTCCTACATCAGTTTGAATTGTTTGTGCAAAACCCAAAAGCAGATTTTCTGTCTGTCCAATGCTTATTTAAAACAGTCTACTGGACTCACCACCTGCTCTTGTTCTCCTTATTACAAATGTCCAACATGTACTAGTTTGGTCAGTCTCCTGGTGTAGGCTGTGGATGCTGCTGTCTGTGATCAGCACAGTTTCACCACGGAGATTTCCTCAACTGGTGGGACACTGCGGCACACGCTCCACTGCCCACCCTTTGGGAACCTTTGGGTAGCAGATAAAACGTTGTGTGCTTGTCACACACTTTTCTCGTCTTCTAGGTACTTTCAGAACATACGTGCAATTACAGATGGCTCAGAATTCTCTTTCCTAATGAAAAAGAATTTCATTTAAAAAATCTTTGACCCAAATGTAAAAAAATTACAATTTCTATCTTTAACAAATAAATTGGTTAATATGAGAGCTAACCTTCAATTGAATAGTTAAACTGAAATTGTTTTTATGAAGCTAAAATACCAAAGAAAACAACACATCTATTTTCAGAGGTGCCAAGAATGAACACTCCTACTGAAGTCTCTTGCTTAAAGATTCTACATAAGTAGAGTATCCTCACAGTTTCATTACGTTTGAGATAAAAATATTTATGCCCCTATATTTTATAAATTATGAAGACGACTTGTGGCATTCACTCCGTTAATATCAGACATTAAAATAACTCTTTTGCTCCTTTTTATTTAATAAACTTAGGAGGACTATTACTTGATAATTGGAAGTTTTCCCAAATGGCAAATGTGCTATCTGGATCTATACAACTACATTTTCTTTTCTGCCTTTGCAGCGTACCCTCAAAATGCTGCAGCAGAAGAGCTGACCGACAATGGAAAAAGGTTTCATAAAACGTGTGTTCTGTCTGTGCATGCCCAGCCCTGTGTTAGAGGTGTAAGGGCCTGACTGACAACTCAAGAAAACCACTGTCTGTGCACACGCCGTGCGCATGCTGCATTCCAACACTGGCTGTGCTCATGTGTCTTTCCTGGCCCCTCCAGCAAGCCCTGATGTCTCTAGCATGATTTGCCTCGATCTGAAGGCACGTCCACACACCTGTGAGGAGCAAAGACACCCAGCAAGTTAGCGCTGAACTGTGGACTCAAGAGTCTACATGGTAACATGAACACGACCATTGCATAAGCTGCCAGAATTACAGGATAAATTATCTGTAACCCAGAGTTTCAGGTGACCCAGTCCCCATTGAGCCTGTAAGGGCTTTTGTGAGTCATCTGCATTGTCGCTGCAGCTTGGGAAAGAGCCTGAGAGGGGAAGGCTCTGCCTCTTAATCAGATAAGGTCAAGATCAACCATAAATACATGTACTTAATGAGCAGCATCTAGGCTTTTTCTTACTTCACTTCTCATTTCATCCCTTTCCCAACGTGCTAATGAACGAGGCAGGCAGAGGTCTTGCATTTTGTTATCATTCCGCATGCTTTATTCTCCGCCTATACTCCCTGTATTTGTCTGTAATTCTGAGGGAATCTTACTTCTGAGCCTGAGTAAGCCTGCTCTGCGCCAAGTGTATCCCCCAGTATTACACTGGGTGACTCTCGCCCTGCAGCCTAAGCGGGCAAGGAGGTAACTGTGGTCCTACTACCTGCGCCCTGTCATGTGTTCTGAGGGGATAACCCAGGATTTAGGTTGTCTGCGATTATTTGGCAAGCTAAAGTCTATCCATTCTCCTGGCTGTACGCTCGCTGCAGGGCGTATAATTGACAGGTTTCCTTTTAAGTAACCCATCCATGGACTAGCTTGACAAACCTCAAGTTGTACCGAGAAGCAGCTGGTTCGGTATGGCAGGGCAGCTGTCCTCTCTGCATTCTTTTTATTCATTCCCCCTTTCACAAATCGTGCCTAGAAATACATCACCTTCCCGCCACCTCCTACACGCGAACTTGTTCTTCTCAGCTTTCCCTGCGGTTTCCTCCTGTCGGACACCTGCAGAGGGATCCCGGGGACCCCCGCACTCGGGGATTTCCTCTTCTGGTAGAAAGGTGACGCTCACCCGTGGCGCGCTCTTCAGCGCACCCACTTTCCACTGTCGGCATCTTTGGATGGGCCCCAGCGTGTGTACGGCTTAGCTAGGCACCAACGCACTTTTATATTAAAAGACTGTTGTTATTACTGATAGCGGTAATTAGCACCGTTAATAACAGTGCTCCCTAGCCACGAGCCGTGCCGGTCCAGCTGACCCTCTCAGGCAGCTCCCTGTCAGCAGCCCCTCCAAGCCCCGGGCGAACCGCGGGGCCGTTTTCGGGGCTCCGTGTCCGCCGGTCCTGCCGCCGCTGCCCGCCCCTCGCCCTGCCCGTCAGCCGCCTCGCCCAGGCCGGCCGGCAGGTGGGGCCGGGGATAGCGGGCGGACGCGCCCGGGGCTCCGGCTGGGGGGCGGCTACCGGCCGGTAGCCGAGAGCGGGGCTCGCGCCGCCGCCCACCCCGCGGCCGCCGCCGGTCCCAACAGCCGCCCCGCTCGCCTCGCCTCGCCTCTCCTCACCTCGCTCGGGCATGTGGCTGAGCACCAGCTCCTTAGCGGCCAGCACGTCGCGGGCGCGGGTGACATCGAGCCGCAGGACGCGCAGGCGGCCGGCGGCGGCCTCCCGCTGCAGCCGCCGCGCCCCCTCGCCGTCGGGGTAGAGGCAGCCGGCGAAGACGGTGAAGCCGAGGCGGTGGAGGCGGAGGGCCAGGAGGTGCCCGAAACCGCTGTCGCAGCCGGTGATGAGCACGGCCCGGCCGGCCGGCTCCAGCCGCGCCGCCCTGCGCCGCCACAGCCGCGCCAGCGGCGGCAGCAGGAGGAGGAGGAGGAGAGGGGCCACGGCCCACATGCTGCCCGCGCCGCCGCCGCGCCGTGCGGGCGGAAGGGAGGCCGCGGGGATTGTCCGGTCTGCCCGCCCGCTATCCCCTCCCCCCATCCCCTCCCTCCATCCCCTCCCCCCCGCTATCCCCTCCCCCGCCCGCTATCCCCTCCCCCGGGCAGTGGCGTCCAGCAGGCACCGCCCTCGCCTCGCGGCCTTCCGGGGGCTTGCGCGGGGCCTGGGCCCGGGCTCCGGGTCCTCCCCTCCGAGCAGCGGTGGGGAGGAGAGCCGGCATCCTAGTGAAGCCTCGGGCTTGGTGGGGGTCTCTGCCCGCCGGGGAGGGGGGACCTTTTTCACCCCATGCTTCTCGTGGCTTGTCCGGAAAAAACAGCACAGGCTGTAAGCATCGTGCGATGGCCTGTCAGCTGGATCTGTGCGGTCCAAAGGGAGCTGGGTTGTGCCGAAATCCAGTGCTGAAGTTATCGTGGACAGTTCAACCCCTCTGCCCACCTGAGTTTCACACAGTCGCGTCGCTACAGACTAGCCACAGGGTACGAACTGAAAGCATCATGAGTATTTCTAGATCCGTGAAATGGGGATTTCTAATACAGCTGCATTATTACGTTATAGTTGTTGTATGTTATGTTATCGTATTAAACTGATGTGGGTTCTTTATGGCCCAGATCTGTATCTGCTATGTTACATCCAGGGTGCCTATAAACACTCCCTGGTGGAGCAAAACGCCTGTTTCTTGTAGGCTAAAATGACAGTATTACATTGCTGAACAAAGATCCCTGAGAGCTAAGATTACAGGAGAAATTTGATTAGGCAGTGTTTTCTTTGCCATTTCTTTCGCCTGAGAAACTCTCCAAGCAGCTATTGGAAGGGATAGTATGTCATATCTGCCTCATCTGAGTAAAATGAAATGGTTGAAAGAACCAGATGCCTTTATTAATTGCGATTTAAAGTTGGCTTGTGAAAAATACGAAGGGGCCCGAGTCATTCATTGACATATACACAGCAGCAAGAGGAAGGCTGCAGGACTTAACACACACAGGGATGGTCCTAATGATTTGCTTAATTTGCATTACTGTAGCTCCACACTCAGCCTTGTTCACTTTTAGTGGTTTGTCTTAAATACCCTCTGTATCTGGATGTGGCAGAGGGGTTTCAGAACCAGTGGCACCCTGCTGTCCATGAGTCTCCAGAAATGGCACTGGTCCCTGCAATCGGCTGTGTTTCATATTTGTGTGGGGATCCCTTTGCACTGACACACAGTGCTCTGAATGACATTCTCAGGAGAAAGGGAATAATTATTGTTTAAATCTCTTTTCCATGGGCTGAGGCAGTCATGTGTCTTTACTCTTGTTGGCTGCCCACCTGTCTAGATTTACTTTAGCTTTAAATTGGTCAGTGCTCTCTCTTCTGCACTGCTCAGGTCTCCTGTAAGCATTGCGTAATAGGACTTAAAGCCTCAAGTGGCTTGGAAAAGGAGGTTATGCTTTGCTGCTGGGAGACAAAGTAGGAAGCGGAATGGTTAAACCCCAAAGAAGACATCCAGATATCTGTCCTCAGGATTATTTATTTGATCATCCATCACACTGGGAGAGGCTGCCCTTTTTTAGTCTTCAAAAGATCACTGTCTTCTGCAACTACATGAGTCACAAAGCTTTGACATTTAAAAAATGTTGTGCAACCCTCAAAATCATGAGAGTTGGTAACAGCCTGTCCTCCAGCCAGCTTCCCTGTCTGATTCCCTCTGGCATAAAAAGATGGAGAGGGATTCCAGATTCACCTCCTCCATGCCTCCTACCCACCTCTCCTCCACGTCTGCCAGTCTCTACTCTCTCAGCTTTCATGTCCCGTTAATAACATGAAGATCACAGGCAGTGACAAAACCATTCTCCTGAAGAATAAAAGGTGACCCAACTAACCTCTGAATCTTATGCTGTCTCTATTCCAAATAAACTTCAAAAAATATTAAAAATGTGGCACACAAACGTGGCACGCTCTCATCTGAGAACCGGAGCAGTATGTTGTCAAAGCAACAGAATAGTTTAGGCTGAAAGTTATGGATTAGAACTGTATCCTTCACAGTTAGAAACAACTTCATGACTACCTAGTCCAGTAAATGAGGCCACTTAGGTCTACAGTGCAGAGTATTTGCAGTAGAATTTCTCTATTTGTTGGAATGATTTTCCTCTGGTTTATATTATTCTGTTCCTAACTCATATACATATATGTGTACACACACGCATACACATGCATACATGTTAATATTCATATTGAATTTATGACTCTATGTTTTGTCTAGTTTCTGAAATCCCTTTTTCATCTTTAGAACTCATTTTAATTAAAAACTACTAAGTTTTTATCTCTGTCTTAATCTGTTCTACCTCTTATGTTATTCAAGTCAATTGTGGTTTACCTGTAGCCAGTTTAAGCAAAGGTCTGGATTTTGTGGAAGTAGATGAAGAAATGGAAGATGCTTAGAGGCTGGTATTGGTGAGGATCTGGACAAGTCTGCACCTAGAACATGCCCAGGGATCTTCCACTCTTCCTGAGAGCCTTTCTGGGAACAGCAACCTGTGAAGCTTATGCTTAAAGCTTTCCTCTAGGTCACCCAATAAGTTTCACAGTGTGAAATAACAAGTTGCTACAGTTAAAAAGCTGAAGAACAAGCTTCCCAGAGGCATCATCATCTCTTCTTAGGTGATTAAATAAGCAGATACTCAGAAGTGCTGCATTCCTGAGGACTACGGTGGCTGCAGTTCTTCCACACCTTGGAAAATTGGGCCATTTCCAGAAGTGCCAAACTGTGGATTTAAGGCATTTAAGATTAGGTTCCTCTTGGGAAAAATACTGCTCGGATCTTACCAGCCTCCATTAGTTATTGGTCCAAATCAAATTACATGGAAAAAATGATGCTATAACTTTTTTGTTGAGCAGAGAAGTGTTGCCATGTTGTCCCTACCCTCAAAACACAGAGTGCATTTCTAAAGGACTCTCCGTTTGTTCTCAGGCAATGGCTGGAAAGGACCACGATAAAGGAGACTTGGGATGGGCTGTGCTCCTCCAGTACACCCCAGGACTTCCAGCCTGACTTCAGGGAATAAAGATCTGCTTTTAACCTAGTTCCTGAGCAGAGGGTTAGTGGCTGTGAGGAGCAGAGCTTGCTACGGGACATTTAAATAATATGCACAGATCTTTGTCCAGCATAGCTCTGGTAGAAATCAAGATACAACGGAGGGGAGGAGGCAGTGTAGCTTCTCTCTGCCCTTAATTTCCTTCTTATCTTTTTGCTTCTTCTCATGTCTACTCACCTCTGTTTATTTTACCCATTCTCTTCTTCCTGTTCCCTCAGACCCTCATCCCTCTATTCCTCCTGGCAGTCTTACCGCAAATTGGAGTTGTCTCAAAATGTGCCATCTGTCATGCTCAGTGGTACCCACTCTCGGTAGTGGGTAGGAGGAGTAATGATATTTGATGTCTTTCTTACAGCCTCAGCTCTCCAGCGTCGTGTGGAAGTCATTATTATTTTTATTTTCTGAAGCAAAGATGAAACTCTGATGCCTTTTCAGGTAACTGCAGAGCCATCCTTGGTTTTACAGGAGTCACTTTTGGTACAAAGTGTCTCTTTGTCAAAGCTTCAGAAAAATGCTGAGAATGTGACAGAGTGCCTCCTAAAAGCTCCAAATAACCAAGCAAACCTAGGAAACAATAAACACAGACCCCTCTTTTGTTTAACGTTTTTATGCTTTTGAAGCCAGGTTCATGATTTCCAGGGTGCAGGATCAGGATTTCTGACCTGTAGGAGCTGGCTGTGTTACACGCACTTCACCATGAATGCGACTCTGCCATCCATTGTGTCTTGCCAGCTCAGAGTCCAGACCACTTAGCTTGCCTCTTGCCATTATAGAGTGAATAGCATAGCATGCTGCTGACCTTAGCTGGGACTTTTTGATACTGATAGAGTGAAAATGATGCTTATCTAACAGAAAGAAACATGAAACTCATCTTGACCAGCCCATCTGGATAGAAGTTTAGCAAAATACGTTCCTACCTTCTAATGCTAACATGCAAATGACACTGCTTGCTGCAACTATCCAAAAAGCTGAAATCGAATCCGCTTCTGCAGGCAAGCATTTCAGGATTGGGAAAACTAGCTTTCCAGGAAGAAAATTAAAATAGTGTATTTTTGGTGCAGCTAAACAGCCAAAGACGTTCTGAACAGAAACGCTTGGAGTTTTTAGAGATGGCAAGCTGTGCGTCCTAGTTCGGGATTCAGCCAGTGAACGCTCTGCTGTGGTGTCAAAGGAAGGGAGCCAATTGAAGGTTGTCATTGCATGTAATTAGATAGGAGCAGTTGCATGTGGGCTGTGCATGGGGAATATCAACTCTTTGAAGACTAAGCAGGATGTCTGGGTCTGTATAATGTGATGAGCTGTATTAAAATCTTATTGCATATTTTAAAAATCCTGGATTCGGTTGACAAAACAGATTTAGGATGCCATTGCTCAGTGTGTCATAAAAGAGAGGTGGCTTCCTTTTAAAGGGCAAGGCAGGAATATCTCTACCCATGAAATATTTTCAAATACCTGTCACTGAGTACAGTGTCCAGTCTATTCCAGAGACGATGTCTTCCATTTGTCAGAAGTTATTTGATTAAGTCCCTAGGATTAAGTCCTTTCTGGCAGTATTGGAGTAGTAGCAAACAAAGAAAGGGAGACGGGAGGGAAATTCTCTTAGAAGCAGGAAAATCCGCCTTCTCCCCTAACCTGAAGTGACTGATCCTCTTTAAACTGGAACACCCCTGGCTCAGGGACAGATATGTCATGGTTCAGCTGGTGTATCCTTGTGCATGGACAGTGTGGAAGGTGAAAAGACACCTTATACCTTCAATTATTACATTCCAGAAACAAACAAAAAATTAAACACTGTTTTGTCTCATTTCTAACTTGCAAGACAAATGTTGGACGATTCTGACTTGAAAATGCTGCTGCAAAATGACCCAAAGGGAGTAAAAATGCTTAGACTGCTTCTCCACACAGACTAATACCCATTTCTGTCATGGAAGGATTACCGCAGCGTACCAAATTGAGAGCTTCAAGCGGAGGTGGAGGATAAGGATGAGGGGAGATCAAGTTTCCTTCTCTTCCTGGTGACCAGAGCTAGAAAATGCTGAAATCAAAGTGGTTTCCTCCAGCACATATTTTCACCTTGGCCACGCAGTGCAAACATAGTTAGATTCATCACGTAAACCGTTTTGAACCTGAGGGTTACTGAAAAAGAGGCACAACATTATGAGAGTAGGATTTATCTCTGGTTAAAAGTTAATTCAGTTTGAGAAAGAGCGTGTGTTTGAACACAGTGGCTCTTCCTGAGCATCTCCGTATGATGAAAAGCCCTTACACTGTTGGACTATTGGGAAATTCCAGTGGTGTCAGAGTAGATACAAAATCAGCTCAATGGTGATAAACTGATCCAGCATAAACATTAGCAAATTGGAAAAGAATTTTACCCGAGCCCTAAATATGCCACTCCAAATCTGCCCAGAATCAACTTTCAGTAATTTTGATTAATACTGTATAATCAGGGCCTCAAAAAGCAGAGGACACATTTACATTGATTTGACTGCAAATTCTCACAATGCAAGAGGTAGAAACGTGAAATCTGACTCAAGTTGCTATATCCTCAAACATCAGTAAGAAAATACCAGGACCTTCCCTCCTTTCCGAGGGCATAGCTTACCCCTGTAAGGACAGGGTGCTCATGAAAGCACCAGGGTCCATTAGCAATTTTTAAGCTAGCTCTGATAGTCTCACATCCGAACTGGAGCCAAAACTTTCTGAAGTCAATACAAAGATTTCTGTTGCTTTTGGATGCCTGATTGCACTGTATCGATGCAATGACAGAACAGCAGTAGCCTGGAGCTCATACGGTGACATAGGCAGCAGGGTTTTAGCTTTTATGTAAGAAGTATGCTGAGCTTGCTGTTTCTGACCTTAGTATTCCACACCGGCACCTATAGATTTGCCTGTTGAAGCTGTTATTTTTATGGAAAATCTATCCTACTGACCATGTTACAAGCTGAACGACTCCATCATCTGTGCTCCTCTATAATCTTCCAAAGCCAGGGACCTGAAGCTTTGCAGTTTGCTTAGATCAGCAGAGCAAAATATTGACAGTACTGTGTTATTTGCACTTGGGAGTTGTTATTTCCAGGAAAATGCATGTGCCAGACGATGCCCACGAGATGGCAGCCTATGCAGTAGAAAAATGGGCCCTGTTTACACCTCCAGGAAAAGAGGATTATCCTGTACATGTGCCACCTTCCCTCTGCAGGCAAAAGTGGCCTCTGCTCTGCAGCCCCGGCCAGCACACTCTGCGCAAGGTTTAAGCATTCCGGTAATGCTGTGCAGATGTGCCAGCTCTCACCTGCACTGCCAGATCTGATGGGTGGGAAGCAGGTGAGACACGCTGACAAGCATGGAAATGCCACAGAGAAACCAGACAAGCTGGGATGTTTTAGAGGTATAGCAGGAAAGTTACATCCCTGAAAACACGGAGTCTGGAGGGGGGATGCAATGAAAGAGACCTAGGAGGCAGAAGGCCAAAAAATACTTTGTGCTGATTAGCAGCAAAAGAGCTCCGAGTTTGCAGTGCAATAAATATACATGAGCACAGGCAGGTGCTGCTCCTTCTCTGACTTTGCATAAAACAGTATCTCTGATTTGTGTTCCTTGGTGCCATCGACTTACAGGCTTCAGAAGGACATATGTTCGTTCATCCTGGAGAACGACCTAGGTGAGGCTAGCAACTGAATAGCCCCAGATGGCTACATCTTTCTAGGGTAAAGTAACCTTCACACAAAGGACAGATTGTGCTTTTAGGTGATGACCAGCCACAGCCATCAGTCTGCTGGATAAGCACCCATCCAGCAGGTCTGTCAGCAGGCAAAATGGTGTCCTAAGGATTTAATTCTGGTACAGGTGAAGATGCAGATAATTTACTGTCATCCTTCACTAGTTAAGGGCATAAATTAGAGGGCTGATGGTTTAAGGGCCTATTTCCCTTGTGCTTGATCGTTCAAGGACAACCCAGAATGTGGCGCATAATTTGCCAGTTGGTCCAAACTGGAGGAGTCTAGACACCGATTTCTACTAGAAATAGCTCTATGGAAATTACTCTGCAATTTTGTATTGAGTATCATTTGCCTCTGCTTAGCAGTATGCCAGCTGGTAGTGAGGGCACAAGGATGGGTAAGGAAGTGGAGGAGAAGTGGCCTACAGCCACAGGGCAAACCAGAGACCAAGTGTGACAGAGAAGCCTAGTTTCCTTACTTACAAGTCTGAGTTGCCCCACGTGCAGGGCAAGCTTAATACCTGCCCCCCAAAAAAAACAAAGGAAAAGCCCAGAGGATGGAAATAGGGGAAGGTTTGCATTTTTTAAAATAGAAGTCAAAAGTCAACTCCATGGTAGAGTTGGAGGGGTGCAAGAGAAGGAGAGATATTGTAGACAGTGGAGGGGCTTTTAATAGAAGAAGCAGAGATACTGAAATTTGCTGCTAAGCCCACTGATGCAATTTGAGCCCCGCAGAGAATGATTCAAGAGACAGCAGCTACCACTCACCCACCTGCACCTGGTCCCAAACCTCACTTACATTATGCAGAAGAAATTAATCAATAGGTCTGTTTTCCTTCTGGAATGTAAAAGCCCACAGAAAAAAAGGCTTGGCTTCTCTGATATAGTTCAATCTCCAGCTGCCAGAAGTGCTGTCAAGCATGCCATTTCTGAGCAACTGTGCACAGTTACCTTCTTGGCCCTTCAGTAAGTGAGACAACACATAAGGCCAGTTTCTGGGCTCGGAGGAAGAGTACGTGGTTGGCAGGACCAGGTCTTTGTAGATAATAGGATGTAAATGTAATTCTTCAGGGCAGTTTCTAACCCCTTCTCCCTGCCTCCTCATATAGTCCTACTCTTATGAGAAAATACAGGACCCATTTTTCAGAAGCTGTGCGTTTACCCATACCCCTCAGATGAGCAGTTTCCCTGACTCAGGATCTTTGCCTCCTCTAACGTTTGCATCACTGGTAAGAAATTGTAACTGCACTATTACAGAAAGACGGGGGCTCATTTTTCCAGCCTAGGCAGTGCGTAGGAGATCATTTGGACTGGCACCCTCCCAAGCATAATGTACTGAAATGTCATTCTGCTCCTGGGTGAAGCTTGGATTCTTCCCAGCTTGTCTTCTCCTTTGGCTTGCAGCATCTGTGCATCTTGCCCTCATCTCTTGGCACGCAGGTGCCCGAAGGTGTAGAAGAAAGTGCTCTTGTTAATGCTGGGAAAGTGAAAATAGATGTATTTTAAATCCTGAAGGACTGGGTTTTGCTTAGGTCCTTGTGCTTTGTTCGTGCCATCGTGCAAATGCCCACTTTTTGAGTGGGCCTCCAAATGAAAGGGAGCTGCTTTGGAGAAACGCAGTGAATGTTCAAGGCCTACTGACAGGACTCCAGCTGCTCAGAGTCACTTTAAACCGGGTCATTTTTAATGCTCCTCATGGGGAGCTCAGAGCATAACTTTAAGCACTTGGGTTTGGAAGTTCAGATTTAAGGTTTTAATGATAAACTTTGCATGTGGATTTTGGCTACTCCCTTCCTCTGGCATTTGTTTTTTATTTTTGGTAGATTTCCAAGGGTGCTAGAAGAACAGGGAACAGGAATTTGACTCAAATTCAGACAACATGCCACAGAACGGCTGAGTTCTGTGACAATGTTTCTACCCTGAAACCAGCTTCCTTTCTAGCAGAGCCCACTGGCATTGCTCTGACAGTGCACGGGGACGTCCACACAGCCATGCTTTCAGATCAGTGAGAATTGAAGGTATTGCTCAGTTAGCAACAGGAACGTTTCGAAGCTGAGTTCTTATCTGGGTTGCTAAAGAATATCGTGTTTCTGAAAGCTGTATGTCACATAGAGGCTGTTAAATAATGAATGCCAGGATGCATAGCTAAGTGTTGACATACAAAAGACGCTGTCTTCTGAGCACCAACTTCTCTGCCTGGCAGCAGCAGCGGGACACAGTTTACCTAAATTTGCTCAGCTACTTTTTTTCTTTAAGTCAGTAATAGCTTTTTCTTTTCTTTCATTAAATAGCTTCTGATGAGGATTTATTTTGCTAAGGGAAATAGGAAGGACTTGAACATTTCTGAAGAAAATTAGAAAGAAAACCCATTATGAACTGTAATTGTGTGTTCTACTTCCCAAAGCATTTCATTTCACCGCCTGAACTGTCATTTGACATCCAAGGGAAAGGGGCTGGCAAAACCTGATTAAACCAGGCTTAAGTTTGGGCAGTACAGCCTCAGAACCAACATCTGGCCCTAGTCCTGCAGGGTTTTAATCCTAGACATGGAAGAAATCAAAATCAGTTCTTTACCCCGTCGTGCCCATACTACAAAGGAAGGGCAGAGACTTGGCAGAGGTCAACAGAGACCCAAATGCAGCTTCTTAAACTGGCTTTGTGCAGCCCTCTCCTGATTAAAAACACTCGGGGAGTGGCTTTAACTTACACCACAGAGTTTTGTCAGCACGGATGTGGGCAAAGTGGTACCGCTCTATGCCCAACCTGCTCTCCCTGTTCTCTCCTAACAAGCCCTTATCTTCCTTGCTGTGTGGTGCGATTGTAAGAAAAGTGGTTCTGGCCCCTCTGGAGACTGGCCGTCCCTCACCAGGCAGATTCACTAGGCAGAATCGAAGAATTACTCAATGGTGTCCTTAAGTGGGCTGGTTCTTGTAGCAAACACAGAGGAATTAAGCACCAGCACAGAAGTCAGCATCTGCTTAAATACTCAGTATTCAGAATGCAGGTAAGTTTAAAGGTGCTAACTCTTTGAAGTCAAAAGGCATTCTTAATGTTCATGAAGTTAATCATGCATCAAGCGCTTTGTTGCACAGGGAGCCAAAGGAAAAAAAAAACATTTTAATATTGCACAACAGGGTTTTTAGATTTGCTGGTCTCAATTCCACTTTTATTTTGTTGTTCCATAAAATCATGTGTTAGCAATACGATTTATACTAGCCCAGTTCCTTGGAGTCTCTTACTGCCAACTCCTTTTCTCTTTATTTTTAAGAGGTGAATTTATATACAAATGTAGCCATTTGTAAGCAACCAATATATTCAATAACATTTCCCTCTGTGGTACATTTATGCTAGAAATCCAGAAATTAGAAACTCTGAAATGCCAGAGTCCTTAGAATGCTGTCTCCATTTGATTTGCTTCTAGCCTGAATTTTCATAACAGTTACATTTGGGTTTCAGTGATACAGTACACTGGCTGATGAATATTAAACAAGGTCTACATACATTTTGAGTTTGCGTTTACAGTCTCTGCTTGTACAGAGGGTTTTTTTTTGACCGTGCCCTTCTTGGTGCCCTCTATTCCATTCTTTTATTGTTCCCAGGTTGTTCTGAGAGACAAGTGACAGTGCGAGACAGGAGGAGAATGATTACATTTTGCAGGGAAATTATACAGAGTAGAAAATCAATAGTTAGATGCTCCTTGGGACTGCCTAAAACTTCTTTGAAGAATAATTAGCTTGCAAGAGAGCTCTGGTAGCTGGAATTCCTCCCCAATTCTGTATGCATAAGATAAATTTAGTCTGGGATAAGCAGTGTGGTTTGAGGTCTCTTTGCTGGCCTGGGGAAATGGTTTGTGTGGAGAGAATGAAGGAATTAGCTAGAAGAGGTATGGAAGAAAGCCTGGCTGGCCACGTCCATCCTGGGCTCAGAAGCAAGCAACAAGCAGTGATAGAAACAGGGGAAAGTGAGGAGAGTGAAGTATGGATGGAGTTAGGTGCTGGGGCTCAGCACCTGATGATCCACATGGCTCTGTTTAAATGGCAATTAGCCATTGGACTAGCAGTCCCATGGAGTAGAGTCAAGTGACTACTGGTGTGGAGAGACAAGCCCACAGGCAGCTCAACAGGTGTAAGGGGTTCATTTGATAAAGCAGCATCAGTCAGCTCAAGGACTGTGTTTAAGCTAAATGCCTGACTCAGAGATCAGCAAAGGCTTCCTGAAGTTGGAGGAGAGGATGGAGAACAGCAGAGGACTCTTGTTGAGCCCTACCATTGTATGCTGACCCCATTGTATGTTGACCATTGTGCTGTTTCCCCCTGGGATATTGCTACAGGTAATCCTAAAGTTGGGAGATGAAGTGTGGGGTTTAATAGCTTTGTTGGTTTAAACTGATCTGGGCAGAGTTGCCCTAGGAGTGAGATTAGTCTTGCTCTCCAGAGCTGTCAGTACTCTGTCTTTCAGAAGCATAAAAATACACTTGAAATGCACGGAAAGGTGTACTGCTATGAGAGGTGTCAGTAGCAGTTCAGGACAGACTAAGTGACATCTGATCAATTCATTAACCCTCTAGAAAAAAGGACTAATAAAGCTGGAAAACTTGCTGGAGGCATAATGTTACAGGTACCAAGATAAGGGAGATTTGAGAAAGATATAACAAAGCTAGATAATAAAGCAGCACAACAGCAAAAGAGTTTATCATAGCAGAGATGATCACAGGGTAACAGGGAATGATTCCTGCTTTTCATTTATCCATGGAGATCGATGTTTAATATTTGTTGGTATTTGCATTCTTAAAGTCATAAGCATTGTATGAAAACAAGCCTTTATTTTGCTTGGGTTTGGTGGGGGTTTTTTATGTATCCATTCTTAGGAACTAGAAAAACATCTAAGCACATGCCTAAGGTTAAGCATGTGACTCAACCCCTCTACAGCCACAGATGTCTCTCACTCTTGCAATTAAATATGTGCTGAAGTGGTCTGTTGCAGCAGAGCCCAGGAGTACTATGTGCAGGTTTGAGCTCATCGGTACGAAAGTGGTGCTAACAAGCAGGTCTAGAATTATAGACCTGTCAGCTTAGCTTCAGTTCCTGGAAAAATGCTGGAACAAATAACCAAATAATTTGTGAGCACCTAGAAGAAAATGAGGGGATGAGTAACAGGCAGTGTAGATTTTTTGAGATGCAAGAGATTCAAACCAATCTAATTTCCCACTAAAATAGGGCAACCCCCTGAGATTGGTTTGAATTTTGGAGCTGTTTCGCATGCATTCTTATAAGGATGGCATGGATGAAAATACCTGGGAGCAAAACTGCTAGAAGGATGTTTTTGAGGGAGGTTCTGAGGGGGCTGTTTTGTGTGCATGTCTTGCATTTCCATAGGTGATCTGGCTGATGGAACAGAGGGTATGCAATTTAAATTAGCCACTGACACCGTGTTGGAAGAGGCTGTGAGCACACTGGGAAGGGTTAGAGTTCAGTATGATCTTTGCAAGCTAGACATGTGGTAAATAAACAAAAGCAGCTTGCCATTCAGCTGGGACAGTGCATCATCCCTCTGCTGAATATAGATTTATGTATTGCAATAAACTCATAATATAGGTTATTATATAGTTACAACAGGTTGGGGAACAACAACTACATGTGTAGTTGATTTATCAATAAGGATGAAAGATTTTGATGGCTCACAAGCTGATCATGAATAAACAATGCCATGCTGTTGCAGAAAAGGCACATCAAATGCATGAGCAGGACTGTTGCCACTATGGCAAGTGTCATAATCCTTGCAGTGGGCTCTGTGCTAGCAAGCAGGAGCACAGCGCTCGCTTTTGGCCAGCATACTTCAAGAATGAGCTGGACAATAGTTGAGTATGGAAAGGAAAGCAGTAAGACTGATCAAAGGTCTAGAAGACATGATCTGCCAGGAAAGATTGAGGGGGTTTCATCCTCAGGAGAGGGAGACTGAGGGGGAGACTAAATCTCTTCCAAAACATTGTCAGCTGCTGCAAAGGAAAAAGGGAATGATTTGGTCTTTCTCACCCTGGCAGTTAAGAAGCTGTGGGCTAAACTGCTTCAAGGGAAAATGAGGCAGTGCCACTAAAAGGGCACTTTATTTTTAGTGGGACTGGAACAGACTCCCTGGGAGAGGTGAGTCTCTGACACATTGAAAACAAGTTAGAGCTCTGTCTGTCAGGAACAACCTGTGCAAGTCCTCCCTTGCACAGGTGGACGGACTAAATGACCTCTGGAAATCCCTTCTAGACCTCTGGTTCTACTAGGGTTAATTTACACTAATCTACTAGTGTAAATGCAGGTTAATTTAAGTCAGTGCCAATAATCTGGTATTGATGGAAAGGGAATCTTGTCTTCTCAGCAATACAGCTATAGAGGTTTTCCACTTTAGGACTGAGAAGTACTAAATATGTAAGCACAGTGAGGAACAGGGTAGGAGAGTGCATGAAGCAACTAGTAAATCACAAGATTTAACTTGGAACTCACACTGTTAGTGTGTTAACTAAATGTTGTTGATTTCATCCCACTTTGCCTCAGCCCCTAAATGTTGGTGGTTTCGGAGGCTGATAGAGGGAAGTAATGCAGAGCAGGCTTCAGAAGATGACGGCCTTATATACTGCAGACAAGTTTACTATACAGATATTTTCAGCATTTAATGGTCCACTGAATGCTATTAGTGTTGCTAGCATTTGAGCTCCTCTTTCCTTTCATCTACACTTCTTCATAGAGTCTGCTTAGTATTTTGCTTTTTTTTTTTCCTTCTGTAGTTAATTTCTGGATCCTCAAGCTCCCTTTTTATTTTTACTCAAAGGTAATTTCTTACTTACAGCTGTCTGCACATAACAGCTCCATTAAATGTGCAAGTAGGAAACCAGTATGTGATGTTTTGCTTCACATGTGATACTGTAATCATGGTGATTGTGTTCTCTTTGAAAGCTCCATTCCTGTTACCTGCAGGAACTGGGAATTCTCTTCATCTAGTCACTTGTTTATTTTTAAGAAAAGAGCTATTAAAAGCTATCAGGACATTTTAAGTCACCTACTTCTTCCTTCATTCCTTTATTTATTTATCATAGAGCACTTCTTAGTCTTTTGACTAAGAAAATGCATTCTTGCATTCAAAAAGAGGAGTACTACAAATGTGGAAGAACAAGGATAACTGACTTTTTGCTCAGCTTCTGAAAGTGCTTTATGGACAAACTCCTGAGAGACCAGTTCCCTCAAATTCTCCTCATTAGGAAAATGGACTAATTGATGAAATAACCCACATCTGATGGGCTTGACCTCAGCTTCCTCAATCCAAACTCAGCCACACTCTTGAAAAGGTTCAGGTCTGTATGCAAGCCTTGATGGAGATATTAAATATTGTGAGATGGTAAGTCAGCAGAGTTTGTCTGGCACATAAATGGCTCCCAGGACACTGGAGATTTCTCTTTCCCGTGGCACACTCTGTAAGGCTCCCATCAGTTTAACTGTGCTGTCTCTACAGGGGGGCAGGTTCTTGCATCAGTTGGAAAAGAGCCAAAGGAGACACCTCTATTCCTAACACAAAGATTCAGCCATAGCAGTGGATATTTAAGGTTTTAATCAGTGTTTGAGGTTTGTTGCTCTGGTGTGACCCTAGGCAGGATGGAATTGTTCTTACTCAAATTCTAGTTAGAAGCATATAACTTTTTCTGTATTGCTGAGTTATCAGTATTTGCATCTGTTTGAATATGTTTGGTGACAATCTCGAAGCTCCAATGGGAAATGATATTTTGGGCTGTGCCTTGGGCATGAGTTGACCTGTGATACTGTGCAGTGCAAAGTGCATCCAAATGGCATAATGGAAAGTGTGTGTTGCTGCTTATTTAAAAAAGGCCAGAAAAACCCACCCACCCAAAAGATGTTTCTTGCAATTGTATTTTTTCATGCTTCTCAGCGCTGATACAGCAGCATTGCCCATAGTTGGTTTTTGCTATTTTTTTTTCCCTAGGAAATGTCAAAATAAATTAGACACATTATAGCAAACTAATCTTGTGACTACGCATTTCAGAGTTCCTGTGTTCTGGAACATCCTGGTATCTGTGCTCCTTGGACAGATGCTGCCTGTGGCATTCGCTGTTACAGCAACGCATGTCTGCTCACAGACTAGCATCTATAAATGGCACAACTTCCCCTGCCGTGAGGTCGTGGGGACAGGCTTTTGGATGGGGGAAAGTGCCACCCCCCTCCCCTCAAGCTCCACAATGGGCAGGGCCATTCTGCAGGGAAATCTGCCTTTAGTAGGTTATTTTTTTTTCTTCCCCCTTGCAGATGTCAATTTGGGGATTCTCTCAGCTTATTTCACCGCCAGTTTTAAGGCTTTTAAATTAGCTTTATACTGATACACCAATAGGATGTTTTTACATGCTTTTAGCACTATCTAGAGAGAGGAAAGCAAAACTTAAAGCAATATCTCTCTCTGCCTAAAATCAAGCTAAAGCATAAGGACTGTAAGAAAGGCCTGTGGCTCCTTAGAACATATGCTATGTACTGTGGTATGATACCAATAATATATCATAAATGCCATGGTATGAAATATGAAATAGCAGATACAACTGCTCTACGGCAAAACCCAGCAAAGCCACTGTGGCACCACCAACCTCACCATGGTGAGCTCTGTGGCATTGGTGCTGTCCCACCCCGTCACCAGTTGTGCCTTGTCCCCCCATATATGGCTGCTTTTATATCTTTTCAGTATTTAATTAATGAATTCTCAAAGCAGGGGCTGCTAATTAGTCACTCATTCAAATAAAGACTCTGTGGAAGTCTGGGAAGTGCAGGATCCAGCTGTGTGTGATCCACAAAGCTTCAGAAGTGTTGGGCCATCTCCAGTGTAGGTGAGAAGCACATGTGGTTCCATTTGTAGGTCTGATGCAAGTGGTGCCTTGGACCATGGCACCTATGCAATTAACTTGCTCATATAGAGCAAGTCCCATGTATCCTGAGACCTGTCGTCTCCATATTGTGTGTCTGGTGTATCCAGCCCAACGAAGACACACACTGTGGCATGTGGCTGAGGAGGCCACTTGTGCATGGCTTGGTTCTTAGGCATTGGGAAATCCCGATCCTGGTGCTGGGCTTCACCACTTGCTTTTTGTTGCAGAAGTAAGTGGGTAGTAGAGATGCAGATGATGCCAACCAGGGCTTACGAGTGTTAAGCTAAATATAAAGCGACTTGATCATGGCAAGCGCGTAAGAGGGTTCAGTAAATGTTTATATTGATTAAACTAGAATTAACAAGAATAGCAAATCCCATTACACTAATCATTATTATATTGCCTTCCTGCCCTCTCCTCCCCAAGTGTTTTTCCTAGAATACAGTAAACACATATAGGGAAACTTCTCACCTCGGGCTCTGGCTGTCTGAAACACCTCCCAGGCGTTCGCTGTGGAGGTGAATAGTACCTGCACGCTGGGCTCTGGCTTCAGTGGAGCTGTCTGTGTGGCTAACCTCTGCTCAGGAAAGGAAGGTCTGGAGAAAAGAGCCCCCAAAAAGGGAGAGAGACTGCTAGTAAGAGAATGACAATGCTGAGGAGCATTTAACGCAGGGGGATGCTGTCTTAGTATCTTTTGACAGGCATACAGACATCCAGGAAGGAATAGTATCAGCTCGTAGATTCGTTGTTAACATATTTTCGAATGGTGAAAGGATGTGTTCATGTAACCAGCATCCCTCTGTTTCTCCATCACTAACACTTCAGTTCTGACCAGAAATAATTTTACAATGTTGCCCAAGCAAAACTGTTATATTTGAAGTCCAATTCTGTGCCTTCCTAAAAAGGTTAAAAAAACATTGAAGTATTGCAGTTGGGATCAGGAAGGAAGAGCAGGTCTTGGGTCATCAGTTGTTTCTGTTCCAAGTTGTAGGGCAAAGGATTTGGTGCTAAAGTTTGTTTTCTTTAAATAGGCTTATAGCCTGATTACACTTTTTTTTTAATAGCTCAAAGCGATCTATTGAAAAATTTGTTTGATGAAAATTTTCAGAAAAAACAATTCAAAACTTGAAATATTTTCAGGGATTTCTGAAAATCTCTAATGGCGGGGGGGAGAGGGTGTCCCAAAAGATGTTGGCAAAACCTTTTGGCTAAGTTTGTAGGCTTTAAGAGCAAGTTACTTTTTTATTATTATTATTATACATTAGTGATGAAACATTCAAGACTATTTCAGGAATTCAAATCCCTTGTTCCCACTCAAATTAAAAGCAACTGGGCATTCAGATCTCTTAGTCAGCTTCAGCAGTCTGTAACTTGAGTGTTAGTTTGATATAGCTAATTTGTGTTAAACACACTTTTAAGTGCAGTTATATTATAATTTATCTCATAGTGGTATTGCCTCACAGACATAATTTTATGCAGACATAATTTTATGCTTGTGTGCAGTAGTTCTCTGTATCCCAACGGACCAGAAAGCTTTATAAAGAAATGTAGGCCATCCCCAAGTCCTCGGGCAAGCAAAACTTCTGCTGAAGTCTTCAGGAGCTTTGCTCACATAATGTCTCTAATTTCAGACCATGAATACTACTGTGTATAACAAGCAGGCACCATCCTTTGAGTGAAGGTCACTTTGGGGGGAAAAGCAATAGCCATGTAGCAGCCCACACATGTCCTCTGCAATAGTCTGGAGGAGAAAATTATGGCTATCAGCTGAAATTGCACAAGGTTTATATGCACAGAATAGGATTACGCACCAAGGGAGGTGACAAGTCTGACTCAAAACAGTGTTCTGGCTAAAGGAAACCTTTCCTGAGACATTCTGCAGAACATAAGGGTTTGGCATTATTCATATAACAGCTTACTTGCCATATACTTAGACTAAAATCCCAAGCTTTTAATTCAGGAATTTTCTGCTTTAGCATGTTCTCTCCCAGTGCTTTGATGTTCTGGAATTAAAATGTTTGTTTTCAGTCTGGCTTGATATTAAGCTGGTTTTATGTCTTATAGAAGCTGTTTTGAAAGCTTTCCTTTTTCTCTCTGGACCCAGCTCCCTGGGTGGGTGACATCTCTTATCATCAGTCGGACAGTTCTGAGTTGTGGCTTTAGATAATGAAAACCAAGCCCTAGCATTTTTCTTCTCAGCAGAGTTCTTCTTTTATTTCCTTTCATCTCAGATGTTTTTTTCTCTGTATGTGTATATCCCCATGTGTACAGTACAGCATTGTACTGTACAACCCAAAATTTCAGTGTCTTGGTGTCCTTTTCCTTATGGATTAGACCTGCAGGGGAGTTGGAAACCTGTCTCATGGTTCTTTCTGTCTTCATCTGCAGTTTTTCATTGTCCTGCGACTGAAGTCACCGCTCGTAATCCTCCCCTGCCAGGAGTTTGTCACTTCTGATCCCAGCTATGTTCCTTCCTGTAGCATCTCTTCATTGTGGCATGACAGTATTAATGTGTCGCGCTCTGTGAGTTTCCTTCCTGGCTGAAAGACATCAGGAGAGTTGTAGCTCTTCAGTGCTGTTCAGTCATTTCAACTGCCTTCATTCAGACTCTGCCATTTTACTGCACTGTATCACTGCTGCTACAGCAGCCACTGGTGAACACATTGCAGTGGGGGACAGACTTTATTTTCATCTATATGTTCAACATAGCATCTACAGCATGCTTTCTGGCCCTGATCCAAAACTCAGAAAGGTCAAAGCAAAGATGCTACTGAGAACTAGACACCTGAAGGTAGAGTGAGTAGTGAGAAGGTAGATGAAGAGCCAGGGCCTCTCCCCTGTAGCATGAAAAGATCAGGCCAACCAGTGGGGACACCTGGGGATCCATCTCATTTGCTGTCTTACTCCTTTTTTTTTTTTTTTTTCCCCCTCCTCTCCCTGTCCTAAAGCCTGGATCAATAAATAAGGTGAATCACAGCAGGCTCTGGGTGCTTCGTCTTGAGCAGGGATGTTGGGGAATACACCATTTCAGTTGTTCTCCAAGCCATGTGCTGAAGTAAATGTAATTCAAGAGTCATCACAGCCTGCAGCAGGGAAAATACAGGAATGGGGGAGAGATGATCCAGCAATGAACAAGCTACAGGATATTTTTGGGTTTGCCCTTTAAAAGCAACTACCATGCCTCTTAAATTCCAGTGAGATGCCAGAGAGCAGCTAATGCTCTGCCTCAGTACTGGAGACTGAGCTGGCTGGTCTTGTGTTTGCTACTGATCTAAACCTGCTGCAGCTCTGGCTGCAGAGCTCAGAGGAAGATTTACTCGCATAGTAGCAGGCTCTAAAGCGCTGCCCATGCCTCCTTGCTGGGAGAGCCTGTCCCTTTGCCCTTCCTGTGATTTTTGGAGGCAGTGCTTGCAGGGCAGAACTGAGCTCTGGGTAAACATCCACCACTGAAGCCAATGACAGACCCTGCATAAGGTTTTATGTCAGTATTTGTGTTAGTTATTTAATGCACATTCAGGTCACATCACTTGATCTGACATGAGATTTGTGTATATGTGAACATGCACCACTATTGACAGCTGTGGTTTTATAGCTGGTTAGGATAGTATAGGACAGCATTTACCAGTTAAGGGAGTACAAGCCAAATTTGGCTTGTCTTTGCCCCTCAGGTGGCTGGTTGCATGTAGCTGTGTCCCAGGCTGGACTCCTCGGGGCCAGATAGGCACAGAAAGGCAGTGTCCTTCAGGTGCCAGAGTGCTGGAGGGGGCAGGAGGCTGCTCCTGGGCTGATTTCCCAGCACTCTTCCTACTGGCTGGGTCACCCTTCCTTGTCCCAGCAGAGGTTAGAGGTGCTGTTGCAGGAGATGCCGGTTAGCTCTGTCAGGTGCATGTAACTAAGCTGCGAGAGTGCTGTCTCACCTCTCAGTTTTTGGACTTCAGCAAAGGCAAAAGGAGCTGCAGGCTTCTCTTCTTCAGGAAAGTCAGGGCACATTTCAGAGGGCAAAAGAGGACTGCAACACAGAGGGCTGCAAACAGAAAATTGCCACTGTTTCAACCGCTAACCTGATAGTGAAAGAGAACATTAATGTGTTCAAAAAAAAAAAAAGCATCTTCAGCACAGCCTTTATGGGCTTTGGATTCCCAGAGCAAACACCCAGAGGCACTGCTCCCCTGTCCCGCTCCTACCCCAGCGCCCTTTGCACAGGGGCTGTGGGGACAGCAGGAGGACTTGGGTGGGGAAGGGGCTGCTCACAAGCTGAGCTCCCTCCATGCTGTGTAAGTGAGCACTGTACCCCTCAAATGTGAACTAAGTAATGGTAGCCAGCAGCGAGTGGTTAGCAGGGTGGCCACATATGCTGGATCCCTCCAGTGCTGGTTGTCTGGGATCTGGAGCAGGGGCTTGTGGAGAGTTAATGGTAGAGCTGGTGATTCAGGGAGTTAGGTGGCAGATTTCTTGGCTATTTACCCATCTACTTTTGTGATATACTCTGCATCTAATACATAGCACCTGGGAAAGGAGGAGAAGATACCTACTTTTTCTGCTATTTCACAAAGGAGAGCTTAGCTGCCTGCTCTTACAGCTTTTTTTTGTCATTCTTCTCTCTGCTAAGAAAGGAAAGTGCACTGGGACTCTGCAGCCAGAGTCATCATCTCTCCAAGGCCAGCGTCTGCTTCTTGTGTCAAAGCTCTTACAAGCCTGAGGAACACCTTCAAATGGTGACAAGTCTTGCAGAGGAGACTTAGCATGCAACTAAATAATACTGCTTGTAAGGCAAGGAAATTTATTATGTAAACAAGTAACTATAAATGAACATGACATGTAAATAAATGAAGTCACACTTTAATTAGCAGGTTATCTCTAGTCAGGAAGTCTTCCTTCCTGTAAACAGCTAGCCCTGCCAACAAACCTCTCTCAGTGAATGCTAAGGCAGCAGTATCTTCTGTGTGAAGAGCTAACTAGGAGGAGAATTTCTGCCTCATGATAAAGGCCCAGTGCTGCCAGCTACTGAGTCTTATTTTGTTGATGGGAGCTGTGGGGTTTTGTTTTTTCCATGCCAGGAGGAGGGAGCTCATGTGGTCCCTAGGACAGCGAGGGTTCTGCAGAGCTGATTCTGCACATGTTGGCTCTGTCCTACCCAAGTAGTTTCAATTACAAGCCCAGCTTGGGAGAGGGAGAGCTTTCCAGAATACTAGCTAACACCTTTGAACACATATTTTAAGCCATCAGTGGCTGATTCTGGTGAGGAGTGGGCCATGAACAGGAACTTTGTTTTCGAAGTTTTAAAAAATGTGTTAAGGAAAAAAACCTTATTGGCTAAAACATTTTAAAGTCTTTTTTTCCCCCTCATCTAGACATTGTCAGAGAAATGCAATATATTCAATTGTACTTGACTGCTATAAGTGGTTCCTACCTGGAGCCTTGAAAACCTTCTTCCATTTATAAGAGGTTTTTCTCTCAGGTAACCTGTGTGTGTCTGGTTCCTCTTCTTCCCATATCAGGATTGATGGCTTCTTCATCAGCCCATACATGCCTGCCAAATTAACAGGGTACGAGCTAAGTTAACGCATTCTTGAATTACATCATGACATTTCTCCAAAGACATAACAGGTACAGATGAAATATTGCCACTTGCAACTAATTCTAATTAAAAACCTGAACGTAATGAGCTCTATAGCAGCCCTCCACACTGGGGAGGAGGGAGGCCATAGTTTGCAAGATTTACAGTATTAGAAGTAGAGCTGGTCAAAAGACAGTTATTCCTCCCTGTGCCCACTGAAATTTGTTATTGCATATTCCATTGGAATTTCAAATCTTTTTTTTTTTTTAAATCAGTTGCTTGAAGTTATTTTTACGAAACCTTTGGAATGTTTCCATCGGTTATACAAAGAGGCTGTACAGAATAAATAGGAGAAAGCCCTCCTGTATGAACCACCTAAGGCACTTCAAAAGGCTCAGCAACATGCTGTGATGTCAGATTATTTGCAGAAGGTCAAATCAATTTTATGATCGGGCAAACATTAGCAAATTACTTTTCTTAGAAGCAAAGCAAGCAAAGTATTTTCCAAGAAATACTCTTGAGGAAAAATGAAATGGCATTTATAAGAAATCATCACTCACTGGGACTTGTTCTCTTTAGGGCACTTATTCCCTTTGTAATGGTAAGCCATTGCATTTGAATATCATACAGGGACAAATTCAGGTTTAAAAGTTTTCTGCTCTGTAGGGCAGATGAATCAGAACCGGGGCCTGTTTGTCTGTGGCAGAGTGAATAACCTTTGAGAGGGGATTTTTATCTGTTTGCTTACCTAGCTTCAAAACAGGGTGCCAAAGGGCTCTGACCCATAAAAATGCAGAGTCTACTTAAGGGACCGTATTTCCTTTAAACCTGGAGGCTGCTCCAACTTGTCTCCAGACAGTGCATGTGAGAGAGAGGGGAAAGGGCAGCTGCTGGCTGAGGAGATGGTGACTTCCTGCTCAAGGAAAGAAGAGACCTGCCTTGCTTTAGGGAGAGACAGAATAAGGTATTAAGGAAAGTATCTCCTTAGTGTCGTAGTGAGAGCCCAAGGAAAGCTCTGGGTGAATTTTTCTGGCCAAGAATTGTTCTTCTCTGTGCCATGTTTGCTGAAAGCTGTAAAGATATCTGAAAGCTGTAACAAAAGGCACCATGGGTGGTGCTTGGCTCCTGCTATCTGTTCATACCTGTAATGCTAGCCCAGAGAAAAGTGACTTGGGCTGAACCTCTGATTCACATCTATCCTGGACCCAACTGCCTATCCTGCAGTTTAACTCATTATGTCATTCTCGTATATCAGATATTTATCATATATCTCATTTATCGTATCTGATTAATAAAGTGCTGTGCCAGATGTATGGTAACTATGCTTGGGCTAGCCGTGGTTCATGGCACGTCCCTCTGGGAGCGGGCAAAATGACTTGCCTTGTCCCCAGTCTTCTCTGCTTCAGCACTTTGCCTCTCTGCTTCTTGGAAAACAGCGACAAGACTTTACGTCTTCTATTTACCTGCTCCCATGTTTTAGTTGCCGAGTCAATGCATTGCCCTGTTTTGCATCAGACAGCGTGAATCCATGTGATTGACACAGACAGACGTGACCTGTGCCCTGGAGCTGGTGGCATGAATAAAAATACCTGCTAGAGAGGTCTAGAGAGAGATGCAGAGAGCAAATGGATGATGGTAGCATTCCTCTTGCCACCTCTCCTTCCGGCATCCAAACGTTTGGGGACTTTGCTTCTGTTGTATTATAGACTTTTTTTTTTTAAAGGCTGTAACTTATTCTCGTATTTCTGCCTGTATTTTTCTTTTCTGGACCTTATATAAGTAACAGTGAAGTCTGCTGTTCTTGAATGAATGGGGAAGGAGGGAATAGTCCCTCCCTTTATGGTTTGCTACCTGGTAAATTAGTCAACACTGTATGTATGGTTATTGGAACGGCTCAGGAGTTTTCCATCAGTGTGTTTACTCATTGGAAAGTGTGGTCTCCGTAAACTGAAAGCAGGATGGAAATTCAAATCTCTGATGAGGACTAAAAGCTTTCCCGATTTTGTGTGAGTCTCAGGTAGCGAGAAAAGAGAGAAAATGCATTTTTAATATATGTAAATATGAAAACACAAAGGTGGCCAGAGGAAAGGAGTGGAAGACAAGTAACCTGAAAGGAGTTTCAGCTTTATATTGGTGACATATCAATTAATTTAATGATGACCACTTAAAATGGGAGTGGGGAAAACAAGGCTCTAATGGAGGACAGGCACTTGGGCTTTTACAGTAAAAGGGCAGTTCAAATACAAAACGGATTTGGAAGGGCTAGAAAAATCAAAAGTTTCTGGGCTATTGTATTTTGGCACAGTTCTAAGGCTTAAATGGACTTGTGCGGTGCATACGTTGTGTTTCTACCTTTAGGGCAAGGCAAAATGGAAATTAAACAACGCTGAGACCTATAGGGAAAAGCCTATGGGGAAATGGGGAAGGCAGTTAGGTGTAGTGCCAGTTAGACGTACAGGCATAAATATCTGTTTTAAGCACTGGGAATGGTTCTGTGATGACAAATCTTTTTTTACAGGAGGAAATGCAATTATTATTCATTATTGAAAATAACTGTTATTCATCAGCCTGTTGTTTTAAAAAGTTAACTCCATCTAGTCTGGGGTTAGAAATGAATGCTACCTGGTGCAGCTATTTGGCAGGATAATTTCATATCGGCCCATAGGCTTCAAACTATTTGACCAAACCATAGCGGTGAATACTTAATAATAATAAATGTAGTCCCAGAAACTAGGGAAAACCACCCAAGAACACAAGGAAGGCTTTGGACAATTTCTTCATAACAAATCATTTGACTAACTATAAGAAAGCATCAAGTCTAAGAGGTTTTCACCACATGCATTTATAATTCAATGGACCTGGAAAACAGGTTGATTTTTAAAGCTCTGGTGGCAGGCTGTTGCCTGGTCTAAACTGCTGCAATTTTTTTGAAGACAATATTACTAAGTCAACCTACCCTGGGATGAAATTCAGCTCTGTGCTGGAATTGAGAGCTTTAGTACCACAGGCTGTACCTGCTGGACATTTCCTCCCAGAGCCTCTGCAGGGAGCCAGAGGAACAATTCAATGCCAACAGTAAAGCTCCTGGGGCTGAGCTGACCATGGGCCTGGCCAAGTCCCCTATGCTGCAGCAAGGAGAAGTCTGTAGAAGAGTTTGCTCCTGCCCACCCTTTCCTACTGAAAATGCCACAGCAATTCTGTGTTACCTGGGAGTTCGCAGCATAATAAGCATCAGGAAAACAGTTTCAGTTGGATGGGGAATTTCAAGAGAGCAGATTTAAAATAAATAATCTACCCAGAAGTTCTGTAACAAAATAGATAATTTATTTATATGTATCAAGGAAGTATTTAATTATCATATACAGAAGTATTCAACTTTTATGCATGTTCAGTCTTACTACATAATTTAAATTCAGTCTCTAAGCATATGTCTTAGAACTGTTCAGAAGGTTTCTGTCTCCAAACACTGTGACATGGGAAGGCAGAGTTGCAGAAACCTTTTCCTTCACTTGGTTCCTTTTTCCTGTCAAAACTGTCCTCCTCTGGAAAATTTTCCTGAAGGCTTGAGGTGAGAGGTGAAGTAAAAAAAAATACGGGCACACACACAGTCCAAATCCTCTTTCTGACAAACTGCATTATTTTGAAGGGAGAAATAGATCTGTAGAACTCTTCGAGCTCTAATCCTGGAGTGTTTCCAAAATATTTGTCTGGTCGGAAGCTGTCCAACTCTGGTTAACAAAAGTCAATGTTTCTAAACTGGTGCAAAGTTAAGCTCTTGTTTGGGACATTTTAAAATTAGCATAAAGGTTATGTCGCATCTGTGAATATTTCCAATGACTTACAGAATCAGAGATAGCATCATGCATCAGTGATAAATAAATAGTTTTCGGATAATTTTGTTTTTATTTTACCTTGCATCTCTAATCCTACTACTGCAATTGCATGGAAATGTGTCGATCATTTGTTTCAAGAACAACATGTCATAAATATAGATATCTTTCTGGTGATCTCTAAAAATACTCTTCAGTCTTGTGTGGTTTAACGATTGATGAAACTTGGAAATTAAATCCTTGTCTGGGGTTTGTTGTCAGATAAACTTACACCACAGGAGTAAAATTCGTATGAGCTAAGTGGGGGCAGCGTGAGGAGGGTGTTGCTTTAGGACGCTAAAGGCAGCTTCTGACAGAATTTAGGAGCCAGTATAAGTATCCAACTACCTGGGCTTTGTTTGGCTTTTTGTTTTTTTGTTTGGTTTTTTTTTTTTTTTTTTAAGAAATGATCTATTTTTGTTCCTGTCATCTGCAAACATAAGATTTGGAAGAAAGCTAAAAAAGGTTATGGCAGCATATGGCTCTCACCTCCTCTCTCCATAATATTATACGCATGGCTGGTATTAGTGGTGAGTATGGCAACATGTTCCGAATGCATGCAAATAAAATAACCCACTTTTAATATATGGCAGACCAATATGCATTTTTAATTATTGCTTAAAGATCTTGGTTTGCAAACAGAAATCCTCCAGCCAGCAACAAACAGATAAACAAAGCACTGATGTGCACAGCGGGGCTCACAGGTACCTGCTGGATTTTACAACAAACCAAACTCCCTGTTCACAGCTCAGCTCCTGCTTTCCCTGCCCACATATTTCCACACGGCTGGCTGCCTGGTTTGTTCTTTTGAAATCTTGACGAAGTTCTCTGGCCTATAAAATACAGGTCAGATTAGCTGACTGGACTGATCCCTGCCAGTATTAAAAACCATGACCACGCAGAGTCCTGAGGACTCTGTGCAGGATCTGAAATGCCAGCCCCCTCCAGCACGCAGCCTTCCCCCTCAGTCCAGCAGCAGCAGGCAAGAGTGGTGGCAGCAGCAATGCGATGTGGAGGACGGAGGTTTTGAACCCGAACAGGCTCTGCCCGCTGGTGATGAGTGAGGGATGGGGACGGAGGCGGAGAAGTGTTGCTGCAGCTTTTCTGGATTGTGTAACTCTTTAATCATATGTTTTTATGTGTATGTCCAGGGTGCTTGGCTCTTGTCAGAGTTGTCTGTTGAAACAAGAGAATTACAAAAGCACTTCAGGGAAGTAAAAACTGGCCTCCCATAAAATGTCGAGAGGTGTTGATGCATAGTTTCTCTTGGAAAACGAAAAAAGCACATTGACTATAGATGATGCACAGATTCTTATTTTCAAAAAAGAAGCTTTGAATGGGAAGCTGCCCTTCATCCTAAAATAAACAGCTCCTCCCGATCTATAGGTTCAGAAGGAGATCTGTTCCCTCTGAGTTGTTACATAGCCCTGATGGCTGCTGTATCAAAGTGCTTCTCTAGTTTTGATAAATCCCCAAGAGACAGGAAGGCAATATAGTTGCAAGCCAGTTTTTCAAAGACTTCTGGATAACCCATATTAAAGGCACAAAAGCATAGCTACAAAAATTAATCATTTGACTCGTAACTCCAAGCGTAGTCATTTGCAGCCTGGAAAATGGCCTGATTTATCCAAGGTGGCCTGCAGTTGTTGTAGCTGAGTGAAGTTAAATAATGCAGTACTCTTTAAAATTGCATGAGTATATGATTTCGTTTGCTTTATTCATTCATAATTCCTACTCCCTTGTAGTTTATTGCAGTCAATGATTATCGCATCTGTTCAATCCATCTCTGAAGAGAGTGGGAATCGCAGGTTGTTGTGACTCTTCCTCACTCGTGCCGTGCACTAAGCTATACTGTTGCAAAAGAAAGCTGAACTTTTCCTCTGTTGTGAGTTCAGGAATGACTGTGTGGCCTAGCCTTTTATCTTGAGGTGACTAGCATGGAAAGTGAGTGAGGAACAGTTACCTTCTAACAAAATAATTTGATCGACTATATTGGCATCCTTAGGAAGCAAAAGAATTTCTACAGTGCATCCACCACACAAAGCAGTGGTTCAAATGTGTGTCTGTCTCCTGTTCAGGCCCACCATAGGGTCTCACTTTCTGGATGTCTCAGTCACAAGAGTGCCTCCATGGACTGAACTGTATGACTAACCAAAGTAGGTGGATGCTGAGGGAGAGGTGCAAGGCAAATGAAAGCACCAGGAGAGCATCTACCACTGCTACCCACTGCAGAACAGAACTGCAAAAACAGCTTGACCTTTAGAAGAGGTGGAGACTGTCCAAGAGGCCATGGGGCTGCTAAAAGCCTTGATGCTTCAGCGTGCTCTATAGTTCTGCCAGCATCTCTGCACGCAGCCTTGAGCAAGCGACTGCAGCTGTGGACACCCTTCCTTGTCCAGGATTAGCTATACTTGCCACTGCTGGTGTTATTGCCCTCACAGCCCTGCTCAAAGAAGGGATTGTATGAGTATCCCATGATGTATAGAGGAAAGTAATCAGCTGGATTAACTAAAACTACCTATTTAAATTGATCCAGGTGATCTTGCCTGGACCAATTTAGGAAGAGGTCATAAGAGCTACTCTGCCAGAAGCATCATGGGGATGAGAACAGGTGGCCAAGGATGACAGTCCATCATGTCCCACTGGTCTAGCTGTCTGCACGGGGACCTTTCTCCAGGCCCTTTGGAGTCCTTAGAGCAAAGTTCTGAGAAAATGCACTTCCCACTGGTCTGAAACACCATGGTGAAGTGCGGGGTGAGAAAGAGTCTTTCAGATATGGGACCTAAGATTATTTAGGAATTCACATTTTTAATTTGCATCAGTTATTTCTCTACCTGTGAAAAAGTATTGTCCTTCCTATTTAACAGATAGGTACAGAGGGAAGCTGATAAAGTATCAAAGAATCTACCAGTGGTCATGTCTTAGCTGAGATTCAGGTACAAGAAATGAAATCCTGACCCTATGAAAATCAGCAGGACAACTAACGGCAAGTAACTTCAGCATGGCAGGAATCTGAATGAACAGAGGGAGGCTGTGCTGTGCAGCCAGAAGCATTGCTCACATTGAGTATCATCGCCCCTGCAGAAACCCAAGGCATTACAGAGGAATGGAAGAAAAACAAGGAAAGGGAAAGTAGGTGGAAACAACTGGGATGAGTGACAGTTGGTAGCACAGTATGAAATACTGTGAGGAGTGGGAGAGAAAGAGTGGAGAAAAGTGTTGCCAGGGTAGTGGGAAACCAACTTTGAGTGGTCCCTGCAGTAAGGGTAGGAAGGAAGGACGGTAGGTCCCCCAACTGCTCTGCCATCATGGCGGCTCTATGCACTTCAGTGGTGATCTACAGACTCACAGATGTTATAAAGGTTGGCAGAGCTCAGCCTGGAGCGCAGAAAGACCTGAGGGACGTTAGAGACGCCAAAAGAAGACGACAGGATCTCTCAAGATACTGGAAATGTTTTGGGTGCAGCTAAAGAAAAAACACTGTTCGAATAATCTCTAAACCATGAGTAGGCTGAGACTAGATGTGAAACAGTTTCTCTGTTCTCTCTTGCCCTGGCAGTTTAATTTGGGGACCTGAACTCCATGCAAGGCTTGCAGGGCAGGGTCACTTGACAGCTTTTTGGGGCTTGCTCTTCTCCTCAAAGCCCAAGGCAGCCAGTCTTTGGGCATGGCACAGTAAATACTGCTTTGACATAGCCCTGTGTCTGTTGTGCTTGTGTGTGTGATTAGGTGAACCCCAAGGTACTGCAGCAACGGAGGCTACAGCAATTAATCAGACCAGCACTCTGGTTGTCTGAACTCTTCTTGAGTCGGGTCAGGTTGCTGTCCGTTGGGTCTTGCCCATCTCCACATTTTTTCCTCCTTGCCCTGCCCCACCATCCCTGCAGTCAGTCCTGAAAGTCGTGAAGCAATTGCCAGCATTTCCAGGCAACATGCCCAAAGAGCAACACGGCGCAGCAATTTCTCAAGCAGCTCAATCCCAGAGCACTTGGACACGATGCCAAGAGCTCTTGCAATATTTGACATTAAAAGCTCAGCTTACTGGAGGTGAGCAATTAAGACTCCTTCTCTCCCCTTTTTCCCCTTATCTCTTTGACCTCCTGGTCACAGAGGAAGTTTAAACATTTGATCTAAAGGCAGCAAAAGCTAAAAGCCACAAGAAACCAAGTCTTTTTATGAACCAAGTTAAGCTATTACAAAACATATTATGAATTTGGAAGGCGACTGACTTGCATTTCTCTGTATCTTTTGTGTTATAATCTCTTTAGACCTAATAGCACCTTATTCATTTGTACTGCCACCACAAAATAAAGGTGTTAGCCTACCTGAAAATTTGGGTCTCTGGGCCTGTACTAGAATAAAAAAGAGATTGTTTTAGTTGTCATAAGTCTTTTAATTCTAGAAGGAACTGTGGCTAGGGGGTTCTGTCTCCATTGTTGTACTTTAGAAGGTATTTAGGATGCATTTCAAAAGCTATGTTTATATCAAACAAGTGTCTTTTTACTTACACTGGCAAAGATACAATGGTAAAAATTTCCCATGGGGACAAATTATTAAAAAAATTCATAAAAACTAGCACAAAAGTTCCTTTCTTTAGAAACCAAAAATTGCATAAAGTGCATAAGAGAAATTTTTAAATGGAGAAAGTTGTATAACGGTTCTGCCATGTCCTGTCCCTACAGCACAAACTCTCTTTTCTCCTTGTCCAGACCCTACTGACCAAACTGCATGTTGCATGTGGGGACCTACCAATGTAGTCTTTTGATTTGGTTTAAATTGTTTTATTATCAGTCAGCTGGTGGTGGGTGTTTGTGTTCACCCAACCTATGCCAAAAATATTACAGCAAATCTTGCAGAATACCAGCACTCACTCAAAACTGTTAAGAAAGAAATCCAAGAATACTGTGAGGTTGGTTTTTTTTTCTCCCTGCCCCTCCTCCCCCCCAACACAGTTCTTTGATCTGCCATGCAATTAGGTCAGCACTTGGGAAATATATTTTAACATCCACATCTGTGATGTGAATACTATGCAGGAGATCCTAAATGTAAAACCTCATGGATCCTACAATAGAGTAAAAAAAAAAAAAAAAAAAAGCCCTGCAAAAGCCCTTAACTAGCATAGTGATCAAAGTATTCAAAAGCAAAAAAGACAGATATCACTGGGCCAGATCCTCGTTTAATTAAAACAGCACAGGCCCACGGAAATCACCAGCTACCATGGAGCATTACTGGTTAAGAAAGTCTCTGTTGTTAGTTTCCAGAGCAGGAGTATGCCAATACTCAGCTTTGTGAGCTTTTAGGCCTTGTCCATGCAGGTAAGTTTTACCAGAATAATTTTATTAGTGTAAATTAGCCTAAATACTCATGCAGGCAGCTGAGCGTTAGGTCTGAAATCCTCTGTTGGTGTGCAGGGCACCTGTTCCTGGAGCCTGCAGGCTGCTAGTGAATGGGGGGATGTATCCCGGGCCATGCAGAGTCACACAGGATCTGACTGCAGGCAATTGTGGTCTGCTGGATGCTTCTGAGGAGAAAAGTAATGTGAGATAACCTGTGCTGTTGGGTCCTGAATAGCTGCAGCTAGCAGCAGGTATTGGCTAGCGTTCCCTACCACCTCTCTGAAGGGCGTCTGCAATAGGCGAGGCTTCGTGATGTGTGCTCTGACTTCCCAAATGTCCTTCCTCTGCAGAGCCTGGGAGCACAAAGAAAACTTTCAGTGCTGGGCAGCAATGCGAAGGGTCTCGTTATTTGTCATGGTGAGATGTGGATGCTCTCAGAGATCTCTGCTCAGCGTGAGCAAGCAGAGAGGCTGCCCTGGGGAGACCTCAAAGGGAGCCTCAGAGAAACCACAGAGAAAAGAGCAAGGAGGAGAGGGATGGAGAAGCTGGAGAAGGAAGGAGACAGCATAGGGAAGCAGTGAGAGGGCTTCACTGCTCAGGTGTGCCTTAGGAAGGTTCACATCAGAGGAGAGGGTTGGCCTTTTCTCTTGTAACCCCGTAGCCCTGTGGGCAGTGAGGTTACAGCCCTGATGACTGAGGCTGAATTTTCTGTCACTACACAAGAGGTGTAAAATTATGGCTGCGAGGACAGAGACTCCTGGATAGCAGAGCTAATTCAGCTAGGGCATAAGCCAGCCTGCCCATTGGCACCCTTCATCTCGCACCCAGAAAGAACCAGGGAGGTTCCCCAGCAGAAGTGCTTACAGCCATGCCCTCAGTAGGACAGTTGCCTCATGCTGTCCCAGGTGAGCTCTGCAGGTTGCTTTCAGTCCCGTATCCCCGCAGAAACTATGGCAGTGTGATTCAGAAAGACAGTCCCAACCTGCCAGCCAAAGCTCTGACCTGGCTGTTTCTTATGAATCCCACAGCAGGCAAGAAGCCAAGAGGGACCTCAGGTTTTTTTTTAATCCAGAAGAGGTTAAAAATCAGGCACATTCCTTCATCTCAGGTCACTGTCTGAGTCTCTGCTCCCCCTTGTTCATCCCTGTGTTTTCTCCTGAGGGTGAGTCCAGCCCTCTGTGCCTTGGTGGGACCTTCTCCCCCTCGTTCCTTGGCCTACCTTGCCTTCCTCCAGCCACTGGGGTCTACTGGGGCCTTTCACAGCCACCAGAGCAGGCTCTTTCCCCTGGAAAAAGTAAAACTTTTGTTTTGCACAACAAAATATGCAATGCAGTTAGAGTTTTATAACCCATTTCCTAAAGAATTCTTGCCTCGTTCATTTGCTGGTGAACTACAATGATCCCACAATCTTGTGCATTTTGATTTCTACTCTAGGCACAACCCACAAGCTTGCCCTAAAAATTACCTTTCAGGGATAAGTGGCTTTCTATGAAGGTTTTCATTGTCTTCTGATACTCATCTTCAGTCATGTGGAGCTGGGCTACCTCCATACTTGAAAAGCACTCTTCTTCTGTAGCGATCCCCTCTTCTCGAGGAGGCCAGTGTGCAGCAGACACCCTGAAACCTGCTTTATCCAGGTTCCTTGCAAACATCCTCCCAATGGAGCTGTTGGACACGAGAATTACAATTGCTCTCCCTTTCACATCGATATTCCTCTCCGCAATGCCAAAGGAGAAGATGATAATGAAGCATGTCAAAAATGTGATGGAAATGCATACAAAGGCATAAAAGAGGCAGGAAAGGGTCATCGCGAGTAATAAGTCTATGGCCAGCAAGAAGAAATGCTGCAAGAGGAAAATCATCGTTAGAAAGATTAGCCGCTGCCTCCTTGCTCACACGCAAGCCAAGGAATTTGTTAGGAGTCACCGTGTGCAACGACGCTATTATAAAGCCAGGCAGTGTTACAAAATGTGCGGAGGCAAGTCAAAAGCCCATGGGGAGGACGAATCGTTATCTGGGATAGAGCAACAATGGAGACTTTCAAGCCATGTATGTTTTCAGGAGAGAGCAGTGCTGTGTTTGTCTTGGCTTTGCTGTGCACTTGAATGCTCTGCTAGGCTGGAATTTAAGGATTCATTTTGTAAGGGCATTTCATCATGTGTCGTCTTAAGGGCCAGTGACATATATAGGTTACTTCGAAGCAGCCATTTTTAAGGGATTTCTTAAAGTAGTGTGTGTGGCATTGGGAAGCCAGGGAGTAGAAATAATCCCCGAATCTGCTTGGTGTGCTACGACTCTTAAATTTACCACTCTTGCTACTGCTGTAAAGCAGTCAGTTTCAGGAAGTCTGGGAAAGGACCCATGTGGACACAGAACCAGGAACCCTGCCCCATGCAGCCAGCTCTTGTTCTGCTGTAAAACGTGCCACGCCAGGAGCATCGTGCTGTCTAGCTGTAGGGAACTGCGTCAGTCCGGGAGGAGTTCGTTCGTGTCAGAGACGAGAGAAATGAGCTGGGTGCTGGAGAGAGAGCTTTTTTGATGGAGGACAGAGATTTTAGGGAGGGTCCCCCTCTTTCTCAGGCCAGCAGAGTGGCAGGCAGAGCAGTGCCATGGCAAGGAGTATTCATCCCTAACTGCAGCAACACCCTTTGCATGCGGGGCACAGCAGGGCCCCGTGCTACAGCTGTAGCCTCTGCAGAATCGGGAAGAGCCTGGTAGACTTAGGAACGAGACCAGCGAAGGTAAATCCTGCTGCATCAAGGCTCAGCTAACCAGCAGCGGGTCAGGAGGGAAGCTCCCATATAACCTCACTGCTTCCCAGCTGCCAGCTCTCACTGCTTTCTCTGAAGCAGCCACTGAGGTTGGAGGCAAGACCCTTCCCTTCTTGGTCAGGGTGGAGGTGTTGCTGTTCACCACTAAAACCTCAATGTCAGAACCTGCTCTTTAAATAGTATCTTTCTTTTTTTTTCCTTCTTATTTTTAATGTGGGTATAAATATTTGTGGGTATAAATAATGTGGGTATAAATATGGGTATATAATATAAAAGAGCATTTTTAATGCTCTTTTATTTTTAATTTTCAATGTAAAGGGTCCCCTTGAGAAGATATGCACTGCTGCACGTGTTGTGTTGTGGGTGGGTGTTGTGTTTATTCCCTGCTGTAACCAGAAAGGTACAGGGAGCGTGGGACAGGCTGTCAGCATGACCCACACACGTTTTACCGGTCCTTCTTGTTCATCCTCTATGTGAGCGTGCAGGTACCATCTCACGGATCAGAAGCACCGTGCTATCACAGCAATCCAGCTCCAGGTGCTTTTGCGATGGAGTTGCTGCAAGCTGCACCCCAAAAGCACCCTGTGCATCTCACCCAGCATGTGCATAAATGCACAGAGCTTCATTTGAAGCGGACAAAGGGATGCAAGCATCCAGTTTGCCTTTAAATGGCTCATAAGCAGTGAGAGGCAGCGGGGCCCTGTGCATTGGGGGGCTCACCTTACTCATGAAGTGCTTTTAAAATCTTCAAGCCCTTCATGCCAGAAGACCGGGCCAGGACATGGCTTGTGAACAGGCTGTGGTGGAAAAGCTTATTTTGCAGAAAACAGCTGCTAGGAGCTGTGACTACAAACGCCTGTACTTGGTGCCAACAGGGTAGGAGGTGTATTCTGAGCCCAGAAAGCACACGAGGTCCCTCCCCACGAGCGAGGACAGCACAGCCCTGGTCCTGCTGCAGGGCTTGGCAGGGAGAGCGCGTGGTGAAGTGGGGGCAGCTGCCTGCTCGGGTGGGAGTAGCTGTGGGCACATGTGGGTGCTGTGCTGTGACGGAGGGTGGGCAACTGGCCCTTGCGACCAGTGGGTTAGCAGGAGTGGGTGGCCCTGGCCAGGGCTGGCGTGTGTCTCACCATCTCGAGGCATGAACTGGGCAAGCTCCTATCTGCAACTCAGCAGGATGGTATCTGCCAGGCTTCGAGTCAGCAGCCTGAGCCTCCTGTATCCCCATGGTCTTGGCCAGAGAGAGTTTATGGCCCTTTTTGCTGCCAAAAAAGAAAAAAACCAAAATATTGCCTTTGCAAGAGATGAGTTTGCACCCCCTCCTTGCTAGATGCACTGACTGAGCGTGAAAAGCCTCCACGCTGCCCTAAATATTGGAGCCTTAAGGTCAGGGTAGAAGGCAGGACAGGGGAGCTCTGTGCCACCGGGGAAACGGGCTTTAATCGTCCTTCGCTGGCCCTCAGGTATTGATGTCAGTGATGCCTGTTTGAGGATTTCCTTGCTGCTCAAGACTGATTAATTTGGGGAAGAGCAGTTCCGTGTTTGGGTGCAAGGAAGATTGACGGTCCCAAAGCAGAACCACGGCAGGCTGCGAGGATTAGTTTTAGGGCTAGGAAAACGTGCTGCGTTTCACCTCTGTCTGGGGTCGCTTTTCTAAAAAATAGTTGCTAGAGTACTTGGTCTTTTGGTTAAAAAAAGGAATTTAATTTTTTTTTTTTTTCCTAGTAAATCCCACTTTTTGAGGGCTTCTCGAGGGGCGGAAGGGGAACGCCCAGCGCCCGCCCGCGGGGAGGCACAGGCGGGCCGGGCCCTGCCCGCCTCCCGCCGCCGCGGAGCGGGGAGCGGCGCAATGGCGCCACCTGTCGGCCGCCCGCGGCGCCGCTCGGCAGGGCCGCCGGAGGGGTGGGAGGTGGCGGAGGTGCTGGCAAAGCGGGAGTGCCCCGCCCGGCTGCCCCCCTCGCTCGTTTGGGGGTTACCCGCAGCCCTGGGTGACCCCGCTGGAGCCAGCAGTGGCTGCAGCTGAGCGGTAGCTCGCTGGCTGCTTCCAGCGCCAGACCGACACCAGCAGCTCTTGAGATGGGGGGATGACAGTATTTCCATCCTTCTTCTAGGTTAACCCTTCTGATCTTTCCCAGAAATTCAGTTCTCTGCTTTTAAAAGAGGCAAACCGCCAGCTACCCAGAACCACTGCAAAATTTTTTTATTCCACCCCCCCAGGAATGATTTCTCTGTTCAGTGGTTCTTCTTAGTCAATGAATAAACATTAAAATGAAAGGCTCTAATGCAGGTCAAGAAAACACTTAAAAAATAGTGATCCCCCCCCCCCTACTGTAATGTCTGGGAACAGTCAAGACCTCAGGCCTGCCCTGGTTTTTATCTTACCATGTTCGTAAGCATAAAGATATTTTGCCAGTAGATGACCCATGGGGCAGCAGTGACATGTCCACTAGCTCCACCGCTGGCTGTCACCCAGCTTGAGTTTTGCACTATAATTACTAAGCTAACTCCTCCAAGGGTTTCCACTGCATCCTTTCCTGAACATAATTAACCCTTGGGATGCTACGTTATTTTACTCAGCAGATTGTTGTTTTCAGGCCTGTTCAAGAAATTACTGATTAACGTTCTACTTGCTCTGCACGGGGTTTGCTATTTCTTGTGTTAAGCAAGAGGATTAAGTGAATACATCTGCAATGTGAGCTGACCTATTGAGTCATTCCCTCAGGCTTGCTGTTCCTCTCAGAGAAGGCATCTGGTTGCTTTCAGCAGCGTGGTTTGGGATTTTCACTGGGGCAGAGGAGGTTGTGTACTAGAGATCTTGCAGGGGGCTTGAGTCTATCTGATTACAGCTTCCTCCACAAATTGGTGCATTAGAAGAGGCACAAAGAAAGTCAACCAAACGATCTGTCTTTGGGTCAGGTGAATTCAATGGCAGCTGCTTGAGAAGGAAAGGGAGACCCATGTAGAGGAGCAGTGATTTTGGGCAACATTGCTGCTGTAGCACTCCAGCGTGCCGCAAGCTTGGCCTTTCTACTGGTGCTGGACAAGGGCTTCCTGCCAATGTCATAGCAGCCACGGCACTGGGACAGCTGCAGGGAGAGACAGGCTCTGATTCAAGGTAGGCTCTTCGCTTTGCAAAAGGTCTCCAGATGAAAATCAGCTTCTGCTGACTCTTCTTGCAGGATGATGGGAAATTGTTGTCATGGGAGAACAGGCATCTGCTTTTGCTGTTGGGCTTGATGCTTCTTTAAGAATATAAACAGTGATCTTTCAGAAAGGTTAGATTAGCCTTTATTTGGGCCTTGCGAAAATTGCTGGCCACCAAAAACCGGGACAACACCTTTGTGGAGGTTCAGTGTCTGTCAGCTCCACAGTTGACAGTTGATTTGGCCACCATGTGGTTCAAAATGCCTGTTATAGGGACCTGTATATTTTTTTAAGCCTTGAGAGCGCAGTTAAACTCTGTATCATGAGAGACTGATCTTAAACCACTTTTAAGCGGATCCTAAAGCTCTGCTTATTTTCTGATCAATACCACCATTGCATTCCTGATGCTACTAACTGAGCAATAAAAAGTGATATTTTTCCTAAAAACTATATCCTGAAGTCAGATCTCCAGGAGGCTTGGAAGCTTTACAGGGGCACCACGGGGCTTTGAGGCACTTGCTGGGGACCAAGGTTTCAGGCCAGTGCAGTCTTCTTTTGGTCTTCTTTTTGGTGCCCACATTACTGTGGACAGAATGATGGGCATCTCAAGGCAAGAGAAAATGGAGCTGGAAAACACGAGTATGAGCTTACTGGGGCAGGTTTATTCTGCTAGCCATGGGTGTTTACAGACTGGAACAAAATGGGTATATTTCTAAGGAAAAAAAAGTACAAAATTAATAATATGAATTGTTCATTTAACAGATTCACAAATTATTCAATGGGCTTTAAGTTGGATGAATGGAAAAATAAACATATAGATAAAGTATAAATAAAAGTACAGAATAATTCATCAGAATAACTGGTAACTGTTTAGAAACGCAAGCACTGCTTTCCCTCACTTGGTCAGCTGATTAAACAGCCAGCTCCTAATGCAAGAGATCTTGCGTTTCTCTGTGGCTGTGCACACTGGGCCTTTAACTACAACTAGCATCTCTAAGTCGTGTTTTATAAGATAAAATAAACCTTTTTCCCATCATAAATCCTATATGAGTCAGTATTATCCTGGTTCTGCAACTGAGAAAATTAGGTCAGGCAGGAGAAATGACTTGATGGAGGCCACCAGGGAACTCTGTGTCAGAGTGACAATTAGGGTGGGCAAGCCCTGGGATAATCAGTCGGGTCCCAACGTTTGCTGCATCCTTCTCACACTGGAAGAAGCCAGTAGCATCTCTTCTTTTTGTCATTTGAAACTGCTGGATGATGACAATAATGGGTTATTTCTTGGGTTAAGCACACCTTTAAATATGTCTCTTAAAACTGCCAAATAGTCCAACTCCCAAATTTCTTTCCTGTTCAACATTAATATTAATGCAGATTTTCTGACTTAAACACATGGGCTTTTCTTGAGTGTACGGATACCAAATTGACTTAAGCTGGAGAAAAAAACATCTTTGGGAAACCCTGAAAATCTTTAATCAGAAGCTTATTAAATGCAGAGCAAAAAATACAAACAGCTGATTTTCAAAATGGACACGCTCTGGTTTTTGACTTCCCATTTTTTTTCCCCAGCATCATGACAGATGTGCTTCCTGCACTCACCATACCCAAGCTTTTCTCGAAGGTCAGGGGCTGAGGATTTAAAAATGAAACCTGACTGAAATTAAATTGCTTCTGCCTGTCAACACATCCTCTAGTTATATGTACCAGTATATATCAGAAATATTTAGTGGTCTCTGTTACAGAGGCTTGTCTGTGCAGGAAAACAAAGGAAGCACCCTGCAGTGAGCTGAGCAGGTAAAATAAATGCCCTGCTTCGGATAAGCTGTTGCAAAGGATTCTTCCATACAAAATCCCTCTTTCATAATAACAACCAGGTGTCTGTTAGGTGTGCTTTTCACCTGTGATGATCCAACATTTTACCCGAATTAATTTCATTTCTTGTCTCTCCTCCCAAAGCATTCTGGGCAAGTTACTGGACGTCACCAAAGGTGTCATTTTTGGTGACCAGTCTGGCAGAGCCAGGTCAGAGTTTTGTGAAGACGGTGTTCGTGTGGGGGCTTGGTTGTAGTTTAAATCCTCTTCCTTAGAATCCCAAGGATGGAGATTCCCCCATCTCTGTGGGCTCCTGCCCCAGTGTAGCAGGTCAGCGCCCCTAGCCATCCTGGTGGCCCTCCACTGGCCTTGCTCCAGCCTGTCAACGTTCTCTTCCTCCAGAAGGCATCAGAGCACTGTGTGTTTTCCATATATACTTGCCTGGACTTAATTATTTCACTTGGAAAATCCTAATTGCTCCTGTATGGATGAATTGTGATCTTCCCGCAGTGTTTTCCTGAGTGCTGAGTTTTCTGGCCCAGCTCCCAGTCAGGGTTTGGCGCCTCCAGAGGGACCAGCCAAGCTGCCTTCCTGAATCTGCAAGATACAGCTCGTAGCCTCAGATAAGTTACAAACGCTTCTGTATTTTCATTTTGTTTTTATACTTTCTGTCTAAAAACATATTGCTCCATTGCCTCCTTCTTGCAGGGAGCACAAATCCCACTCCTGCCTGGCATGCATCTCCTGAGCTGCTGCAAAGCTAGGCTTTCAGGAGCCGTTGTCAGAAATAAGGCCTCTTTATCTGCCTTCCTCTCTTGCTGGTATCCGTTTGAGAGAAGGGGTGAAGTGTAAAGCAGAACACACCAAGAAGCCTTTAATCGCACTGACGCCTCCATCCTTTGCTCCTCTGTGTGTCTGCTCCCAGGCAAAGTGCCGCTGAAGCCGTCTCTAGCTGTCCTTCATGCTTTTATAAGGATGCAGCTCTCAACGGCCTTTTATCTGCTCCGTTCCTCCTCTCGATGTGTTTTCAGGGTTTGCATTACTGCCTGGGAAGGTGCAGCGTTCAGTGTGCTCCCAGAGGTGAATCTGCTCCCCACAGTGTATGGCCAACAGGCTTTGTTTAACCAGTGCCTCTGCCTAACGCCGTAGCTGGCTCCGGGCTGGGGCTGTCAGGCGCTGCTGTTCCTCCAGCTCTGCAGCACCCCAAGCAAATCCATCCAGCTATCCTGCCTGGTCATTACCTGTGCTGCTTCACTTTATTAACCTCTCTAACGCACAGTGTGTGAAGGCTGACAGCATTTTGAAGAAATAAAAGTCTTGGTACCAGTAGGAATGGGAAACGTTTTCTTCTTTTCAAAGGAGAGACAGGGACGGAAGAATCCTTCCATCTGGGCTGCAAGGCTCTGCAGCACTTTGAGTTGTGGTGCATCACGTTTGGACTTTCGCACCTTATGCCCAAGGGAGACTGACCTGGATAGTTCCCAGAGTGTCTTTAATTACACTTCAGCCGAAATTAGTAGCTTAGCTTCTCTCTGTTACCTGACTTCTCCTTCAAAACAAACCTTCCCTGCCCTGCCTATTCAGACGGTTCATGATGTTATGCCGCGATATTATGCCATTAACTGTAAACCACAGTAGCTGTCTCTGTGCTTCATGATTCAGACCTTCACTGCTGCAAACATGCAGCTGTGGTACAATGTACATGGGCATTTTCAGTGCCCCCAGAATCTATTACAGGCTTTGCTTTTCATGTGAAAGTGTGACAATCACAGGAGAATGATACTAAAATACATCCCCGTGTCCCTTTTCTTCCCAGATTACTAGAGCTAACCCAGCACTGCCTTTAAATAGGAGAGCTTGGGCATCGGTGTCTTAGCTGCCTTGCAGCCCAAATTGGAGGGCATCTTGTGGAACATCACATAAGATAGTAGACAGGATTATGGCATGTATCTCCCTCTGTTTCTGGATCCCTTTAGCACTGCATATTTAAGCTAGGTCAGTTATAATACAGCTTGAAGCAGAAAGATGAAAGAGCTGTAATTAACGTGATCAAGCCCATATTTTCTTATGAACAGCAAATGCAAATGTTAATATAGACAAGCAGACAAAGACCTCTCCCAACCTCTGTATGTGCTGAAAATTTAGCAAGCACATCAATAAACTGTTCATGGAGACACTTTTGAATATTTTTGTATTTTAGCCTTGTCATCAGCAACTTTTCAAGATAATTATGTTGTGTGAAATGATTACTACAGAATGAAAGAGCAAGCTCCAGGATAGTTTGTCTCTATGGCAGTTCATTTTTCAGTGATATGAATGATGGTTTTAATCAATAGGTCTATGCGATGGAATAAATTCCACTGTCTCATCATTGCTTTGGGGTGTGGGCTGTTTTCAGCGATAGCTGCTTTTTTTTATAACCAGAAATAGCTCTTGCTACATCCCAGCAAAGGACAGGACACGTATGCTGTACACGAGTATATTATGCTTTATGGCTGATATTTGCAAAGCTACCCAAATGATCTGGATGCCCAAATCCCAACAGTGTTAATGAGCACAGAATACCCAAGCCCTTAGTTGCCCTAATTGAAAAAATCTATATACACAGCATTTAATTTGAAGTATGTAGAAGTCAGTGGATAGGCTCCTATTGATATCAAAAGATATTAGACCTTGCCTACATCAAGGATTTTAGAGAAAGCACCAGCCACCTCACACCCCCAGCAAAGAGGGTCTGAGGTAACCCAGCTGGCTTTGTGCTATGGCAGTATTAGACAGGACTGATTCAGCTGGGCTGGCAGCAAGTAACCTTGAGTGCAGAGGCTCCCAAAGTGCTGCAGCCCATACAGCCTACAACGGGATGCTTTAATTGCAGCTATTTGAGGAGGAAGCTTAGGGTTATGGTAGCATAAGCTGCAGCAGCTGTGTCAGGGCAAGGATGGGCATCAGGGTGTTGGGAGAGTCAGAGCTGTTAGCATGACAGAGCCAGGAAGACCCGAGTCCTTCCCCCACCCTCTTATTTACCCCACCTGGCAGCAAGGCTCTGCTTTAGCAAGGTGGTATGGCCCTGACCAGGCTGTGTCTGTGTTTTGTAACACAACAGAGGTGACAGCAAGGTAAGCTTCTCCACGTACCAATGGATCTCACCACTGCCTGGCCTTTGTCATAGTGTGGAAAGGCAAACTGAATTTGGACTCTGTCCCCAGTTAATTCTTGGTTGCTCTCCTGTAGGGGCACCTCAAAGCCCTTGTTTTCATAAGTACTGAACTATTAATTTGTGCCTTTCCTATTTACCTCAGCTAGTATTGAGCTGAGCATCAGTGAAAGTAGATAATTACAGCTGCTCACAGAGGAGCCATTAAATAAGCCGACACTTGTTGAGGCTGGTCTTCGAAATATATGCAAAATGTGAGCAGAACCAAGGGAGTGACCAGACTCTCTTGGCTCTTCTTTTAGCATTTCTCATGTTCCCTAAAGATTTTTTAGGTGCGATCTAAAATCTCTTGATAATACTTGTGCCTGAAAACTAGGCAAAATCACTACACTGTGTTTTCCAGCCCTTTGCACAGGACGTAACCAGGGGATGTATTCCACTATGTAATTTGACAAATTCCACAATTTGTTGATTTTTGAACACAGCTCTCCAACAGCCTCAGTGAGCTTCACAAAATGACCTAGATGCAAGAGGCTCCGTTTCACCAATGGATTTGTAAGCAAGTGGACTTCATGGGGGGGTTATTCAGTTGTGGGTGAAATCAAACCAAGATTCTTTGGCTGAATTTGCCATTTGTCTAATAAAAAAGCTGGTTTTCATTCGCTAACCTTTCAAATGTGTCCATCTGTAATTAAAGATAGCCTCTCCACTAAATATTAGGACATACCACATACATGTAAGCAATTTGAGCTGGGTATATATTTATTCATGTTTACTTTTCATTGTCTGATGCTCTAACTATAAGATTTACTTAGGTTGGGTGTTTTGTTTGTATTTTATTTTCCTGGCAACTTGAGTCAAATAGCTCTTGGGTAGAAACAAGAATGCAATTAAATGTGCAAAGAAGGGGCATTTAGTTGAATGAAATAATATTAAGTGTGCTGGATACATAAGCAAAAACTAGGCTTATCAGAGCATGTTTTGCATTCAGTGCTGGTTTATTGAGCAAAGGAAATGTTACCTGAAGCCAGCAAACTGAACTGTTTTATGGACTCCATGTTCTTCTGATTTTATAACCAGCAGCTCTCTGCCTTGTCTCTCATTTTATTTACCAGAAATAAGTGCCCTGTTTTTCCAACTCCAGATTAACTTGTTCACTCAAAGCTAAAAAGCAAAGTAAGAGGACACTGTATCTGCTGCAAGTTCCAAGCGCCGGTGCTAGAGGCTTATCAGATGCCCCCTTTTTTTTCCCTCCTTGAGGCAGTATTCTTAAAGACTGGTTTTATAAAGGCAGAAATCAGATACATTCAGTAAATGTTAATCATTCACAGGGGCACTGTATTTAATAGCCTTGGAGTGGACACCAAGGAAATTCATGTTGCCTTTCTGTGGTATTTTAAGTGTTCCTGAAAACTTTCTCTTCGGTCTTCCTGAAAGCTTCCCCTCTTGCTTACGGCATCTTAATGGCTTTTCAAAGGATGAATAACGGTTCTTTAGGAAAGTAAATTGGAGGAGCCATATGGAAAAAGAACTGGTCTAAACCTGAAAACTGTTCACCTGGGGAAAAAAAAAAATTGTATTTCAGCATGCAAAGCACATCTCACTGGATTTTGCTAAATTGCCATTGCATTAGTACTGAATCGCAGGAGAAACACAGCATTTCACAAAGCAGGTAAAACCAGAAAGACTTCAAATGATTTCTGGGATATGAAATTCATAGAGACTAAGAGATATTGTGCCAGCCTAATTATTTTGTAATACTGTGGGTAAACCAATGGACGTGCACTTAATTTTTAATTGTAGAGACCATGTATTACCTCTACTGCGTGGGCCAAATCTTGCTTTCATTTGCAATTACTGAACTCTTACTATAGGCAATAATTCTGTGTGAAATAGGCAGCATTTCAGCACTTGTTTGACGATATGTGTTGTGATAGAAAACAAGCCAAGAGCAGAACATGTGGCTCTTCCTTTCCCACTACTGGCGTAGAAGTGGTATTGCAAGGATCTCAACAATGAAGAGCAGGCAACAGCAGCCTTTCCACTAAAGAAGAGGACATGTTAATTTTGAGTGGTTTTCCAATAGAAAAGGACTTTTGGGGTCAATATTGGGTCAGGCGAGCTTCTGCCATCCAAAATCAAGGCAGCACCTGTGGCAAATGATGCTTGTGCTCTTCTCTTATTCACAATTCATCCAGAATTTGTTACCTTGGCTCTTACCTGTTGACTGCCGGGTTTGAGCAGGGCTGGGAATGGGCGATCCTGCCCCGTTCTGCTCCAGCCGAATGCTGGTGGCGAGGAAAAACTGTCATTGCCAAGAAGACTAGATGGGGGAAGTAGACGCCTCTTGCTTTAGGTTGTCCATGGGGTTTATTTAGAGCTGGCCACGGTAGACTTTAAATTGTGACTGATTCCATTTAATGTTTGTATTGCCAGGGGTATTTGTGCTTTTCCAGTATTAACAGTGTTTTCCAGACAGAACATTGCTGTGGCTTTTGGTCCTAACTGGCTTCTAGGTCTTTGTCTGGCTTCCTCATGAAAATTACCCAAATTCTGAGCTGGAAGCTCCCCAGAGCAAGGATTGCTGTCTGCGCATTGTCTATATGATGGCTTTCCTCTGTGTGAGCAGGACACCTACATGCAAAACATGTAAATCAGCAAAACTGTACCCTCGTCGCCCTGTGCTCTGGAGAGACAAGTCCTCCAGGTATTGAAGCGCTAAGTAATACCACCAGCATCCTTAAAAGATGCACTTCAGGGTTCTCTTGAGCATTGCCTGGGGGCAGCGGGTGGCATTTGTGGTGGGAGCTGCAGGGCTCAAACTCTTCTGTAATGCTTTTCACACTCCCACCTCGTGACTATTGAGGTGCAGGTTGCTCTGATGAATGAGGCTCTGATGAATGCCTTGCCATGTAGCAGAGGGCAGAAGCACTTGCTGTAGAAGGCGATAATCATGTTTGCTTGCTTATTGTTGTCACAGCAGTTGGAAAAAAGTCCTAGCAAATAGCCTCTTAGACTTAGTAGACAGAAATGTTTTGAGGTCTCCGAAATTTTACCTTTGTAAAAATGTACCTTTGCAGCCTGCAACCCCTGCAGGGCTCCAGAGACTTTCTGTGCAAGCTAAATAACCAAATCAGCCCTGCCTTGGTTCTCCACTGTTGACTGAAAGAGAAAATGTGTTCGTTTTCTGGAGCTGCTGAGATCTAGCACAGGGTTTACCCTGTGCCAGAGCGTGCAAGCGATGCAGTGTCGCTGTGCCTGGGCAGCATGGGCTAGACCAAAACCTAATTCAAAGAAAAATATTGTAAATCCAAGCAACTCTTAAAATCAGCAGGTATTACCTAGGATTATCCAAAGGTGTAACTGCCACCATTCCCCCCCTTTGCTATGTCCTGATGCCAGATCTAGCAAAACTTCACCCGTCCCCATCATTTCTTTGGGTGTGTGGCACAATGGAGATACCTGCCCTAGAGATGCTCTCCGGGGAACTGGCTTCTCCTGTTGCCTCCGTGCCACAGGCTGCTGGCGTACCTGCCCTCAGCAGGGCTAAATCCCCTGGGACAAGTCACATCGCACATCGCTTCACCGGCAGCGGTACCCTTATGGGGGGGGCGGGGGGGGGGGGATGTCTCGTTGCCATGACAATGAGCCTGTCGGGATGAACATTTCTTTCTGCGAACGGCAATTCAAAGCTTAAAGCAATGCTGCTGCCTCCTAATGCTTATTAGCGCCACGTGCAAACAGAGCTGGGCAAAGCCTTGGGGAAAATGAAGGGGCAGGGGGCAAGAAGCTGGCTGGTGCTGCACTCTTCCCCTCTTGGGCTTCAAGCAGCAGGGAGAGCGATTGCTTTCTGCCTCTTTGTTCCCGGCTCCGGCACAAATCAAATCAAGCCTCCCTTCCCCCAGTAAAGCTTGCGCTAAGCTGGAGCACGCCGGAGCGAAAACGGATTAAAAAAGAAAAATCATCCTTGAGGCAGCGGATGAAGAGGGTATAAATCAGCGAGATGGAGGGTGCTCTGCCCCAGGGCTGGTGCTCGCTGCTGCTAACGAAGGGCTTAAATCAATACGGTTGGGGAGACCCGGGGTATCCGCCGAGCCCTCCTCTGCCTTCTGCACCCTTGACACCAACGGGCCGAGAAGGGCAGCGGCCAAATCTGCTGCGGGTGTGAGAGGCCGGGAGTGCGGGATGAGCCGGAGCTGCCTCTCGCCACGCTGGAGGGAGCTCCTGAGACAGCGAAAGTGCAGTGTCGTGCTCCAGCCCTCACAAGTCAGACCCCGAAACAATGAAAGCAGGTTATGTTTCAGGATGCTTTTAATAGCTGATGTTGGAAGACAGGTTGTTTCTTTTTAGGTTTTAGATCTGCAAAGAGTTAGGCTTTTTCCCCTGTGTAAATAAGTCTTATGTAGGTTGTAAACAGTCTTATATAGGTCTTGAACTTTTTTTTTCTTAACTTTTTACATACAGAATCTGACTTTCTTGGAGCCATGTGACCCTGGAAGCTGGGGGAGTGAATTCCCAGGATGAGGGTGGCACAGCTTTACACTGTCGATTATCCTTTCCCCCATCAATTGTCCCACAAACTGGGGCTAGCACAGGCACGGTGGGGGGGAGGCCTTTCAGCTAGCCCTGTTGACCCAAAAATAGAGTGAAAAGTTGGGATGAGTGAGCGAGAGCCTGCACATGAGCCAAGGTGGGGACTGGGGACCGGGATGTGCTCCTTGCTGTGGATGGTGCTCAGAGTGCAGCTGGTGTCAGCACCCACAGGTCACCCAGCAAAAGCATCCACAGAAAGAAGGGGGTTTTTGCAAGCAGGGGCAGAAAAGCAGTGGGGCACCAGAGGACTGGGAGGGAAGATTACAAATACAGAAACAAACATCCTTGCTTTGTGCAGGGTTTTCCTGCCATTGAAACATGGGTTAAAACTGGTGAAAACCTCCAAGCAGTGAATGCAGAATAAGGACAAGACCGACCATATCTTTCTTGTGCTGGTTAAGGATTAACTGTGTTTTGGCACTCTTCCTCAGTTCTTGTTTCTATTTGCTTCAATCATTGAGCGCTGAGCGGTGGCGATAAACCCAAAAGGCTCCATCCTTTGTGGAAGGGGTGTCCCCAGAGCACCTGGGGCAGTGAGGCTCAGAAAGGTTTATAGTGCTTGTACTTGGGGTGCGAGACCCAGGATAACCCTGCAACAGTGCTGGGCAGAGGATGAAGGGGGGTCTTGGCTATAAGATGCTATGTGTAACCAGAGTCTGACATGACGCTGAAGGACTCTCAAGCCACAGACAGTTGGACGTGGTGTTCCCAAAAGGCCTTGAAATACAAACAGCCAGGACCACGCTCCCCAGAAAACGCTGTGTTTCCCCTGGTGGTGGTGTGCCAGCAGGATTGGATTAAGGGAGGATTCCCTCATTTGGAAGGGGGGACTCCTTAATCCCCAAAGCCTGGATTTAAAGATCCTGGAGAGAGTAATCACAGCCAGCCAGATTAGCATCTGCTGGGGAGCCCGGCAGGAGAGGGCAGCGTGGCACTGCCAGCCCCGAGAGTGGTCTTCACCTTTGTTTGCAGCTCCTTTTTCCGGGCCTGTGTTTTAGATGTACTCTGGCACTTGAAAACACAAAATCCACAGAAAAGAACACGTTAAAAAGAGCATTTCCTTACTCAAGTCATGGGTGGTTTCCTGCAAGTGAGAAATGTGTAAAACACAGCTGGGGCAGGTGACAAATGATGAGGGGGTTTTTTGTTTTTTTTACAAGTGTCTTTAATGTTGCTCTTGCAAGGCTCCTGCCATAATGGAGTCATCCTTAGCCAGACGAAGAAAAGGAGGAGATGTTCGTTGACAGAAACTAGCTGGTGTAGGGCCATCCCCATGCTGCCCGGAGGTGTGTTGGCCTTCAGCCATGCGAGGAAACCCATAGTTATTGCCTTGGTTATGTGAGAAGCCTTGAAACCAGAGTTTGTGGTGGTTTTTACTCATTTTTTTACTTACTGTGGCTCCTGCTGTCAGGGAGCAAGACCATGCTCTGCTTTTCCCCGAGTATGCCAAGCCCAGCCTTTGCAGCAAGGTGCAACTTCTTTCGTGTTTATTTATTTGAAACCAAATCCCTAAACCGTGGGATTTCTGTACAGCTATAGTACAAGTGAAGCACTTATCCCAGCCGAGGCATATTCCTGCTGGGAGATCCTCCAGGAGAAATGGACCATATTGGCTTTTCCCACTGGCCTCAGGTATTGCTGCAGCAGCACACGAACTCAGTGGTGTGTGTGTGTTTATCTGGCAGGAGGCAGTTGCCTCAAATCAAGTGAGGATCAGCTCCCCGACAGTTTCACCATTTCAAATTTAAAACTGCATTATTTATTCAGACAGGATTTTCTGGCAGCAAACCTTGCCTCCTTTTTTGCATCCTCTGTAGTCAAGAGGAAGGATAGTGGCATGCTTGATGCTCCCCAGAGCATGCCCTGTGTCCCGTGGTGATGGCCAGGTTTCAGCCGAGCTGCGTGGTGAGGTCAGCAAAGACAGGCAAGCACCAGCCCACCCACCTCTGGCTTGGAAATGCCAGCTTCAGGCCCTGCTGCACGTTGCATTCTTTAAAAGTTTCCTTTGGGCAATATTGAATCACCTCTCTGCATGCTGCCCCGTGATGGGGCTGGTGCTGCTCTACTCCAGCCTAGAAAGTGTGGCTCATCAGTCACCTTGGCTTTCAAGTCTAATATGATAATCTCCTCCAGTCAAATCAGTCCACTTTGTACAAGCCTTTGCTTTCAGTTTTCAGACCCTCTGGATCCTCCCCTTGCAGGTCTTTGTCATCCCCATGATGCTCTCCTGGCTAGGGATGGTTCAGTTTAAAGATCTCTCCTACTTCTGTGTGAATCCATCCTCTGAGAGAGACGTCACTGATGAAGTACATATAAACAGCGCAGTGGAAAGGAAAGCTATGTAATATCAGAGCTACTAAGAGCCTGATGCCCTTTTGCTTAAGTCACCAAAACAGACTGTAGAAGGGTAGGGAGCTATCCTGATTTTCTAATTATTTCCAGTGTGACTTTGCACTGGACAAACTGTTTCAGCCCAGATCCTCTTTAAGGCATTCATTGCCTGATTTCAAAAGGAATTAAATAAATATCTCTAAAGATCTGATCCTTGAACGCTGCCTTTGCCATTCATTGCGGAATTGAGGGTTGGCGTTTTCTCCTCTCCCTCCATTGTGCCTGCTCAGCCACACTGATGCAGAGGGTGATTTCTCTTAGCACGCCATCAATGCCCAGTCTCGGGGGACTCCGCTCTGCTGAAGCAGTATGGGCACGTCTACCCATGGAGCACAGCAGAGGAACATCCCAGGTACTGCCTGCCAGAGGATGCTCCCTTAGCAGGACACCTACTCCCGTGCTTGGATGCCGCTGGGCCAAGGTGCCACATGTTCTGTGTCAGCAGACCCACACGCCTGTGCGGTTGTGGGCCTTTTTTCCCTCCCTCCTGGGCCATGTCGTATTGGATTGGATTTGGGTAGTGGCTTTTTGGCTAGAGACTGTGCCACTGCTGTGGGATGCCTGCTCCTACAATTTGTCCTTTCAATTTAAATGTTGCCAAGGAGCCGTGTTAACCCTAGCCTCTTAAAGGGTAAAAATCCTTTCTGTTGTTGAAAACTGACTGTGTGCAAGTCTCTGAGGACCAGCACCGGTTTGTACCGTATACCAAATAGGAGCAATGGTCTCAGTCTGGTTTCTAAATCAGGTCGGCTGACGTTAGTGAGGCAAGAACAGCAAACAACCTGGTGCTATTCTCCATCTGTGCTCAGAGGAGACCCAGAACAGCATCAGCAGAAGGGCTGCAGGGAGAGAACAAGGTGTCTTGGCAAACCTCTGTGTGTGTATGTAATAGCCAAGAGAAATCCCTGTTTGCAGCAGGTTGTTTTCCATCTCTTGCGTGTGGCCACCAGCATAATTGTAGCATACAGGGTGCTCAGAAGAGATAATGCTCAAGAATAACAGCTAATGGGGAAGAGTGGGAGAGAGAAGATGAACAACTTTTTATTGCTGCCATATGCTTTAAATCCCTTCATCTCTCTTGCTGTAGTTGTAGTGAGGAATTTTTTTACATTGGGAATTTTAGTGCTTCTTTAAAAGAGCCAGATTAGCAATGCCGAGGAAGTAACCGCCTGCCCATCCCTGGGATGTCTTCCTGCTGCCTGCACTCAAGATCTCATCAATGCACCTTGCTGACTGCGGGCACCTTCCTGGTTTTCCCATCTTGATCAAATCGGTGTCTCTTCCCAGAGAGTGGACAATCCTTTGCTTTGAAAACAGACCACCAAGATAAGCCCAGGAGTTGTTCTTCAGGTCCCAAGGGGTCCCTGGTCTGCTGGAGAGCATCCCGCTGAGAGGGAGGAGATGGACCACAGCCTGCGTGGGGGGACTCTCCAAACCTGCCGCACTGGTTTGAGCATCCTGCAGTCCCCCTGCCCTGGTCAGCCCAGGCTGAAGCTGATTTTTAAGTCAATGCACTGTTGGGGAAGGAGGGGAAGGGAGGGCAGTCTTGGCAAAGCTGCGATCCTGTTTGCTCTGATCACTAAAGGTCACGAGGTGGATCCATCTGTCAGAGGAAGGAAATGAACGCTGGTATCTTCAGCAAACTAATTTCAGGCATGTACCAATTCCCCTTTCAGTTTAATTTAATCATCTTCGGTGTCTGATTCTACAAACACGGCTTTGTACTGCTAAACCTTTGCTGCATATTAGCAGAGAGGCAGCTGGAATTTGAATTTGATTTTGACTATAGTGAGAAACCTTATATTTAGCACTTGGCAAATCTCTTGAATGCAGGAGCACATCAGTATATAAATGCAGGTTGCTTTGATCAGTATAATTTTGGAGGCTTAAGTAAGAGAGAGAATATAGGTTGGGTACTGATACTTGTAAAGGAGCTATAGAAAAATATTCTACCAGGTGATTGCAATTACATTACTCTACAATATCAGCCTACCTAGAATTTGCTGCAAAGAATTGTTTGTAATCAAAAAATGTTTTGGGTTACAAAGTATTTTTACTGCCGTCTTTTGTACTCTGCAATATAAGGGCCAGGTACAGAAACACGTTCTCTCAGATGAAGGGACTGGTGAGAGCAAAGAACGGCAAGAGCTGGACTAATCTAGGGTCACAATGGTGACCAGGAAACGCAGAACAAGACAAAATGGCAGTGGGATAAACCGCCTGCTTTCACCCCTCATCTCTATTGGGCAAAACTCCTGCTGGCTTCTTTACTGCATAGAATGCCAAACTAATAGTCACTCTTGGCATTAAAACACGTGTAGGACTCAGGATTTGGCCATATGCTCTAACAAAAGGAAGTACTTTAGTTTGCAGCTTGGGGCTGGAGCTGGAGGCGTTCCCAGCGATTGCCTCTTCTGACAGCTCGCGTCCCTTTGAAACCTGTCCAGCTTCGAAAGGAGCCGCCTTCGACTCCTGCCGACTTCGCAGCAGCTCGCACAGATCTATGAACCCGACTGCACTGCTGTAAATTCTGGGTCTAGTTTTCTTTTGGAGTTGCTGTTGGAGGGAGGAGTACTTGGTACCTGCTGGGTGGGGAGCAAGGGCTCCTGGCAGCTGGGAGGCTTGCCTGTGGGCTCATTGCTTCGTAAGAAAGACTTTGATTTTTAGAGAGAGTGTTCCCTTTACATAGCAAAAGCGATCAGTGCCAGAATTTAGGCGTACGTGGTTTTGAGAAGGAGCTCAGGTTCTGCTTTCAGCAGAAAGAGATAAAAACTAAGGCAATAGCAGTGACTTTGCTCTTGAAATTTGCATGGGCAGAACAGAAAATGGAGTTTGGATGAAAATATTATCATCAGTGTTGTGGGCATGATAACTAAGCATTTGCTGTCTCCGGAAAAGCAGTGAGATGAAGAGGTGACTCTTCCTTCCCATCGCCTCTGCTGGCTTCTGGCTTCCAAGAAATACGCCGAGCACTTTGATTTATTGACGTGCTGGGAAAAGGCAGTTAAGTTTTACAGTCAGCCAACTCTGTGAGTCCACATCTTCTGAAACAGAAATAAAAGGGAGCCTCCCCGTCTCATGTGTGTGAGGAAGGACTGATATTTTCAAAGCACTGTTGTATGATGGTGCTCCGGGACTTCAGATCTGATGATTGCTCATTCTCTGCTTTGGTGTTGCGGCTGCCTCTACCCAAAGGGCTAGAGCAGGTGTAACTTCTTGGGGAGCTTCACTGGGAGATCTGCACAGTCGCAGGGTTCAGTCTGTGTTAGTCCCCGAACCCACCATCCCTGGGCATAGCCCAGAGGACCCAATACGGAAGGCTTGAGCACACAGCCCGCTTCCACAGCCGTTGGGTCAAGAGGTTATTGCCCGCTATTAGAGGCTGCAGCTCCTTCCAGCCTTTGAAGCCTTCTGCTCTCTAACCCACTGCTGTCAGTGGGTGACGAAGCGAGCATCAGCGATGCTGCAGAGATTGTTTTTGCACCATGGCTATAGAGCAAGAGCACGTGAGATTTGATGCCTTGCAGTGTTTTGCTCTTCGGGCCCATAGATCAGTGCAGCAGGAGATGGTTTGTCTCATGGTGAATAGCTGACTGCGGGCCAGTTGGCAGCCTCTGCGCAGGGAGGCCTGTGTTAATAGCAGACTTGGGGTTGATGCACGGCCTCGCTAAAACGGATTGACAGATTTGCAGAAAGCAACTTTCATGTGTCCCATATGTTGCTTGGCTTCCTCTGGGTGACTTAAAAAGAGGGGAAAAAAATCTTTTGCTGGAAGAAAGTAAAAGTATTTGTATACTTGGCTATTTTTAAGCACCTCTTTCTCCCCCTCTAGCTTGACCTGATGTGGTCAAAAAAGAAAAAGGGCATCAATTAATCATTTTAGAAGCATGCACAGATGTATTGAGTAAATACATTTTCCTGTGACCCTAATAGCAGACACAGGAAAGTTCCCATAAAAATCAAGGAGTTCTGCTCTCTAAGAATTGCAGCCCTGACTTAGATTGTCAAAGATAGAACATTCCTAAATGGCATGGTAAGTGCTGGCCCACTCTGATTTACACCTGAAAGATTTGGCCCGTTACCTATAGCAGAACTTCCCAGGAAGTGTGAAATTTAACCTTAAGGTCAAACAAGAACTTTTCGGAGCAATGCTATTTTCACTCCTCTCTGTTTCATTTAGGCAAACACGTGCAGTACAGACCATTGGTCCTGATGAAGTGCCATTGTTTAATACTGAAAAAATGCACATTTGATCTAGTTTGCATTTCCTAAAAACTGTGTTACTGATTTGACAATATATTTTTCCTCGGAAAAAAAAATCTGCAGTTATTTATTCATTCTTGCCCCTTGGAGAGCTTGCTACCATCTGTTTTTCTTGGCTTTCCATCACCTTTTTTTTTTCCCCACTTGTTCTTCTCCCACTGTGCACCACTGAAGGACTATACTATACATTATCTCATAGCCAAATTATGCAGGGTATTGTAAACATGTTGTAAACTTTGCCAGCTGCAAAGTCAAGGGCTCTGAGAGATTTTGCTAAGCACTGGAAATGCTCTTTGAAGAAACAAGGCAGGCTTTTGGAAGCAGATTTGCAGGGCAGCATGACACAAAGGTGTAATACTGCTTTTTCAAAATGCAGGGGGAAGAAAAGGAGCACATAAATGTGTTCTTGGATCCCCGTAGCTTTATCATAGAGGCGAAGAAGTCTCTGAAACAGTATCTGCTCAGCACCCACTGATAAGACACAGCAGGGCTCCGGCATGCAGATGCCAGGACCTGAGGGCTTTGTGCCCTGGCGGGTGGTAACAGGGATCGGAGCCTGATATAGCCCCGGTGCTGCCGTCATTTCGGTCAGGACATCACCATCCTCAGGGCACGTTGCAGGACTGAAGCCCCTGCACGTCCTGGGGTTATCCCCAGCGTTGGAGCAGCAATGTCCTGGAACCAATGTCCTGGGAGGATGCAACCTGCAGGGTGTCTCGTGCTGTGCGTTGCAGGGTTACAGCCCCATTGCTGCCCTTGGAAATACAAGTTGAAGGAGAAGAATCATAGATGTGTGAGGATAAATCTGTGTAAATCTACAAGAAATAGCCCTAGTTATAGATCTTTGCCTATCTTTTGATAGTTGAATAATAAGGATATTGGCAGTAGCAATACCAGGCATTCCAGAAATCATGCCTCAAAAATATACAATAACTTTAAAACTACCTTTACGAGGTTTAGTATCTGCTCTCTTTGTCTGTCTTCTGGTGTCTCATCTTTGTGCAGTGAAGGTCACAACTTTAAGCCTTCATCCCGTGGTATGCTTCCAGAAAGGGCAGAAATCTCTGTCTGGGAGACACACAACTTGAGCCCAGGAGCTGGGAGTGCAGGAGGAGCACTAGGCAGCACAGAAATGGGGGTTACTGCCACCCTTGCAAACAGAGAGGCCATGGGGCTGTACTGATGCACTCTGCGGGGAGCAATCCCAAATCCCCTGAAGTCAAGAGGACTAGGAAGCGATGTGGATTATAGGACCATAGGGAAGAGCCCGTTTCAGTGGACAGTGGACATGCAAATGCCTGTACAGGCTGATGATATGCATACAACCCTCAGTGAAATGCAGTTTTCTACATTTGCTATAAATTCGTTATGAATTATTTCGTGCTCGGATTTTGCCTGATAAGGAAAACAAAGACATCTTAAGTTTAGAGGAGATTTCAGGTGGAGCTATGAGAGTAACTGCTCTGGTACCAGAGATGTGGCCATTAAACAGCATTTTGGAAAGAGTCCAGGGGCTGGAGGGGAGCACCGTGTTTCTCAGGGGGGCACAGTCCCGCTTCACCCAGCATCCTTCGGCCATCCTCCCCATGCAACAGCTCACGGCCCTCGAAAGGCTGCTGGTCGCCAAGAGGAATAGCTGGACAGGATGTCTGTCTGCAATATTTAGGGAATTCAAACCTGTCTTTTAAATTATTCCAGCAATACTTCATCTTCCTCTCCAACAGTTAGCGAAAAGGATCACAAGTTCAGTCATACTTACATAATGTGGCTGTGAATATCCTATGATTTATTGCCCTATTCCTGCTGTTTTTACAGGGTTAAGAGCTTAGGGGAGAAAAATTGCTTAGCTTGGTGAGATGTATTTCTTTTTGCAAAGGAAGGACAATGTTCTTCCAGCCCTGGAAGTATTCTTGTGAAAGCTATTTCTTCTCTGAAGAGTCTTTTATTACTGTTATGGGCTTATGTTCATAGGCTTGCACTCTCATTAAGGGGCACTGATTTAAATGAGGGGCTTTAATCAACAATTTTCATCATGATTTAAATCAGCTAGCAGGAAACACAAAATTGATTATTTAAATTAATCTTGTTCTTCATCTGTACTTTTTAATTATTTTTCTAAGGAACAACTGATACTTCCTTGCTGGAGCCTAGTGCTCTTTTTTCAATTATGATCAGGATATGCTGTTACCATATTTATTTAAGAATCTGCATGTTAAATCTAAAGTTACTTAACATTTTTCATCTTATGTTCCGAACTGATGACTGACGCCTCTACTACATGACTGATTTTGATGTTAATTTGTGTCAAGGTGCACTGCAAAGCAGAGTAAGAAACATACATTAGTTACTGTGCTCTAATTTAAATCACATTATAATCTTAAATATGATGGACAGATGGGGTAAGGGGAAGAGTACAGTTATCAAAACTTATTCTGCATTTGAAATGGTCATTTTAAACACAGGAAATATTACCCCTTGACAGCAGGCTGGGCTATTTCTAATCACCGAATCCTCATAAAGGCTCGTACTGGGGAAAGTGCAATCGCCTCTTCTCTCTTTGGTTTCAGTCCCCGATGGTTTTCTCAGTTTGGAGCAAACTGAAGGGAAGAACATCTTTCCGTGCATCCCGAGGAGAAACGGCCTTAGAGTCTCAAAACCTCCTGATCCAGGTGGTTCAGCAAATACTTCAGTCACTGCAGTGGCTTGACTTCATCGAAAATTTGTAGGGGCTTACTTCTATTTATTATAATATTACAGTGAAACTTAGGCCATAATGTTTGGTGCCATCAATTCAGTTTTAATTTAAAATTATTGAATTTTAAACACATAATATAATAAATTTAAAAAATTAATAATCCTAGGCTCTGATTTTTCTGGGAAAAGAACGTTTCGCATTTTTCATCCTCCTTGCATTTGCATCAACTCTAGCTCAGCGCAGCTGCAATGAGTCAACGGCCCATATTTCTGATTCATACCTTCATGCGTAAGAATAAGCCAAAAGCAAAATGAACCTTTTTTGAAAAGCTTTGGGCTTTGGGGTATGTGTGTGCATGTATACATCTGTTTTTCAGATTGAAGGGATTAAATAGTCAAGTTCATCCTTCAGGTACTTCAGTTGGCTTTATTGGAGAAACTAATGTCCAAGTTAGATACCTGTTTTCTCGTTGGCTTCAACCATCATGACAGAGAGTCCAGAGCACTCTGGGAATACACAGGATGGGGTTTTCCAATCTATGCGTCCACTTCCCTTCAGTGTGAGTCTCAGTAGGTGGACGCTACTGAATCTCTCTGCCACCCCTTCTCCCAGCACCACGCAAGATGCCGAGGTTCTTGCTACCTCCCTCCCCCAACGCTCTTGCGATGGTGCAGTGCCTCTCTCCCAGCGCTGCGGTTTGGCAGTCGTCAGCCCATTTTGCCAACTCACTGAGACAATTTCCTCCAAATCACACTTGAGACTAAAGACAAAACAGCAAAGGCTTGATTTCTTTTTTTCCCCTGCCAGAAGCTGTATACCATGCCAAGACGTGACATGCAACACCTTGCGTTACAGACACACGTCATTCATGCTGACTCAGAGCAGGGAAACCTTTACTGCCTTGTCCCATGGTATTTCTAGTCTGATGCACCAAGGAAGGTCTTCAGCCTTGCAGTGAAGTCTAAGCCCAAGCTGGGTTTTTTTTTCCCTAAGTTAAAGTTTTAGCCTGGCGGGGGGGTTTTTTGTTTTGTTTTTTTTTTTCCAGAAGCCTGAACGTCCTTCAGTGGTTACTCATTTCCAATGGGGCTTCTGGCCACAAAACCCACTGCAAACCAATGGAAACTAGGAGCAACAGAGCGACTTCAACACTGGCACACCCACTCAGGGTGGCCCTAACAGCCGGGGTCTGAATTTCACATTTAGGGGGCTGAAATTATGGTCCAGGGTTTCTGAATAGCGCTATGCCCTATTTTTGACTGCATTTGTCTGTGCCCAGTCTCCTTCCCAGCAAGGAGAGTGCCCCTTCTCGTGCTGGTGCTGCCCGCTGCTGCCATGTCCGGGTTTTTGAGGCCAGAGCAGGTGCTTTGCCAGCAAACACTGAACACCATGTGCTGTCAAGACCAAAGGGAGCTCGTTTCATCTCGCAGCGTTAGGTAGAGCAGTGATTGAGGGGAAAGTAAAGAAAAGAAGGTAGAAGCAAACATTATGGGTAATGGAAGAGCACATTTCTGATGGGGTTTTTTGTTGTAGTTGTTAATGTAGGGGTATTTTGCACATGCAGAAACCTGTTTAAATCTCGGGTGAGCAGCTGAGTGCCACTTTGCCTGTCCCAGCACAGCTGCCCCACGCAGCTCCAACGCAGACCCTTATCTTCAAGCCGTTCCTGTTGTATCCCCTCTGCTCCCGCCATATGGAGTGCGTTTTAATGCAAATGGGCATCAAAGAAACTAGAAACGACATTTAATTCAACATCATTAAGCATGAGGTCGCCTCTCTCCCATGCAGGGCTGTATCAATCAAGCCGGCTTCAGGTCTTTTCTTTCTGGGGATCTTCAGCTGCAGGTGCCTCCAAAAAGCACTTTGCCATCCGTGCTTGGTGTTTCCTGGCAGGGCTGGTTTATGGTCCCATCATCTCACTCCCAATTTAGCATATGGAAGGACTGATACATACCTTTATTAAAGGCAATCTTAATCTTTCTTATGGGACATTATATAAAAATGTAGGCTTAGAGCAGCTTTTGGAGGCAGGCACAAATCGCCGGCGGTACTACACCTAAATCACGCGGGATGTACAGGGTTTGGCTGTTGTACTTCTCTGTGTGCTTCCTTCCATTGCTTGCCTTAACCGGATTTGTTCCCAGCGCCTGGCCATTGCTCGGGGAGAGCTTACGGCTAACAAAACATGTCGGCACAGCTGTTGGTATTATATATATATATATATATAATGACCGAGGTCTGAGTGCAGAAGGAAGCGTATGGGTGGATGGATGTATGGGCACGTGGGTGCGTACGGCGCGTGGGTGTATGGATTTGTGGGTGGATGGATGGATATATGGGTGGGCGTGCAGGTGGATGGGTGCATGAGTTGGGGGGTGGATGTGGATGGGAGCGTGGATTGGTGCACGGGTGGGTGGATGTGTTGGTGGATGGGTGGGTAAATTGGGGTGTGGGTGGCTGGATATATGGGAGCGTGGGTTGGTGCATGTAGGGGTGGGCGATATGTGGGTGTACGAGCGCGTGGGTGGGTGCATGGGTGCATTGGTTGGTGCACGCATGGGTGGGTGGGTGCAGGGGTGGGTGGGTGTCCAGGTGCATGGGCTAGTGCAGGAACGGGTGGCTGGGGGCACGTGTTGGTGCAGGCACGGGTGGGTGTGTGCACGGGTGTCCGGGTGCGTTGGCTAGTGCAGGAACGGGTGGCTGGGGGCACGTGTTGGCGCAGGCACGGGTGGGTGCGCGGTTGGGTGGACGGCCAGACGGACAAAGTCTCGGGCCCGACGGTAAGGGCAGGTGGGCAGCTGCCGCCCCCTGCTCCGGAACAAACCCGCCCACCCGCGCCGGGCCCGGCACCGCGCTCAGCCCGCGCCGCTGCGCGCCGCCAGGCACGCCCGGGCGGGGCGGGGCGCTGCTGCCGGCCAGTCCCGCCGCGGGGGCGGTGCCGCGCCCCGCCCTGGCTCGGCGCGCGGGGGGCGGGCGGCGGCACCTGCGGGCCGGGCCGCGCCGAGCCGAGCGGCGCTGAGCGGAGCCGAGCGGAGTGGCGGCCGCGGCCCGGATGTAGCCGGCGCGGGAACATGGCGCTGGGGGCGGCGTGACGGCGGCGGCCGAGGTAGGGGCGGCGGAGCGGGGCGCGGGGATCCGCGCAGGGTGCGCAGCGGCGGCTGTCGAGGCGGAGCGGCGCGGGGGGCGCGGGCGGAGGCTCGACCTTGCGGGGCCGCGGAGCTCCCCCGAGCGCGGCGGGGGCCGCGGTGACGCCCGCCTGTCCTGGCAGCCGGTGCCCGCCTCGGCGGGGCCGGCAGCGGCCGGGAGACAAAGGCACGGGCCGGGCATCCCCTTCCCCACCTGTGCGGAGCGGGCAGAGCCGCGGGGGCTGCTGAGGGCGGCTGGCGCAGGGAGAGCCGGGGGCTCCCGGGCTCCTCTCCTGGAGGGCTTCCGAAGGGTCGGCGTAGCGGTCCTGCTTTAAATACCTTGCCGGGGTTTCCCACAACAATGGCTTTTTTTTTTTTTTTTAAGGCGTTTCGATTTTTGTCAGGTTGTCAGGTTTTTTCCCCGAAGAAGTTGCTTCCAACTTTCTGTGAATATCGTGTGCTTTTGGGTTTCACCCAGAAAGCAGGTACGCAGAGGGAGGTACAGCCGCTCCTGGAAATGCTCATGCATGCACCTATATACCTCTGCTCACTCTTTTTTTTTTTTTTTTTTGGGCATATAAAGGATTAGAAATGCCTGCAATCGACTCCATTCTTCTTTCTGCGTTTATTAGCCTCAGATCATTGTAGCTAAAGAAAATGAGCTGCATGCACTGCCGTGCTTGAATAACGCTCCAGACTCAGACCAGAGGAGAGGTGCTTTTCTCTTGGTATCGATCAGACCTTGAGAATTTCTTACCAACCTGCCAGCAGCACGCAGGCTGGCTTTCTTCCTCTTTGTTACACACCAGCCCTCTGTTAACGTAAAGAAACAATGGAAATTTTTTTTCTTCCCAAATATTCAGCATTAGACTAAATGGGCTGTTATTGTCATTAGGGATAAAATTCCCACCAACTCGAGAGGGGCCAGCAGTGAGACCACCCTGCTGATAGCCTTTCGCTTAATTTTGGGATTTTTTTTTTTTTTTTTTTACGTGCTTTAGCATTTGCAAAGTGAGGGAAGAGAGTTGGTACCTGTGTTGAGATGGATCTCTGTGGTCTTTGCTGCCCAGACAGCACTTAGGGAATCATTGCTCCTAATTTATCGCCTTTATTGTATCATGAAACTTTAAATAAAGCTGCTTAGGTCTAAAGTAGGGAGCCGCGCTCCTTTGCCCTGCGCAAAAGCCGGTGTTGATGGCTGTGAGCATCACTGCTGCTGTTGGGGATGGACCTCTTGTTGCATGGGGAATGCAGCTGGAGGTGTTGGGGAATCGCTCCGGCTGTCTCCTGAGGATGATGTTTCCGACGCAGAGAGTGGGTTTAGTGTCACTTGCGGGGCTCCCTGGCCATCCGCGCTCCCGGGAGTGAGCTTGAGCAGAAGCTGTAGAAGCTTTTCTGTTTGAATTTGAGGTTCACAAAATGGCCCTTTGCATTGCTCGTTTCTTTCTGCTGAAGGGTTGCTGTTTGTGCTGCATGGTCATTCCGAACACGTTGATCCCCCCACGGTGAGCAGCTGCTCTCCTGGTTTGCAGGTGGCGATGGAGGGACAGCGTGGGGCAGGGCACTGGTTTCGGAGCTGCTGCTGCTGTGCGGGGTAAAGCTTTGGGAGTTACTTATTGCGGTTTGCCTTACTGGCTGTTTCGGTGATTTAGTCACGGTTTTTTGGTTGTAGCTCGTTTCAGGTTGATGGAAGGTCTTTGTTCGGTGTGGAATTACGTTTTTGCACTATCAAACGTATTAATTGGAGATAAACTGAGTGAAAACATGGTTTGAATTGAGGGAAAGACTCACTCTCATGCTAAGAATGCTGAAGCTAAACTTTCTTCTTTCTCCGGCTTCAAACATTTTTACAAATGGTTTTGATCCAGGTGAAACTGTGCTTTCTAGCAGAGATTAATTTTCATCAGAAGATTTTAGACCAGTCTGCCATTAGTCACTTTAGCAGTTTTTTAACCTTATCCTAAGGGAATGAGGGTTAACCAGTCACTGGGTGTGCGCGTGTCGTTCAGCCGTAGCGACTATTGAACCGTACTTAACAGAGGGGCTCAGAGTAATCATTTCTGTGCAGAGAATTGGTGGTACAGGGAGGAGACCAAGGTAGCCCTGTTGTGGAGAACCCCCTTACAACTCATCAGCGAACCCCTTTGGCAACCTCCCACAGAGCTGGACCTAGTAAATCCCATTGCTCGTTCGATTCCCTTCTTACTTTGGTACCCCTATTTGCTTCACAGCGGCTTTTTTTTTTCTGGATATCTTCATCAATCGCGAATACTCACAGTAGGTGAATATTTGGCTTTCAGTGAAATCTCAGCATCCCAATAGCTGATTCTAAAATGGAAATGTGTAACAAGCAAGGTTCTTGCAAAGAATTTTATCTCCCAACTATTATTTGCCAAAGTAACAGTTATTTTGGCAACTATTACTTTGAAAACTAATATTTGGGAAATAAAATGCTTTGCAAGAAACTTGCTTACTAGTGTCAACTCCTGCTGTCAGTTGGCCAAAACCAAACTTCTCATGGTGCTAGTTAACAACAGTTATGAGTTTTGCCTTATCTGATCGACATCACCTCTGACCCCAGATTTGATACTGAAATAGGGGAGGCAAACTGTTCTTTTCAACATCAGTTGGGGCACATAATTTGGGTTTAAAGCTGAGTTCAAGGAGGACTCCAGCTCATGTGGCTGAAGCCCAAGAAGCGACGCTGGCACGGATCTGTCACGGGTACTGTGCTGTTTCAGGGAGGTATGGAAAAAAAGAAGAGGAAAAACGGAGCAGAAGAGTGCCTGCATCTCTGCTCCTCCTCTCTGATCACCCTCAGATTTGACACTTAAATCCAATTATTGCTTTGAAGCTGCTCCAATTAAGAATGTGAAGTGTTTGGCGTCTACTTGTTCAAATACATAAATTGACTCCGGTTTTACCAGTTTACTTTGCAAAAGCTACAAAGAGAAGTCTGCCGCGTGGCGTGCATTGAAACTGCTAACAAGTGTCTGTGGGTACCAGCAGCTGAAGAGTTTCTGAGATATGCATAAAGCTCAAAGAAAAAACCTCTTGCTAAAATACCTCCTCGGGATATCCTGTTCCTGGCATTTGCACCTCTGACTTGTGGTGCTGTTTGGCCATTCTGGTGGGGTTTCTGGGGCTGTTTCTGCTTTGCTTCTTGCTGACGTTGGTGGAGTTGGTCTGTTGGGTCTGCTGCAGGGTTTGGCCAGGTTTTCCCGGGTTTTGGTGAAAGCTGAGCGAATCCTTTGCCGTCAGGGTGGGATGGTTGGTGACTACCGCCGGGTAAAACCAGAAACACCGTGATGGAAACTTCACGTGGTTAATGTCCCTCACACCCGGAGGGCATTCGCTTTTTACCATCTTCCAATTATGCTCTATTTTTTTTCCATTAATTCTAATCTATTAAACGTTTCCATACAATCTGACTACTCTCAATAATAATTTGAAGCATGAAAGGTGTTTTATACAACTATTTGCTCAAAAAATGGATAGCACGACCAATAGAGCCTTGGTTCCTATGGCTTCCTCCCTTGTAGCTTCTCAGGTGTCTGGTATGGGTTTGTCTCTTGCTCGGTAGGAGCTTCGTAGGGCTATCTCCCTTCTCTCTAGATACAAAGCTTGATGTTTTTGAGACAACCTCCCCGCCATTAAATTCAGCTTTGGCTGGTGATGAGGTGCATCAGAGCGCTGCCTGATGCACACACAACTGCATTGGCTTCGTTATCAAGGGAAAAGAGCTGAAAACTGGAAAATTCCAAAAACGTTAGTAACTCTGCACAAAAGCCCAGTTAGTTATGAGGCTATTTAAAAGGCAACTCCTCCCCCATTTAGAGCAAATTTCAGTGCACTCTAATGATATTTAATGTTCAGGTAACTCTAATTAAGCCATTAATCTATTAGGCCACAGAGATTCACTGGGGACTTGCTGTTAGTGCTGGTGTTTCAGCCTGCCTGTCACCAAGTGCAGCAGGGATCGGTGTTGCGTTTGGAGGGCTGTCCCCACAACCAAGAAAACAAAATACTTTCTATCAAAATGAATGTTTAGCTTTTTTTTTTTTTTTTTTGCTGGGGAAAAAACAATTCAGGGGGCAGGACTGTGGCTGGGGCTTCGGGGCTAAGACAGCGTAGCGTTTGGTTCTCGCGTGGTTCAGCCGTGCCTGTTGAAAGCAGCCGTCTTGCAGCCCTGGCACAAAATGTCGGCTTTGAGCCAAGTCTTGTGCCTTAAAGGTTCAAGGATTATCCCTTTCTGAGTAGTGCCTGTGAGTGCAGTGACGTGAGAAGCGCGTGCTCCCGTCACGTCGTGCAGAGTCAGCCATGACATATGAAGTCAGCTATTTCGCATCTTTTCCAACTGTTTCTTTTCCTGGGCCGTGTAAGAGTGCTACCACTTTTGGAAGGTGCATCTGATGGAATTATAAAGGTAATTATGTTTCAGAGCAGGCAGAGCTTGAATATCTTTTAAAATCAAACCAACAAAACAAAAATGTGTGAATGAAGTTTGGCTCTTCTTAGGCTGGGCTCCTGTTTCCTATTTCTGACCTTTCTTATCCCCTAAGCAAAGCTTTTATTAAAATGTGAGCTGTATACACCAATTAATATTTATGTCTCGCAAACCACCAAAATTGGGGTCCTAATAGGGCTGGAGCCTGTAAGGACATGTAGTTAGATGTGTTTTCACCCTGGGGAGCTTACGGTATAAGGTGCACCCATCACGTTTGTGCATATGCCACGTGCCAGGGTGAGGATAGCCAAAGCGTGGAGGAGAGGAGTGGTATGACTTGCTCAGGGGCACACAGCGATGGAAGCAAAAGTGAAATCCCGGCTCCCAGCGTTTTCCTGCTTATGGGTTATCCTGGCTTTGCTCTGTGCGCCCACTCTGCTGTTAGAATTTGCCGCTAGCGAACGGCTCTGCCTGCAGCAGGACATGCCGCTCTGGTGTCACAGGGGTGCGAGCTTTGATTTTGCTGAACAAAGATGCTCTTCCAAAAATAGGTTAAGCCAAAGAACTTGGATGCCAAAAATAGCAATAGAGATGTTCCTTTTTCCAACTGTGTTTTAGATTTATTGTTCCCTGCTGGAGGCAGCTGAAGAAGTAAAAGAGATACTGCAGCTTTAGGCAAGGGAATAGTGGAAGTAGACACACACAGTCACCTCTGATGGAGGAAAGCCACGTGTCAGGTATCACTGTAGAAATACACAATAGTGCAAAATAACAATGTAAATAAAAAATGTGCAATGTCACTAAACCCCTCCCTTAGCAAAGGTTTTGTTGTTTTCCTAGCAGTTAAGGTACCCCAGAAAGGGAAGGACGGAGAGAGCACTGGTAACAAAGGAGAGGACAAAAGAAATGCCAATGAACAAAAACTGGAAGGAATAAATGCCACAAGAATGATCCTGGTGATAGCCCCTATAAACCTTTTATTGTGACATGCTCTGCTGCGTGTGAATAATTCACTCTTCCTGAACTGATGGCAGTAAAATCGGCGCAGCAGCTTTCTCCTCCGCCTTCATACAGGTTGTTTAGGTGACAGTTGTTAAAACTTAAGATTTCTCTCCTGGGATTCTCCATAGAAATTTTCATATCGTTAAGTTAAACTCCAGCTCTCCCATTCCCCGAGTTAGATGCATGCATGGAGGACAGAGCTAATTACTTGCACTGCAGCTATTTAAGGCGCTGGGCTGAGCGTGGAGCTGGAAGTCAGGAGGCACCGTGGCTCTAATCCGGGCTGTGCTGCTCGCTGAGCCACCTCCAAGAAGTTATTTAACCTCTGCGTGCCACTGCTTCCCTCTGGGTAACAGGAGGGATTATGATAATTGCTTTTGAGAAGCACTTTCAGGTGTTTAGTTTTATTTTTTTTTCCAAAGATGCAGAACTATCCAGTCCTGAGCTGAAGAGGCTCAATCGGTCCCAGGAGGCTTTTGGTACTTCACAGGATTATGAAAACAATGCTTAATGCTTCGTTGGGCTGTTTGGGCCACATAAATAAATACATTTAGAAGATTTTTCATGAATCTTCTACGCACTACTCACAGAAGGGTTCTTAAGATACAACTGAACAACATAGAAATGAGATGTGGTGCAAAAGGGTTGTTATTGAACTCTTCATGAAATGTAAGTAAAATATCGGAATGCTTAAATGGTTTATTTATTCAACTAAATCCTGCCTTCGCCACAGAAACCTGGATTTGCATGTTAAACTTGTTTCTACCTAAAGACCCCAAAGGCAACAGGTTTGCTGCATTTCTCATAGGCTTTGGAGGATATTTGGGTTTGTGTTTTATAGAAAGGGGTGATTTTCTAGGCTGAAGAAGTAGGAAGGTTTTCCTGAAAGCAAGGTGAGCACAAAGTAAATGTGCTCTGTCCCAGATTTTGAAGCACACAGGAAAGAATAATGGTACATGAATTTGTCTCTCTGTTGCACACACTGAACTCCTCTTTTCCAAACAGCAAAACTTCTTCCTATTTATGCTTTGTGTCACAGGGAAAAAATAATCAAAGGGCATAAAACCCCATGGCTGAACTGCAGGTGAGACTAAAGCATTAATGAAAAAGTTGTTTGTGGAGCGCAGTGCTGTTAGTGGGGTGGCTGGTTGAGAGGCACCATCTGCGCTGTGGGGTGTGCCGGCAGGGTTTGGGGAAGCAACATTACTGGGGATTTTATGTTGGAAACATAAAGTTTAGTATGCTACTGGAAAGTGCTCCAGTGCTGAGGTGATGGCTGTAATCTAAGCCATTGGCTGCTGTAGGAAATCTCTAGGTGCTCCCATGTTTTATGCAGGAGCTTGAAATGATGCAGCCTAAAGCTGGGGAATATATTGCATCTTCCCAGCACAAGGGATATAAAGCCCTGTAAGCACGTGTTGAGAGAGGCCTGGCTGCCAAAATAGTTTAGTGTTGCTACGATGGTTGCAGGTGGTGATTGCCTTTTAAGTTCTTGCTCTCTGTTCTGACATTTTTAGGACAGTAAATGAAGGATGAGAAATAGAAAAGCAAAAAAATTAGAAAAATCCCATGTGTGGATGTCTGTAATCACGTTCGTGTGGCTTGATGGAAAGAGCCCAGTCCTACTGGAAGTCGGGGGCGGGGGGTTGGCAATGAATAAAAGTAGTTATTGCCAATAGCTCTCGTGCCAAAACTGAGTATTGATGATAGGGCTCAGCTTAAAGCAGATGGTGTAATACATACCCTAAAGACCGCTCTGGGGAAACACGTGCAAAACCACGTGCCTTGTGTGCCATGGAGGATTTATTCCTAGAGGTGAGACAGAAGAAACCTTCACTTGGACGGAGGTGAGAGTCAAGTCCTGGTCCTGGGAAGCAAGAGAAATGCTTTACTGAGGCAAGGCTTTTATTAGGGACACAAGCCTGTCCTTCATTTTTCGCTATATTAGAGATACAATACTGAAAGTACCGAAAATGCAGCGTCCGTCCCACATCTGTGCTTTCCCTACCCATTCTCTTTCAGGACCAGCTCTTAGCACTGTCAGGATTCACAGGGAAAGTAGGGCTTTTTCAAGTACTTAAGACGTAGAAGGCATGAGGTAAATAATTTAAATACCGATGCAGAGCATTGCCAGCTGAAAAGTGACTTACAATCTCTTAACAGGCTAACAAATAAGTGGATTTTTTTTCCTCTTTTTGGGGAGAGGAGTATGGAATGTGCCACCAATCAGCAAGGCTGCTTGCTTCCAAGAGAAAGGTTTGCTATAATGAACTCAAGTTAAAGGCAGGGCTTCTTTCTTCTTGGGCAATCCAGTCTGAATTTGGACATCACCAGTGCAACAGACCTGTGGGACTGTGTGTAAGGTGAGAAACCCGATACCTCTGTGGCTCACATTTATTATAAAACTTCTGCTTGAAGCAGCATTTTGACTTTTTCCTCAGCATCTGGTAGGACTTGGTCCACAGAATTTTGTTGTTGCATTTTTTGTGCAGCAACCTGATGCTGCTACTTGTGAAAGACCTTTAACTGAGGGTTAAAGGGTTTCTGGGTGTTTTAGTTTTGCCATTTTTATTCTAATGCAATTTCTCTTCCTGTTTACTTTGCTCTTTGGTATCTCTCGCTTACTGATGTAACAGCATCTTGCTATTTCTCTTCAATTTCCAATTCTGTGTAAGAAAGAAAAATAGTCAACTGTCCTGATTTAGCTAGAAATTAAACTGCAACTACTTTTTTCATGGATTTAATGGGAAAATTGGTGATAATTGCTAACTAATGCTTTTTAAAGGCTTTTTTTTAAAATGGGTGAAAGACTGTCAAGCTGTCAATCAGGACAAAGATTGGATAATGCACCATTCCCTTGACAAGTTCCCTTTATTATATTAGGCATCTGCTTCGCTCTGTAAATTTGAGCTACTCAAAATTTGCCCTTTAATGTTTACTTTTTCCATCCTTTCCTCAGTATTACTTAAGTAGTATTAGTATGCCTCTACAGCATAGTCAAAGAGATGTAATAATCTTTGAAGAAAATAACTTTAAGGTGTGATTAGCTTTGTAATAATATTATGGTAGTTTTTAACATTTTTCCAATCTCTCGCCCTGTCGCTCTGTGGTGCACCCACCTGCCCTTGCTGAAACCAGTAGCCAGCCTTGGGTCAGGCTCTACAATGTGCAGAGTCTGGCTTTGATGAGCATGTTAAAGCCAGGCAAGTGTGAAATTCTGAGTTGCATGAACGTTTGAGGTCCTTATGGACTGTTTCTCAAGACTTTTGCCTATAACATCGAGCATTTAATTTTCTCTTTATTTCCTTTTAAGGTAAATTTGGAGAGCAAATTGGAGATTTTCTTGCAATCCCCTGATTCCAGAGGCATGGGGTTTTCAGAGAAACTGTTAAAACAGCAATATTTATGATACAAGCAGACACTGGGCCATGCTGAGTAGCGTCTCCCCACAGTACCAGCTGCTCTTTTCATGGTTCTGGATTCAAAGCACCATGAAGCAGAATTTATCTCAGTTCCCGGCACTGCTGGCATTGCATATAAAGCACCACAAATGTACGAAACTGGTGCACAGCAGAACAGCCTTTCTTCCCAGACCATTCCCCTACCTCCAACAGTATTTGCAGGTTGAAAACCATTGCCTTCCATGCCACCAAGAAGATCTGGACTTAGCATGTCTGTAGCAGGATCGGCTGCTCAGGCTGGGCAGAGGACGAAAAACCACTCCAGCAATGTTCTCATCCTGCTGGGGGAGGAAATACCAGTGCCAGCACTGTGAAAAGACCAAGTGTGGTATTGATTTTGACGTAAATAACACTAAAAATTGCCATGATGTCATAGCAAAGCATTGCAATCATCATGGCAAATGATGAGAAAAGTAAGAATACAGAAATAACAATCTCCCTTGGACTGCAGATAAATCAAAGCTTAGTCCTTGATCTCCCATTGCTCACTAGCCTGGAACATAAATCCAAGGGTTTATCATTAAGCTTAACGGGTCATAAAATCTGGGCTATTTTGGAGGTAGTTGCAGAGATTTGCAGCCCAGGCAGAGAGCGGGCTTTAAGCTGCCGGGTCTTGTGTAACTAGGTAAATAGCAAGCTTCAAATAATACTATAAAGCTATCAAATGTAATAACTAATGCAGTCAGGCAAGTGTTCAGGGAGGGGAGCCTTGCTCTTGACAAGCTTGCGGATAATGACCATAAGAGGCCCCCGTTTAGAAAGACCTTTTAATAACAAGCTTAAGTCCCTTTTGCTTTACTGGAAGTCAGGTATTTGTGTCCGGTTTGGTTCACGCGTAGCGCTTTTGTTTTCTGCACAGCAATACTTTCTTCACCGTGGGCCCAAGAGAGCAAGCAGCAAAAACCAGAATCACAGAAGCAACCGACAACTCGCTTATTTTGTCATTGCAGTTTAAATATTTATGACAGCGCTTCACAGCATGCTAGTAAATGCCTGATAGCATATTATGTAATAGTAATAAAATTTTAGAAGTAGGAGACTTCACTACTGCCCTTCACTAGTAAATCTTTGCTACCATCCGTAGCGAGGCCACGTAAAGGCCATGCCTCTCTTTCCCCAGTTATTCTATGTGAAATGGGAATTAGCTGTTTACTGGCATTTGTAATCACATGTTTTTTACAATTGCTCTCCGTCTCTTATTCAGCCAAGACTTTGGCTCAGGTCACATTCCTGTAAAAAGCTGATGGCTCTGAATTTGCGAGTGAGAAGCAGGTCTTTGGTGTGTGCAGGGGAATGGATGGGGAGCAGCTCCCTCAGTGAGGGAGCCTGGGAGGAGGGGATTTGGACTGTGAGTCTTTTGGGTTAATTAACAGTTCAAAGTAGCTTTTTTTTTTTTTTTTAAAAAAGTGGTATAGGGTATTGATTAACATTTGTACTGTACTGCTCCAGAGAAAGGGATTCTCAGGAAATTATGTGCCAAGTCAGTTGTACCTGGAGTGAGGATATCTGAGTTGGACTGATGTTTGGGATGGGTGGCATAGCTTCTGAGGGAATTTACTGTGAAATGCTGACAATGAAAACAGAAGGCTAATGTAGAGTTGACTTTGGGACAAGTAAGAAGGTAGCCCATCAAAGGAGGAGCCTGTCTAGGAAACCATATGTGTCTGGCTGCTGCCAGGTGCCCTGTTGCTGTGATTTGGATGGCGTGCCATGGCAGGACGGGGCAGAACCCTCCCCTGACCTGGACAGCCAGTGGTGATCGGTGCTGCCTACAGCTAACACTGGCCAAGAGAGGTCTGCGGCTTGGTTAGCAGGGGAATATGCTGGTTTTCCAATTGTATGGTCCCAGATTTCAGTCCAAGGACTAACTGGGTAATCGGCTCCTTGAGCTATTTTAGCATAAATAGCCAAATTGAATTAAATTGGACTTCTGCACTTAAACAGAGGTGTGTACATTAGTGCCTTAATGAATCAAGGAAAGATTCCCCCCTCTCCCTCGCCTCTTTAAGACAGACATTGGGAACGTGTGGTTAGTTATATTTCAAAATTGCAGAAAAAAACCTTAAGAGTTAAAGAAAAGGTAAGTTAAAGATGATTTGTACTTGGCATAGGAGCACTATTATCTGTCATGATGGCTTTCCTAGCAGTACTGTATGCGCTCGGGAAGGCACTTTGGGGATCTGTGCCAATAAAACCCAGCATTGGAAGCACATCATGTGAATGGATGAGAAAACGAGCTGCTAGCATGAACGATGAGCCAACGTGTAGCAGGTTCTAAGGGCGGGTAGGATGCAGGTCGAAGTGCAGGGGTTGAGGGCTCTACAGGACTTGGGTAAGTTCTTTGCACAGTCACAGAGAGATTAAATGTACAGCAGGTACTGGATGATTTATCTGATGTACACACATGCATGTTTACAAAAAACAATTGCTTGATGATCAAGGCTGTTATCTTAGTCTTTGGTAAAGACATTGTAAGGATGCCAAGTGGGAAAGTGAGACCTGCCAAAATTAAGAAGTAACAGCAGAAGTTGCTGACTTTTAATTTGGAGCCTTTGCATATACAGGCAGCTCTAATTATGTATGCTATTTCATACACAAGGTTGAGCATGGCGCAGCAGTGGTTTCGTCATTTATTATATCTCAGTACCCACTGGTGGAATCTTCCAGTGCCTTGGCTGAATGAGGCAGGAGTGCCCAGACCCACAGAGCAGCGCAGGTCTTGTGGGATGAGACATACAGCCAGCTCCCAGGTCCATCAGCTTCCACAGTTCAGTCCTTCCCTAATTTCACATTTCTGGAGGCTGTCCTGGAAGATCTGGTGAGGCTTTAGTTCATTTGGTGCAGTTTGAAAAGCAGGAGCTGTAGTGGGGCTTGTCCCTTTGCTGAGGATGGGGGGGATGCCTCGTGTGTTACCTTGTTTTATGACCCCAGTGCCTCTGCCCGGTAAAGCTTCGGTTTCAGTGCAATAATTCTGCAAACACTTTCGTGGCATTTCAGACCTCAGGAGGCCACTGGACTCCTGCGTTTTGTGGTGGTGTGGCATTGGGGCCTGAAAATCTCCTCGTGCACTTGAGAAAGGCGGTGGGATGGATGTACCGTGGTTTTGAGTTAGATCCATGAGATGAATGTTGTTGCAAGATGCAGCTGGGTCTCAGCTCACTTTTATATTGTATCTGGCAGTTCCGAAATTCCCCGAACTTTGCTCTCTCCCTCTTACATTTCTCTCTTCTAAGAAAGCAGTGACTGTGAATTTTGCTGCTTTATATAGGCTCCTTTTCCTCCTCCTCTCACCACTCGCTACCTCTTCTCCTCCGCCGCAGTTACTAAAATCTCCTCTCCCTGATGCATCATCTTCGTCAGCAGCGCTCATCGTCCACGGGCTGAAAGCAGAGCACACTTGAAGAAGAAACGACCCTGAACCCCCCTTAAGTTTTCAAGTGGCTGGAAGTTGTTTGCCGATCAAAGGCAGCGCACGGGATCTCTTCTGCTCTTTGCTTCCTCCATCCTTTATCTGGCAGTGCTTTCTCCCCAGTACCGCTGGCAGGGCTTACCCCATGGGCTCTGCAGGTGCTCCGCGCTGAAACGAGCGGCTTTGCATTTCCAGATAAAAGGCACCGCCGAGTACCCTAGTGTATAAATATCAACGGCAAAATTCCTGCAGTCAGGGTGGTAGGTGCCTTCAGGAATATTGGAAGCCCTTCGGTAAGGAGAAGAGGAATAGGAGAGCAAGGAATTTTGGAAAGATAGGTAAAACAGAGAGAGGAAAAATGCATGATGACAAAGCTCAGCTGAATCAGCTGGTGAGAAATAGTCATTTTGATTGCTGCAGTAATCGAGTCATGATTTTCAGGAGTATTATGAACGGCTCTTACATGTAGAAAGTTTGCAGGTGGGGGGTTGACTGGTCCCATCTCTCTCCCTGGAAGTTTTCAAGCCACGGCCAGAGAAAGCCCCAAGCAACCTGCCTGGGTCCTGCTGCGAACGGGGGGCACGGGGGCCCCTCCAGCCGGGGTGAGTCTGTGACATTGGTCAGTGTTTGGAAAGGGGATAAAAACAAACAAAAATATTTGGTTCAATGCTAAATAGAAGTATTAGGAGTGACATGGCAAATTTGTTTTACTGTAATCTGGCCTTAATCACTGGTGTTGACTGTACTGAAGGCTTCCAGGTCTAGCAAGGGGGTTGATCTAGATAAATGTATTTATTTTCCTGCTTTTCATTTCCCGTGGATGTACATACTGGTGTAGCTTAAAAATGCGTAGCAAGGAAGAAACAAAAGAAAGGGGACAAATTAAGTGACTGCTGCCAGATTAATTATTCCATCGCATTTCAACTCATATTTTTAAACCTACAACTTTGAACGGGAATGTTCAAAATTATCTTTGCAATGACCATCTTTCCATCTAATTTAAAGTCATTCAACTTTACAAGAAGCAATTATGCTCCACGCTAACAAATAAAAAGACATGGCAACATCAGAAAAACTGATTATTCAAGCAATCTTTCTTACATAAAATAGCTAACTAATCTCCCAGCTTCACTCCTTGAGTGCTATTGCAAATATCCTCCTGAAAGATAACTTCAGTCTCGGTAGACTGGCAGCCTGCTTCTCATCACTTATTGCTCTCTGTGTTGTCGCAGTGATGGTTTGGGGGTTAAGAAATTATTTTCTCTTTTGTCTCTGTAGCTCTTCTTGCACTCACTGCTATTTTTATCCTCCCCTTCTGTGTCCAGTGAAAGTGAGGTCCAGGGAAAGGGGTTTGTGTCCTGCTTAGAAAAATAAGGAAATCTCCAGACTTGCTGCTCTTCTGCTGCTCTGACCATCGTCCTTGAGGCCATCAAGTCTGAGGATCTGGAGGAATCTAAATGTTGATGGGCTTTGTTGCCAGAGAGGGGGGTCCATTCACAGGTATCTCAGTTTATTGGCATGGAGGCTTTTGATGTATTCTGGTCCAAAAACTGAGAAAGGAGGGGAGGGAATCTGCCAAAATATAGGAACTTTCTTAAAAAAACCAAAAAAACCAAAAAGATCCCCAACACCAAACCAATTCTCGGAGTTTAAATTTTCATTTTAAGTATTGCAAGTCACTGTAACTAGTGCAGCGTTGCACTTGAAATCTTGTTATGAGCAAAAGGAAATGCATCTTATTTGGAAAGCCAAGAATGTATTGTTAGTCTAATTAAAATCTTAACCCTCTAATGAAATGGTTATTATTAGTCCAACTGTACTTATTACAGAAAAACAAAAGGAAAATAAAAAATCCCACTACAGAAGAAGCCTCAATATAAGTTAAATGTTGCTATACACATATTTCCTAACATCTGTGCCTTTCTCTGCTCACCCTTCCACTGCTTCCAGGGAAAAAGTGGGGTGGCACAGGAGTAAGTTTTTGGTTTTCTTTTTTCTTCTTTTTTGGCTCTTTCTGTACTGTACATCAAAGCCTGCCCCAAAATTGAGATGCAGCCAGCAGAAGCAGAGGTTCAATTCAAATTCAACCAAACAGACCAATTTTGCAGGTGGAAATTGCTGTCTTGTAAGGGCTTTTATCCCCCTTTAGCCTTACCTATCCTTCTGTAAATTCAGAATGCCTCTTCTCCAATAAAAACATTTCTGCTTCTAGTCCTAACTGCTCTTAATATTAAAAAGAAAAAAAAAAAAAAAGGGCAGTGAGTCATTAGTGTCCTGTGCTGCTGCCAGGAGGAGCATGATGCTGATGGTGGCATTTATTCTTCCTTCCTGAGAGAAGCAGGAGGTGGAGGTTTGTGGTTTCTTCCACTGGCCTCTAGCATCCACTTGGGATAATAAATATATTTATGTTTTCCAGCACGCTTTTACATGCTCTTTCTTAGAGTCTGCATCCCCACGTTATATCCATATTTACTGTATGTAGAGCGTCTTAAACATATTGGATACTTGTTCCTTATTCTCTTTGCTACCCCAAAATCTGATTTTTGCCAGGGTCTGCATTTCTTTGACTGTTAGTGAGATATATATGGGGCTTATGCAGCATTGCCTGTGGGGGGTCCAGTGCCATCCTGTGACCTCCCTGTTATTTTCCCACGCCTGCACTCCTCTGTGCAGCATCCTGTGCCCCTGCCTGGGAGTCCCCTGCTATGTCATACCATGCCGTTATATCATTCCTCTGCATCGCCTGATTGCACTGGGATCATCAATGTTTCATTCTCCACAGAGTACCTGCTTGTTACTACTCTCTGTACAAGCGTTACGGTTATGTACAAAGATAAGCCACCTGGTCAATAGAAAAATTGCTGGTACAGCTAAACAAGCTACAGCAAAGCCCCAGGCAGACGCAGCCAGAGGCTAACCCTCGGCAGAGTCAGTGCCTCAATGCGTACCATCTCATCAGGTTATTTGCTGGTTTTGTTCCCCCGCTCTGTCTCGTAACAGTTCTTGACTTCATATTTTCATCTGAATTATTGCTGAGCGTTAGGTTGATGTTTATAGGAAACTGTTCATAAGGCTTTCAAGATTTCTTTCCTGATCTTGAAGTTAATTGAGAGACTGTTGCTGTGCACGCAAAGCGAAAGTTGCTGCCCCCACGCTGTGAATTGCTTTGTGTTTCCCAGTGTTGAATTTAAATTGACATTTTAAAAGTATTTTTGACTGAGAAGCAGTCACTTCTGATGTCAGAAAGTTCAGTCTCTACAGCCACAGGCCATCAAGGTGATTGCCCAGTCAGGATGGAAGTAATTGGGATTTTCCATTCTTATTGTCTATGAAGGAAGAGCAGAAGAGCCAGAGGATCAAGTCGCAGGCGCTGCTAAGGCGGCTGTGCTGACACGTCTCTGCTGTGCTGCCTGGAATTGGGCATGGCATTGCAACTCACTGGGGTTATGCTGATACCATTAGCTCGCTTAGCTCTGTAGCTTTGCACTTGCTTTGACATCCAGCACTGTCCCTGCTCTGTCATTCCTGTATAACCTGCACCGTATTGTTAATCTTTTCCCTAAGAAGTTGCGCAGTACCTACTTATCCATAGCCTGTTGCAGCAATAAGCTGCTTTTCAGCATTTCTGATCATCATTTGAGTTTTGGGTAGCCTACCATTTGTCTAAAAATATGCATCTATTTGACCTTTGTCTGCTGTACTATTTTTATATACCCCCCTGCAGTGGGATTTGCTAAGGACTGTTTGTCCCTTTTTACAAATGTTACTGATTTCTGACCTTCTTTGAAATTAAAGAATTTTATGGCATTCGCTTCTAGAGAAGGTGTTACCCTGAGATGTGCTTTTCAGTTTTCCCTTATTCCTGCTCTCAGCACTTCCCTGTAATTGTTTGAATTTTCCAAGCCAGAAGCTTGGCCTCGGTTTGCCTAGGGGATGCTGCCCTTCCTCGATAAGGCTTGACCTCCTCCAGGAGTCTGCCTGAGTCCCCATTGCTCTAAACATCTTCCAAAACTGTTTGTTCCTCCATGTTTTGAACATTTCAGAGGATTTTACTGTGGTGTTTCATCCAGAAACACAGAAAACAGCCTAAATCACACATCAGCTCTAAATTCTGTCTGCAGGCTCCTCTCCCTCCTTATACTGCTGATACCTGGGTGGACTGCAGCTACCGAGTCCCTCCATGGCATTTCCCAAATGTGATGTAACCTGACGGATGCAGAAGATTAATGCATGCAAAAGATGTCCCAGATTGAGTCTGTGGTTTTCTGAGGCTCATCTGTTCAGGATATGTTTAAGCAAATGGAGTATTCATAATTCTAGATAAAATTAAGGGGGAGGAGGGAGTGGTTTCACATTTTGAATGCGAACATTTAAAACAGATGCAGCCTGCTGGGAAGCATCACATTAAATTGCATGACTTTTTAAAAGAGAAGAACATCCATTTTACTCAAGTCCACAATATGAAAGATTAGGAGTTAAGAGACATTTTTCGCCCACTTTGAAAGTAAATGTATTTTAAATTTAATTCTTTGGTGCAGCTGCTGCTTTCTCTCTCTGGAAAGCCTTTCTCGTGCTTTAAGCGATGTAAAGATGTGGGCTGTGTGCTAGTCCAGTTTAAGATGCCAAACTTCCTTTCCACTCATGGGAAATTTTCCCACCACCACCTTCTAGATAAATGTAGGACTGTCTTTTATTTTAACACGCCATTGGTTTGGGGAGATCTGTTGGAGATTCACCATCTTAGAATTACTGGTGGAAGGAATTCAAGTATGAATGTGAAGATTTCATGTTATTTTAGAATAGATATATCTATGTAACATGGCATGGAATCAGCTAGTTTCTTTTTTTTTTTTCTCCTCCAGTATAAATATCTAGTAGCGCCTACATTTAAAAATAAGCCAAAACAAACTGGGACCTGTGAAAGAGGCTCATGGTGCTGGTGGTGCTGCTGGAGCACCCTGGGGTGGTGTTGACGGGGCAGCTAGGAGCCATGGTGGGATGCTCCTGTTAGCTGCTTGTCATGGATGGGTATTTTTGGAGTTACTACTCCAGCTACCGCTTATTTGGGGCTGGAAAATCATCCTGCAGAATGGGTTAATCTGAAGATGCAGGTAAGTTAGGTATGCCGAAATTCTGGGGAGTCTAGTGTTTCCTGAGCTTTGTTACCACCCGTTGACTGCGGGAGGAATTGCTGAGGGCACGCAACAGCAAGTATCAGCGCTGGGAGAGTTTGGCTGGAATAGCTGCAGGATTTTGCTGTCTCATCATCCCTGTTGTCCTGATCCGATCTGCCCTGGGGACTTCCCTCTCCCAATTCTTGCTGCCTTCCTTTGAGAAGAATGCCTTTTTGAGGAAAGCCCTGGGTAGAGCCTCCTCCTTTCCTATTCCTCTTCTCTTTCTTCATGAGAGCATATTTTGTAGATTGAGCTAGCTGATCTTGAGTTCATTCATGCTGTCATACTGTTCTGAATACCTCAGCCATGCCCATAATACGCAGTCTGAAGCCATTATTCTCTATTCTCTAGAATTGATCTTCCTTTTTTAAAATTATTATTATTATTATTATTTTTATACAGCCAGCACTGCAGTCTGAGTGCTTTTCCAATAGTAACTCGTATTTAGTGAGTTATTAAGGTTTATCCAAGTCACAGATTCCCAGCAGATGTTCTGAGCTTGTTTCTTATTTAAAACATCATCTAAATTCAAATCAGGAATTAACACAGTTCTGCAAATGACATTCACCCCTCTGCAGAAGGACCAGCATTAATCCTGTGCACTGCAGCAACGGTATTTCAAGCCTTGTTTGAGGGCTTTAGTGGGGCTTAAATGAGCCTTAGGCAAAACACAGACCTCTGCAATAGTTAGGTAGGACTAACACTGCCTACTTTGGGCACCAAGCTTAAACATGTGTCAGAGGGTCTGTATGAGGAGATGGGTTCCCTATATAGCCAGGGGAGAAGACAAGGTGCTCCACAAAACCTTCCCAGGTCACTTGGTACTGGAGTTAGTAGCTGCAGACAAAATCTTCATATAATCCTGTTCCTAAATCATTGCCCCACTGCTGGAATCCCTGCCTTTGCTGGGAGAGGGATCAGGTACCTGTTTCACAGCCCAAAGGGAACCAACGTGGTGCTGGCAGAAACAGCAGGATCTTTAGGCTGGGACTTTCAGCTCCTATTGAAATTCAGTTCAGGTTGATCTGGTTCCTGTAGGGCTTTCTGGAAATCCCCACCTTAATATATTAATTTTTTTTACCTTCTTACTGGTTGTCATCAGCAGTACATGTTATTTGTATTGCTAAAGCTCCCACAAAACCCGTTGCACTGAGGGCAGCGAGCAAGTTGGAGAGCATCCATCCATCCCTCCCATGCCTCTGTAGGGTAGAGTGTGCCGTCGGCATAGAAATTGCAAAATGGGGCTTAGAATAGAAGAGGAAGCTGATATACTCACTTCTCCAACATCCTGCTGCTCAGAAAAATATAAACCCAAAGCAGATGTGTCATTAAATCATTCTAAATCATTGCAAACATTGCAGGAGTTCAGTACAAGCATCCATAGCTTTAAGCCACCTCCGCAAAGTGCTCTCTATCTCTGTCATAAAATTTGGATGAACTACACTGGGTAAACTGTTTTACTGTTACCTGATAGCCACCTACCTTTTAAAGTTGAGATTTACTGGGGAAGGATAGAAATACATTTCAGTGCATTGTGAGAGCTTGCCAGAAGACTGATGTGATTTCTTGGTTCTCGTAGAGCAGCTGCCCAACATGGGAAAATTTCTCCCTTTAATTCAGAGACCAGGCAAAGGAAGCTGTCTAGTATCTGAGATTCAAGTATGTGATTATTTAATCACCGGTTAGTTAGTGATAACAAGCAAGTATTTTGCAAAATGAGCTCTTAAAATGAATCTCTAAACACAGATCCTGGTGCTGCACTGCTGAAATTGAGTGCAAAGTGTAGCCCTGCTGTTCTCAAGAAAGGCTCACCGGATCTGTGTCCAAGGGTTCAATCTCGGCCAGGCGTTGGTGGCAAACCTGCTGGCCAAATTACCAAGCAACGTGTGTACTGAGGTCAGGGGGAGGATGTAGCTCCAAGGGTTTCTTAACTCATAACTGTTATTTCTCATGCTTCACTGAGCTTTTCCAGTGTAGATGTGTTCTCCTTTAATTCTTGGACTTCTGAGAACGGCTTCACAGAAGAGCAGCCAAACAATCTTGTTTTCCTTTGTTAGCTATTTTTATTTTACCTGGATCATTACTTATCAAAGAGCACTGGCTATCACTTGAAATAAACGTGTTTAACCATTAATGAGTAGCATAAGAGGTGTTCTTTTTGATGCTGTGTGGGGAGAACATCGGCTGATTCTTGGAGGAGAAAAAAGGTAGTGCAAATGTTTTTTTACCTCATGTGTTTTAATATCCCTCAATAATTACTTTGCAAGTGGGAAATTAAAGAAGGGAAATTGCTGCAATCAGCTGCCCGTAACATTGCCTCGATGAAAGCCCAACCGAGCCAACAAAGCACGAGCTGGTTCCCAACAGCAGTGAAAAGAGGTTTCCAAGGGTGCACCTGGGTCTGCCTCATGTCTGCCCAAAGGTACGTTGAAGGCTGCCAGGAGTCTGGGACCTCTCCGATGGTGGTTAGTGCTACATTAAGACAATTAAGAGCACGTATTTCTTTATTATCTGTTATAATTTCAACTACATTGAAAGCCTCAAATAAAATCAGAACATAACGATGCTACCCGTATTTCCAAATTTCTTAGAAACTGACTTTTGAAAGGAAGACTTATTCCATTTTTATATGGCTGAGCATGTTACAGTACCTATCGTGCTGCTTCCTATCCACATGAGATGCTGGGATCATCACTTCACATAGATTTAGAAAGTCAATCCAGAAGGGACTGTTGAATCATCTTTGTCCTTTCTCCGGTATTTCGTGAGCCACTTTGTTTCCACCTGCTCATCTCAGGACAGGGCACACTGTGTCTGACTACACTGTCCTGTGCAGGAAGATGTCCAGGCTTCATGTGGCATGTCCAAGAAATTAAACATTTGCTGGTCTATTTGATAGCCTGTTCGAGAGTTTAATGATTCACAGTATAAAAATACTTTCCTTGTTGGCTCTTCCTTGCCTTCAGCTTCCAGCCAGTGATTCCTTTTATTCCTTATTGCAGAGATAACAAAGCCCTTTTTTTTTTCACTGTATTTTTCCTTTGTGAAGGGGGTTTTACGCTATAATCAAGTTACCTCTTAGTTTTCTTTAGACAAGCCGAACAGATTGAGCTCCAAGTTTCTCATTATAAGACGTTTTTCTCCCATCCAGTAATTTTTACGGCTGTCTCCCATATCCTTTCCAGTTTTTCAACATCCTTTTGCCAAGGTTGACCCCAAAGCTGTTCCAGGATCCATCTCATCAACTGTGATGTATGGGGGGTGAAATTGCCTCCCAGCTTGCACGTGTTGCATTTACATTTTATATGGACATGGCTTAAGCAGAATATTGCCTGTAACATGGGGAGGTTGTGCTCTGGTCTCCTGAATATTTTTAGTGAGGTGTTTTGTTACTGGCTGCTGTGGCCAGTTCTGTAGGTACCTCCTTGTGGTGCCCAATAGTTTTTTTCTTTTCATTGCTTTTTCAGCGATTAAAAGAAGAAAAAAGTTTGACAGGGCAGAGCTGATCCTGGAGAAAGATGAGTTACTAACTTAATAAATACAGGTATTCCCAGCGCTATCTTATTTGCTGGTTTCTGGTTTGGCAGCTAAGCTAAAGTTCAATTAAATGTCTCTAACCTTGCTGCAGGGAAAGCTGGGGAACCATTTATTATTTTAAATCTCTTTACTTTTCAATTGTCACATTCAATTAAGGGAGAGTTTATACTTTCATTGGAAAAGGGCACCAGCTATAGAAAACCCAATGACCTGAGCTCTTCCAGGATCTGATGAGGGATTTTATGCTGTCAGCGCAGTTATCTTCAGTGGTTTTGGCAGTAACAGGTATTTGCTTATCTTAACATATGGGGACTTACCGTGCATGTTTTAGTGCTTCACAGCCAAGCCACAATCCCAGAGGACAGAGCTCAGCATCTTCCACCCAAGCAGTGCTGGAAACTTGCTTTTAGCCAGTTTGCAGAAACTTTAGTTTGCACAGACTGCGCCTTGCCCCAAAGCCATTGAAAGCAAAAGCGATGTTTCCAGGGAACCCAAACACGTATGTGGGGATTTTGGGGTTGTTTTTGTTTGTTTGTTTTAATTTCACTACATCCCAGAAACAACACTTCTTTCCTTCAAAATCTTATTTGTGGTTATTTTCCTGTCTGTGGCAGGGGAAAAAAAGGGCTTGTTGTGCATTCGTACATCAAAAGACACCTATACATAAAGATTGTGGGGTGCTTTAGTCCCATGGGTCCCATAAAAGTACATCAGACAGGTGTTGTCATGGGCTTTGTCAGTCATTGGTGCAAACCAAGTAACAAACCTTGCTTAAGTTCATCTGAAGCGACTTCCTAACCAGGGACTCGGGCATTTGTGTTGTCCTGCTGCGCGTCCTGCACCTGGCTTCACAGAAGGAGACTTCTTGCATAGAATACTGTTCTCGGGCTGTCGGGATTTTCTGCTATGTAACCTGGTTAGGTTTCTTTACAGTCCTTTGCAGTAAACTTTGAGCTTTTCAATAGTTTCTTCTCTTGCTGTCTCGTCCCCTCTCCCCCTCCAGCTAATGGTAAGAAGTATTTTTAAATACCGTTTCGCATAAATCTGGGAGGCTGAGTGACTTAGAAGCCAGCTGGGAGGATGGATGTGTCATCACTGGAGTAAAACATAGATTTGGGGAGTTTTCGTGGGGTTTTTTTCAGTGTTGCCATTTCGGGTGGGCCAGCAGATGGAACTGCCCACGAGGCCGTATTTATCCCTGCAAAACCAGCTGCTGCAAAATGCTGGGGCGAGGGTTGTGTGGACTCCTGTGCTTTGGAGAAGCTTGTTATTATAATAATAATGCCCCTCTGTTTGGCTTAGCAATGTTCTCCAAATTGGTATTTGTTCTTGAAGTTGTGTATAATTCCCACTTAGTTAATTTAGGCCAAAGTAATTGCATAAGGTACAGCTGCAAGTTCATATTTGTTCCTTTGAAAAAGAAAAAAGGGTCAGAGCAATTTTGGGGTGAAACATGATTTCTAAGATAACATCTCACTATAGGACATCTGGTGGCACCCACAGGCATTCCAGGAATTAAAGGATGTTCCCCGCTGGTGTGGATGTGATGCCATACCCTGGATTCCCCATAAAAGCACAAATGTGGTCATTAAAGAGAGCGGCAATAGTCCTTTAGGCATCTGTCACTGATCCTGAGTGGTCTTGGAAAGGCAGCAGCCAAAAAACATGGGGATGAGAGTGCCACAAGCTGAGAAACAGCCAGAATAATTTTAAAACTTTTTGGTACTTAAGATAAATGCAAAACAGTGGCACCAGTGGGTACACTGTGCAGGTAGAAGAAGAAAAATAGGATAATAATAATAACTTAAAAAATGATTATTTTTTGAAGCTAAGCAAGGCAGCAGCAGGCAGAGTATGAAGTGCCGGGTGAAGCTAAACGCACGCATTTGCGAGCAGCCTGCTCTGCAGACATCGCAGCAACCGGGAGTGCCCGAGCCAGCAGCGAAGCGGGCGCTGGGTGGTAGTTGCTGCACAGTGATTCTGTAAATCCTGTGTGTGCTGGGAAACCCTTTGGAAATGAATATTTAATACAGAAATAAAATGATTATATGGACATGTAAATGCTGTATTTATCTCCCTGCTGCCCTATAAATGGCTGGTAGCTATCAGCCCAGGAGGGCTATAATAATTATGGCTTCACTGGCTTGGCTAATAAAAAATCAATTCTATTGAGATGATCTTATGCTTTCCTTAATGGGAGGTGCTGGAAGCATTATCCCCATTTTAAGTATGCACCTGCAAGGAAAAGGGACTTGCTTTGAGTCCAGCTTTCCCCAAAACTGGAAACTTCTGCAAATGCTGGTTTTTCCTAAGCCATCTCTTCCTTGGCAGCCTGTGGACACGCAGTGCTCATGAGCAGCAGCTGCTTTCCCTGGCACCTACCAGACATGTTCCCAGCTGAACATCTTTGGTTTAGTTTTGGTTTGGGTTTTTTGTTTTGGTTTTTTTCCCCCCCCTGGAGGAAAACTCCAGAACAGAAACTTTTTGCAGAATTTGCATTGGTTCTGTCAGTATTTCACAAGAAAAAGTTTCTCTTTCCATGGGAGTGTGAGGGAGATGGGTAGAAACCAAGACTTAAGAGTGAGCCAGAGTGCAATGTTATTTGTGGATGTATAGACCCATCCCCAGTCTTGTGTGGGAGCTGATACTGGGGCTGGTAACAACTGAAGTCTTCAGTAAATGCTTTTATATGAACTTTCTCTATTACGCGGAGTTGTGTTGTCTTGTTTCCTAGGGGCAATGTATAATTTGTTCACTAATAGACTGTCCTATTTAGAAAAATTAGACCTTTTTAACACCATTCTTACTAATTGGTTTTGACTGCCCTGCGTTAATTACAGCAGGGATAGGGACCTTGTAATTGTAGAGAATTGTTCTCTAATTTGGGGAAAACAGACAACACTCGGCGCCCAGCTTCCAGGGCGAGTTTGTTATCTCTGTATTTAAACATGGTACTTAAACCATGAATATAATCTTGGGGTGGCTGTAATTATGTGAATAACTAGGTGGGAAGGAGTCATAACACGGTATAAAAGTAGCACCAGGGAGTGCAAACTTGTTTTTATAGACAAAATAAGAGCCGAAGGGGGATGGAGATGGGATGCCAATGCTGCCGCATCCTGGGGCTAGTGTGGCTGGTTATCGCAGCTTATATCGAGTACAGGTGGGGACTGGGTGTTGGCATCGCTAGGCATAGTGCAGCGGTCCCCATCCTCCCAGTGCATATTTGGCATTTATTGCCTGTTTAAAGTGGCTTGGAAATCATTGAAGGCTTTGAGCAAGACCTGCCCAAGGTTCATCGGGCACTGCCTCTGGAATACATCTCCCAGGTTGCAGCTTTGGTTCCCAGCAGGAGCAGCCTTCCTGCCCAGCAAGATCTTCCGTTTACCTTCATTTAGTTTCATTGCTCTCATTTCCTTCCCTCCGTGCTGTGCGGAAGAAGAGAGCGGAGAGCCTTCTCGCAGTCCCCCGCTGAAGTCGAGAAGACCCAGACCTGTTGGAGAGAGAGTGAGCCCTCGCAGTACACCTGATACTGAGCCTGATGGAAGGGGCTCTGCTGCCCACGTGCATGTGGACTGGGGTAAACGATGCACATTAGTTTCCTAGAGCTTGTCTGTATTATTCAATGTTTTAAAATCTCTCTAGTGCTACTAAATTAATACCTTTACAATGCTGCAAGGATGTATAATGCTTGCAGGGTAACAGAGCACCTTTCTCTTTAGTGCAGAAGTCTGGGATCTCAGCATCTCCAACATGTTGAGGGTGTTTGAGCATTCTCTCAACCCATAGGACCTTCTTGGCTACAGTCACCTTTTAAATTTTTTTTTAAAAGACTTTTTCCACCATTGGCTGGCTGTAAAGCTGCTTGATTTGGAGCAGATGAGTTGTTGAGATCCCCCCAGCCCAGCACCTTTCCCCACAGCTTATAATGTAGAATATTTGTGTTCCCATTAAAGCTGTCTGCAGGATACGTAGTACAAAGGGTTTATTCATTGCTGCCCAAAGAGAGGCAGTGATCCCCTTACCTCCCTGCACACGTCTTGAAACCGTCTTAATATACTGTATCATGGCACTTTAGAAAGCCAAATCTTTTAGCCTGACTTCCTAAGGAGGCTTATGTGATCATGCTCTGTTTATATCTTCATCCCTCCCTTTGAGAACTTTTGAACCCGTGGGCCCAGATCAGCTAAATTTATCAGCTGAAGGTGTTGATGATAGTAAGGCTGCAAGGTTTTTTTGGAGCTAGATAAAGTGGTGACACTGAAGAAAAGCGCTTCTGCGTCGGGTCACGGCTGATCAGACATGAAGTCCGTGGAGAGGTTTACAGACACCCAACCACACCAGCCATGGGAATTGCTTTTTTTGCAGAGCCTCGGCAGGGCCAGCCCCAGTGCAGGTCCCATTGCAGAGGTGCCTTGGCACCTCGCAGGGCTCCCCCATTCCTGCTTTCATGGAGCTCGGCCATGCGAGAGGCCGTTTGGCTGTAAATAGCAAGCTGCAAGTAGTGGAGGAGACATCATGACAGCAAACAGGCTTTCTGCAATGTTACAAAAATTGGCAACGTTTGGAAGAAACAGAGCAAGACTTGCATTTGGATTTTTGCGTTGGAAGCATACAGGGAGATCGTGAGGGTCACAGGAATTTGGGGTTTTTTTTCAGAGCTCTGTGTCTTGAAACGAAGTGATGGAGAATCTCAGATTTCTGGTTTTCACAATAACTTTCCCACACTTCTGACACCAGAGGAAGTGTTGAGTGAAGCCGAGCGCGCAGGTTCAGGCACAAGAAACCTGATTAAAGCTGCATCTAGTCATGCATGTGTATGTATACATACATGTCTGTGCATTTATGTGCATACACATGTGTATGTATATATATCTGTATACATAGGCACGTGCTGGGCAAGACTATGTATGTCGAGCCATTCTGATGGCAGAGGGAGATTCATTATTTTTATTCTTGAGCTTGAGAATAGAGTCATAAGAAAAAAAACTCCTGTGGAGTCTCATCCTGGGGGGCAGGCAGGTAAGTTTGGAGTACCCTGACAGCTGAACTAGACCTTATTGAGATCCTGAACTGTGAGCTCATTCAGGCTTTGTGCCTCTTTCCTGCAGACACATGAGTGATTCCCTGCGGTCTCGCCTGACCTGAGTAAAACAGAAACACACCCACCAGGTTATAGCTCACGAGCAAAATGCTTGGGTAAACTGAAGTCTCTCAGCCACAACCTCAATAAACTAAATCCTTCACGGGGAGCAAAAGATAATTATACAAAGCGGCTCAGTTTCCCCCCGCTGTGCATCTGTCAGTCAGCCGCCTGCGGAGAGGGTGGAAAGCAGCTCCACCACCATAACCCCGTGGGGAGGGACAGGGGACCAGATGGGTGGGGGATTACATCTGCAGCGGCAAGAGGGGAATTGGGAACGGCCGTGCCGGCAGCCGCCGTCACTGCTGGCTCACGTGCAGGTACAGGGAGGTACGCCCCGCTGCCGCTGCTTTGATTCGGTATCGGGGCTGCATCTAGCCCTCCTGCATGGAGGTTTGAGGCATGGACAGTTATTTAGAGGACGAGGTTGTGCTGTGGGCTGCTGAGGATACTAAGTCCATTTCTACTCAAAAACCGATTGCATTTGAGACCAGAAGGTGGAATTGAAAATGGTTATCCTCTAATCTCAAATAGCTTATTTTCTTTTTTCTTTTTCCTTAAGTTTTAATCTTAAATTTATTCCCATGTCTTATGGTTTCAATGGGAATAAGCTCTGTTTCTGTTTCAAATCAGTGTTTGACATGACAAAGATTGCCTAATATCAGTGTATAATTGTAAACATAGTACAGAAGAGTATGCCAATTAACCTTCAGTAAGTGGGGCTAAAACTCTTTGTTCCTAATTTCTAGGGCATGGCTCTGAGCCCACTGTAAACACAATATTTTCTGGCAATTTAAATCACTGCTTTTCTTAGGAAGAATTAAAATATCCTAAAAGAAATGGCATATAACATCAGCAAAAAGGCAGCAAGCAAAACTCGCAAGTGCCTCAGTTCTTTTTAATCTCCTCCATTATTTTTAGCCTCTTGTGTCTTTTGGGATCTTTGAGCTAAGAGCTGTGGTTCCTTCCATGTGCTTCTCTGATACATTTTGACCAACCTCTTTCTGATGACCTGTCATAGTCATCCGGGACATGCACGACTCATCTGAATGTCATTTAGGAAGAAGGCTACTGAAAAGATTCTCCAGCAAAGTCTTTATCATCTCTTTTTTTGCCTTTTGTTATTCATGTGTCATATTATATGCTTGGCTTCCTAAATATTTTCTTCCTTGCTGCATGAATCTTATTTTCAGCCTTTACTCTTCAATCTTCATGAAACTAATTAAAAAATAAAAATCTCTGAAGTAGAAACTTTTTCTACTTGGAAAATCCTTGAAGCTTGAATTTCTGCTGCCTTAATTTTCCTGCACTTTTTCTGGTAGCCTTTTGCTTGGATGGACATGGGTCTTCCAATAGTCTGTTTTCCTACCAGCATGCATGCCAGACTTCAGTACTTTAATAAGTGTATTGTTGACTCTGGGACTTTTTGGACTGGCTTTCTCATTCTTCTCATGTGGTTTATTATTTGTGTCCTATTAACTCTGATAGGTGGTTAAATTTAATTATATGAAGTTGAACTTGATTATTTAACCTTAATTAAGCCACTGTAGGTCTCCATTCTTCAAATCTCTTGAGAAAGAATTACAATATTCCCTTTCCAGTATAACCTACATTAGGAGTATCGGCTAAACTTTTAAAAACTGTATGAGAGAGGTAGATCTTGTGGATTTCTTGAGGTGAATGCTATTGAGGCCTGATGTTCGAGCTTGAGATTGTGGAGACATGCCCCATCATAAACACTGGGCGGTGCTTTGCCATAATAAAAGTTTGTAAATAGGATTTATTTATTTAATTAATTTTTCCCCCCTTCTTTTTTTTCTTCCTTTTTTTTAAGAATAGCCTTCCCAGTTATGAATTCAGGAGTCTGCTCATATCTCGTTCGAATCATCTCACACCAAGTGTGTGAGAGCTTTTCCTCCAGTGTGGTATAAATTGCAGATTAGGTAAGATGGGCCATCTAAACCCATATTTTAAAATTACAGTCCATCTTATTTTAACCAGGGGCTTCAGAGCTGACTCTTAATAAATATCAACTCAGACATATTTAATTAAGTATAAAATACAATGTTTTCTGGGATTTATTTTGAAAGGATTGAACAGTTATGATACTTAGATTTTCATATGTTGTTTATTTAATTTATGTACCTTCCTGTGTGGCATATTGTAGACAGTTCTTATGAGATACTTCAACTCTTTAGTACTATAATTTAATTACTTTAAGTTTATGATCCATCTTTATTGGGTGGAACATGCGGCAATTAATCTACCTTGATGAAAGAATTAACCTATGAATAAAGCTACAGGGCTTGGGGGTTGGGGCCATTTGGTTCGGGAGGGCTGTGGTTTTGCTCTTAGCAGAAAAAAAGTTTTGCAGGTTGTTCTCATGGAGGCCCAGTTTTGCTCAGTGCTTGCAAATCTGTGATTTTAAAAGCAAATTGCAATGGTGAGTGCCTGCACTAACTTGATGTACCCCAAGTCTTTCTGGTGGCCATAACATCGCCCTTTTGGTGCTCGTTTGAAGAGGAAAGTAGATCCAAAAAATACAACCACCCGCAACCGCAGCCCCTGGATCTGGTCTGGCAAAGCTTTGTGTTATGCTGGTGGGGGCTCACACTGCCAGCCCCAGCCAGTGGGATCAGCCGTCCTCCCGCCTGCAACACTGCGAAACACGGCTTATCTGGAGAAAGAGCTGGGCACCAGGTGACTGAATTTCTAGGGTGCTTTGAAGCAGGTTTATCCATAGCTATATATAGCACGAGCTTTCTCAGTTACATTTCTGGTACCAGTTTTTGAGCTTATTCTGCTAAATGTTTCCCAAGCGTTTTCTCTAATACTTGCATAAAATTCACTGCTTTTCAAACATTGCTGCCATAAATTCTCAGGCTAAAGCATCCAAAGGAAACAAATACGTAAATTAAGTAGAGCATTTTGTACCTGGACAGATATTACAGAGATCCTCCCCTGATCTGATTCAGCCTGATTGTAAATCTGTTGTAACTCTCCGATTTCCCTCCTATGTGAGATAGCAAACGGCTGCGTCCCATTCTAGGTGATCACGCTGGATTTATGTTAGCATCGGGGTGTCTGCTAGAGCGCTGTGCGTTGTCTGACTTACACGTGCAGCACAGATACGTTGTTGCTAAAGTAGCACATCACTTCTAAGGAAACCAGAAAGCGATGTAAAATGCATGACCGGTTGGTTTGCCAGTCGAATAAGAAATGGTTTCTAGAGGCCATGAATTATGTGCTAAGTAATTTTTAATATTAATATTATTGGTGCTTTTTAAAGTGGCTCTAGCAGTGATATTTTGAAAATATTCAAAATAGTTAGAATTTATGGCAAAGAGCAGCTCCAAAAAGACAATTACCTTCCCAAGAAAACCAATGGCAAATTAAGTTCCTTCTTGCCTCAGAGAAGACAATTGGACCTTGGTCCTGTGAGCTTTGATACTTGCGTCGCTTTAAGCACAGGAATAGTCTTATTAACCCTTGTAAGACCAAACAGCAGGAATAAAGTTATGCCTATGTGTGGGTAGGATCAGGGCTTAAACCCCCCTCAGCATCAGACCTGATCTGTGCCTCTGAGCTCGTGATTTCCCAGGGAAATGCTCACATGAGAAGAGGCAGACTCAAAGGCGTGAAATCAAACCCAGGCTCCTGGGGTAATGTAGACAAATCACTTCACCATGCGGTTGAATGGGGCTTGTCCCACTCGTTTTTTCCCTGCTCTGCCTTTTCCATGTAGGCAGCGAGCCCTCCGGGATAGGGACTGCATCGTATGTGCAGCAGATGCGGCTCTTGCCCGGTAGTGGTACCTACGGTCTTTATAATAATTGGGATGACTTTGGCTCTTTGACATCAATTAAGCTAAGTTCAGACAAAGCCCCTCAGAAGAGTTAAATCAGCATAATTCCTTGGCGGAGCTGGGGGCGTTGGTGCTAAGACGTCTCGTTTAGAAATGTATTAAAAAAAAAATCCCCTCTGATGCAAGCACATAACCAAGTAAAAGGTATTCTGGGCCAGATTTTGCAGTTCCTTGGGCTTCAGTGATGTGCAAAGCCTCGTGTCTACTCCAGATCTTTTCCCTGTCTGCACAGGCGGTGTTTTTACCAAGCGTTCAGAGTTTTTCCCTGTGTGTGGAAATACCATTGCTCATTGAATTTATTGTTGCTGTTCAGTAACTGAGTCATCTGTGTCACTCTCCGAGGCGGGAGGCTGAGGTGTAAGCAATGGGCCTCATCCTGCAGGGTGCGGATGGCTTCTTGTACCCAGTAGTGGTGGCTGGTGCTGGCGAATGTGTCTTAAACCTTGCGTTGGCCAACAGTGTAGGGCCCGTTGGGTTTGATCTTGCCAGACCCTCATTTCTGTTGGCTTTGGCAGATGTGAAGCATGCTTCACTGTTCCTGGGTCTGGGATCCTGAGCAACAAACCTGGGAAGGGCGGTCAGCTTTCTTGGCAGAGAAGGAAAAGAAAAAACCTTGAGTTGTGCTGCTGGCAGGTGGCTGACCCAGGTCCCATCCTCAGTCTATGTGCACACCCCAGTGTTTTGAGGAGACACTAAGAGACACCGATACCAGAGCGTTGAGAGATGGTGGTGAGGAAACTCCTGAAGATCCTCTGTTAAATCCCTGCTTTGAATAAGACCTTGAAGAGATCTGGACCTGCTTCTCCCACCCCAGCTGAGCTGTGTAACCACATAGCCTTTTGGCATAGGAGCAGTGTTGTCACCCTTTCCTCCTCCACAGTGGGTTCATGAGCAGTGCCTGCACTTCTAAGGCAGAAGATAGCTGAAGCTGTGTGCTGGTTTCATCCCAAGTCCATAAGTAACTTAGATCGTCCAAAGCAGTATTTTTGACAAATGTGCCGTGTCTATTTAAAATAAAAAAAGACATATTTCAGTTTTCAGCTGATGTGTGGCAGATTTTTCTGTTGGTCTCTCTTGACATCTTTTCCATAATTGTTTTTAATCGTTACTAGCAGGATAAGTGCTTTCCCTTCCTAGCTGGGTTGAGCGATTGCCCTCGTAGATGTTTCTTCAGCCTGCAGTAGCCATGAGCCCTGGCACGCACAAGTCTCAGTGCCCCAGGATAAGACCTCTTGGTTAGCTCAGCCCTGGGGTGGGTCCGTGCTCAACCTTTCCTTTGTGAGCTCTCCAGGGCCTTTGTCATGTACTTCTCCTCCTTCGCTACCTCTGCCCTTGCTCGCAGAGCACCCTCCTGCAAATCCCAGAGCAGCCCCTGATCGCTGGGTATTTACCGCCTTTGTATTGAAAGGGAAAATATTTAGCAGCAAGTAAAACATTTGCTGGTGGGAAGCTACAGCATCTGCAATCCTTGGTTGTGTTTATGTTAGCAATTTCAATATCTTTGCCATAATAACAGTAATTTAAACAGGTACTGTCGACTGAAGGACAATTAGGGATCATCGAATTTTCCATTTCCCTAATATTCACCACGAGATGTCACTGAGCCTTATTCTGCGGGTATTGATAGTACTATGACTGAGCGGCTTCTTGGAAGTCAGTGGCAGTAATTCGACATGAAACCGGAGGAGCACTGGGACTGGCACCCGGTGCGGCTTCCCGGAGGCGTGCCGTGATGCTGTAGGTGGTCACAGCATCTTTTCTGCTCCTGCAGAGGTGCCTACACAGCTGCTCTCCCTGACAGCCTGATTTATGCCCTGGGATTTATGGAGCTGAACAAATGATTATAGAAGAGCTATGTGTTTTATTACACTTGGACCAATTTTCCCAAGCAGAGGGCAAATCCCCTCTTCTCTACCTGTGCTCTGGTTGCGCAGCTGCCGTGCCTCTTCGATAGTCTGAAAGCTGCAGATTAGGGGATTCACGGGGCCAAAGGAGTCATTTATCCTCCTTTGGAAGTTGAGCCCAGGAATAGAGTAGGTGTTGCTGCGGTTTGCCACCAGCTGTGACCTTGCTGGGGGATGCAGCAGGGTATAGGGGGCCAAATCCAGCAGAGCGCAAGTGGATACAAGCTTTTCAAAATGAAAATTGGAGGAAATCTTTTTCAATTTCATTTAAATTTACTGGATGTTTGGTCTCAAGGCTCATTACAGGAGGGAAACTGAATGCTTACCTTCATCTCCGTTAGCTACTTTGGTAGTCCGGGAACTGCATTAGTGCTGCCAGAGTTAACGAAGTGTGCGAGTTAAAAGCTTTGTCTAGTCCCTCCACTTTCTCAAGCGTCACTGGGGCCTGACTTGGCCCATTCCTCTGCAGTAGGCTTGCACAGATGTTGCCAAGCGTGAGATCTGGCCCACAGGAACTTCACTGGTGGTGCCGAACAAGCCAGAGGAGACCTGGCTGGCTCTGGGATCCCGGCTTGAGGTTTCAGCACTCTGCAATCAAGAAATGCAGATTTCCACATTTGAACCGAGCCCATCAAGCCTGGAGCATCGCCAACACCACAGAGTTGCTGTTTCCATGGAGGCAGCTGTGAAAGCAGATTTTTCCTTTTAAAGAAAGGCAGAGCATGGGACAAAGCACATGTACTCCAAACGGGTGGAAGTTCTTTACCAAACCCTGGCAGAAATGCACTGGTACTGATAAATCTGTGCAGGAGGTGAACGCCCTTTAGCCGCTCCTACATAAATGAATTTCCTAGAAACCAATTGGAAGCATGTTTTTGCAGAGAGCCAAGGATTACTCATATGTGCTGGGTGGCTTCTGACATTCCTGGGGCCGTGTATAGAGGTGAGGTGTTACTGATCTCGGAAAGTCTTGCTTCCAGGGAAGAGAGAGAGGGGTAGAGAGCTGAGCCCAAAGGAGTTTTATGGATTTGTGAAGCCATCCTGTTGGGGAAAGGGAGCGGCTGAGGCTGGGTCTGTGTCTAATTAAGTCAATTCTGAGTGATCAGGGTGCTGGGAGAAACACGCAGGGCAGACCCAGCAGAGGGGACCCACAGCAGCTGCCACGTTGACACCGAGCTACATTGTGCTGCCGTTGTTCACCCCATGTAAAGCATGGCTGACCAAATCCTGCTCCCTGCCTTTTAAGAGCCGCTCGGCTGGCTTTCCCCTTCGATACTGGATAAATTCAAAGCTGCTTGATTGATTCAGCTCCTTCTCACCTGGCCTCTCCTCCCTTACTCAATTTTCTATTGCATCTGTCCCCTCTGGCTCAGCCAGCTCACGTCGATACCTTTGTGCTGCTCTCGTCTTCCTGGAGAAACCCAGCGAGATTTCTACGTTCATGCCTACCGCCCTGCCCTCATCACTCCTGCGTTTCCCATTGCAGACCCCTCTCTTCCCTGCCACCCTGTTGACCTGTGCACAGTTTCCCTATAGGTATTGTCTGTCCCTTGCATCCTTGCTACAGGCACATGCACCAGGGCTTTTTCTTAAAGGCTGGGAGCATCCTTCAGTGTAATCAATGTCATGGCAAATGAAGGTGAACTGATGCTGTTGCTGGTTGGGGGGTGTCACAGCATGGTGGTGCCTCCCCACCTGCCCGATGAACAGTTGCATGCTGAAAATTTTCTGCAGTTTTATCTAGTGTTTTGTGTTGGGGGAAAGAGCTTGGTGCAGGTTAGCACTGGAGAAAACGATACATTGATGGCTCTGGTGAGGGATAATGCTGCTCTTCCTGCTTTGTGATTCAGCGGGAGAGAGAATCTTAACATACAGAAAACCTTGCCACAAAGATCACGTACGCTGCCGGGCGGAGGCAACACGGGGCGAAGAGGAAGGCGTCAGCGGGAAGCAGATGGGCAGCACGGTATGCGGTTTGCCTGGCATTTGCTGCTTTGCTATAGGAAGCTCAGAAATGAGTTACAGTGGGACCAAGGAAAGAGGAAAAAAACCCCACTGAAACCCATCAGTATTCAGAAGAGCAGAAGAAATAAATGCATTAACCTGAATGACCATTGGTGACTCAAAAGCTTAAAGGCAATACATGCAAATGTAACTGCCATTAACAGCACGAAGGCGTAAGGGAAAAAGGGGCTGTGAAGGCAGAGATGGGCAGCTGCCGACTTCTGGGGGAAAATGCAAACTAGTAGAAATAGTTTCTTTGAGGGTCCACTCTCATCTGCTCTGACCACGGAGACTCTTTGCAAACCAGACCTCAAAGTTAATATTTAAACTTCTGCCAAAAACGATTCAAGTACTGCTACCTTCCTTGGAGGAGAGTGTTTCATTAGGCTAATTTGGAGAATAATTCGGTCTGAATCATCTTCACATCATTCATCCATATGAATTGCAGACTGATTGCAATTTCTGCCTGTGTTTCTCCCAGCTGAAAGCAAGCTGACCTGCAGGTTTTTGCTTTGGTGCATCCATAGGAAAATCTTGCTTTGCTAGCCTATTGTCATTTTTTTTCCTCATTCCAGATTTTTTTAAATAAACAGAAGAGATTAACTTGAGTGGAAGGCTTAATTGACCTTTTTCAAACAAATTTCTTTCCTAGAGAAGCTTGAATCAAACCACCACTTTTATCCCTGCAGTTTAACTGACTGGTGGTATTTTTTCTGTAAAGCGATGCACACTGATTCATTAAGCCTTCACGTCTTAGACTTTTGAAAGCTGATTTTGTAGAGTTACAGAATGTATAACACCTGTCCTGAAACCTGCCGTGTTAATAATTTATTAATATTTAGTCCTGATTTTAGGCATCTGGCAGTGACTTTTACATTTGTTTCTGGTTTTACCCTGCGTCCCTGTAACCATAATTTGTATGTATTTCCTACCTAGCCCCTGCAGTGCCTGAGTTTGCCTCTTTGCATCTGTATTGCCTCGTATATATATTAATTTCAGTGCAGGATGACGTTAAGGAAAATGCTTTTTATCCGCTACCATGAGAAGCTGTTCTGCTGAGGGTAGTTCTTTGACCTCGTATTATTTTGCAGCAAATATCGGGAGTCAAAAAGGGAGAGGGGGGTAACTTTGCTCTTGATAACCCACGGTGACAGTGAGGGTAGGGACAGAGTAATAGTTGGCGATGAAGTTGGGTTTGAGATGAAGTTTTGAGAGAGTTTGGAAGATTATTTTGCATGAGGAGCGGTGTGGGGAAGGATAGGTAGGAGCCGATGGAGGTAGTCCTTCGGGAGCCAGCCCCTGCTCAGCATGGGCGCGGGGAGCAGGAGCATGGCAAAACTGAGAGCCCAGGAAAAACAGGTGACATGGAAGAGCTGCAGGGAGTCCTGGCTCTGCTTGGGAGGTGGAAATGGAGGAGGAAGCTACTACTGAGTTCCCTTCGTTCGCTCTTCAGATTTAAGTATGCCTTTGGCCAAGAGAAAACCCATAGTTCCTCCTCCCCCCGATCCGTAATTTCCTTGCTCTGATTATTACCAAGTGTGGAAGCATTTGCCTCTGCACATGTGATGGATGCCAGCAGCACTGGAAAGCTGTCATCGGGGTGAAAAAAAAAGAGAAAAAAATATTTTCTTATGTTTCCTGGAGTAGAGTTCAGTGGAGCATTTCAGATGCTCGCATTCAGATTATTGCTCTTCTGCTTTGCCTGTAACTCGCTTTTCCTCTGAATTAGAAAACTACCTATTAATAAGCTGATAGGCGAGTAGTGATTTTGCATGTTAAACAGTGTGATTGCTTTGTCTCAGCAGGAGTGTACTCTTTCAAGGTTGGACAGCTGAAAAAATACATATATTGGTAGTTAAATTAGACTTTATTTACAAATATTAGCTCAGAGATTTTTCCAAGTTGGAAATTTCTATTTTTCCTTTTCTGATGAACTTAAACTTTGCTGGATTCAGGGCAGATAATGTGCAGGTCAGTCTTTGTCCAGCTTTACAAAACGTTGGCTCAGAAACATGGATGAAGGGGCACGGTTTAAGTTGCTGAGACTGGTTTCCGTTGAGACGTGGGAGATAGTGGCAGCAAAAGGGAGGGAGGGACGGAGGGAAGCAACATCTCTAGCCTGTGTTACAAAGAAAAAGGGGATAGGAAACAAGCTTTCTCGAAGTTAACTGTACTCCCCTCCCCTGCTTTTGACTGTGCTGTCACCATTTAGGGTTATTTTTCCCATCCTGCTATCAATATAGGGAAATAGAGAAGAAAGTTGCTATTTCTAGGGTCAGTGCCCTCCCATTGAAGCCAACAACAGTTGAATCAGGGCCCAAATGATACTCCAGAAAGCCCAAGACTGCAATGAGACAGCATTACAGCAGAGCACAGATAAACGGCATTTGAAGATGACTTTCAGGGAGGTACGAAACACACAGCAGCGCGTACCCAGCTCTGCTCTCATCGGGTATGCAGGAGCAACATTTGCCCTAATGAGTCTGGTAGTAACACTTACAATGAAGTTTGAAGCTCTTTGAATTTTGGAGTTTCCTTTGAGTTGAAATTCTTTGTCCAAAGTCAAACTCTGTAAAAGAAATAAGTCATGCCACCACAGTAAATACACATTTTTTTCATTTCTCTGTAAACATCCAGCTGCATATTTGGCATTTAAAAAAAAAAGTCAATATACTGAATGAACTGAGGTTTTTAAAGGGGTAGTTAAAGGCTACATGGCAGCTCCTCTGCAGATACTGTTTTTCCAGCCTCAGCCCCTGCTAGCGAGAGAGAAGAAGCTCACATGGACTTCGCACTGATTTATTCATATCACATCTCATATGTGGGCGAGCTGATCCTTCAGCTTTTGGCATCCTGAGCATTGGTTACTTTCAAGGACACGCCACAAGTAAGAAACACGGGGGGACGAGATGATGCTATTTCCATTTAAAACATCCAGCCTATACGTAATAAGGAGAAATAGTAGTTATAATAAAATGGTTCATTACCTTCAGAGTAATAAAAGGGAGTTTTACTGGAAAAGGTATTATACAGCCCACTATGCTTTGCATAATCATTTTAAAAGCCATTCAGGACTTCTTCCTGTCTTTATCCTGAAGAAGCTGGAAATAATTTAGAAAACCAGGGTTGTCAGTATGGCTGAACTCCAGGCTGGGCACTGCACACCATTACACACGCCAGGGCGGGTGCACAGGGTGCAGCCGAAGGCTGAGTCAGTAGCACGCGTGGAGTGCAGAGACCAACGTACAGGGGTATATTGCAAAGCTGTTATTGTCATTCATTTGCAATGTCTCCAACAATTTGAGTCCATAATTTGATGGCCATATCATGGCCATCTTAAAATCATCTTTCTAAAACCTTTATATTGCCCCATGAAGTACACAGCAAGTCATCTCTGTTGCTCACCCAGAGCACAGACAATTTTCAGATCAGTTGAAACAAAAAATACCAGAGAATGTATTGAATCATATGTCCAAAAATTTGAGGAAAAACCGAAGTTGACATTGGGGGGGAGTTTAACTTAAGTAGCTTTTGAGTTTTATGTTATTCTGTATTTAAGAACAAAAGGAAATGGTGAAAATGAAATGAAAGGTTTGGTTGGATGACATATTTCATTTGACCAGAAAAAATAATTTTGTTCTGGTAAGAAAATATTTCCATTAGGATCTGAACTTCTGCACACTTAATTCTTATCTCAGCCAGCGAACTTTGCAGTCCCTTTTTTCACTGAGTGCTAAGTCTGGCCCCCACCACCCGGCATAACCACGTGTGTTCCCTTAATGCATTTTTTTGTAGTCACTTTCCCAGCTCATCTTTTGATTTCCCACTTGTATCAGCAGCTTTGTTGGAGTCATTTGTTAACGAAATAGGGAATGAATGAATGAATGAACGAACGAACGAACGAACCTCCCTGCCCCTAGAAAGAGTGATGAATGCAACCAGAGTCAGCATGTGGATGTGTCTTTTTTTTTTTTTTTTTAATTATTATTTTCTAATTGATGGTGTATTTTGTTGCTGAGACTTCAAGAAGGACCTGTAATCCCAGATGCAAATATGCTAAATTTGTATTTTTCCTGGGATATAAAAAGAGGGCTCAGGGTTTGGCGGGCCACTGGCACCATTTCCCTGGCAGAATGGGAGCCATGGGCTGTTGATTCCTGAGAGATGATGGCCAAGTTCTTCACGTCTGCGTAGGGTCGGCATCTCCCCCTCTGCGATAAATAAGATTTCTCAGAAAATACTTGGAGAAGATCTTGCCTTCTCTCTCAGACTCCTTGTTATGATGGCATTTTCTCAACAGAACACCCTCCTTTGGAGCTGCTTGCAAAATCAGTTGGTCTGGGCTGCGGGCTGGGGAGGGATGATGGTATGTTGTTCAAGCAGGAGCGTTGCTTCTGGGAGAGAAGTGGCATTTTGACATAATTGTCTAAAAGTTTCAAAGGTGAACCAGCTCATACACACAGTCATATGGCAGCTTCTCTTGGTGTTTCCAGACCAAGGTTTCTGGGAGTCATCTTAGCTGGTCACATAGTCAACGGGCAACCTCCTTTCCTTGGTTTTTTGAGAGGCTGGAAGTGTCCTTTTGGACCATTTCAGATGAAACACTTCATCTGGAGAGGCAAAACATGCCCTTCCCAGAAACAGCATATGGATGGGCCCAGCAAAATGCAGTGATTCACGTGTGCGCATCCTTCCTCTGAAGGAAGGAATTGTAGCCACTTTCTGTTGCAGCATCGTCTCTCAGGAGGTGGCAGTGGTGGCCATCCGAGATGCAGTAACCTCTCCAGTTGCTCAAAACCTACCTGGAGTCAAAACCCATTTCTATTTTAGTCATTTAAAAGCTGAAAAACAATAAAAAACTGAGTACCATTCATCTTTCTGGATTTGCACTGATTGCCCAGAGATAAAAATATCTGGGTTTTTTCATTCAGTTTGCATTATATTACGGTTTTTGTTTGGTTTTCTGTGGCTGGTCTCAAAACTTCCACGTTGGTTTCAGAGATACAGCATAAAGAGTCTCCATTTCTCCCTACAACCTTTATCTCCCAGTTAAACAGAGAGCAGATGAGATCCATCGCTTCCAAACTGATGTCTGGAGATGGCAAAATACAAAGTCTGCATGGCAAGCTCGCTTAACTCTGAAAAAAATCAGTGTTGAGGAATTACTCACTTGCAATTATTGATTGTTGTGGATGATCCAAAGGGTTGAGGACTGAGCGGGCATCGCTTTATAAACATTCAATATTCTGTATAAAAAGCTTATGGTAAACTTTCTGAAGAAGGTAATGAATAGTAAGCTCTAGCAAACCCTTCAAGGGATCAGTTCTCATTTTTAATACGGAAACCGAGTATTGCATGACAGCAACTCAATAGATAAGAGGATAAGAATTGACTTTCAAACCAGTTTCTCAGCGCAATGCAGAGTGAGAAAAAGACAAGGAATTATGTAAGGAATAAAAATTTAAAGTAGAATCTATACATTTGCCATTTAGTGTAGACTACGGAAATATTTTTCCTTCAGTTATATGTTAAAGTGATACAGAGCAAAACCTGATAACTAAGGTAGGAAACCCACAGTGATAACAACGGGCATGATTTTCATCTTCCAGGCACTTGCTGTGAATACATTAATCTATAGACATGTTTGTTTGCATTTTGAAGATATTTTGACATATCGAGTAATCAGATTTTGTTCCATTTCTTGGTAAACACAGGTCAGAAGATGTGTTTCATCCTAAAGAATGTTCTTATCAGAGGCTTGCCATTAATAATGCATTAGGAAGCATTTGTTTCTGTTGATCGTTCATTGGAAAGCAATCTTTATTACAAATGTTATGGTAATAGAGCAATTCCTGAGAGCCAGCACAGTTTGTATTGTTTTAGAAGTAAAATAAGAAATGCGATTAATATTATTGTAGAAAAAAACCAGCATGTCGAATGCAAACATACCAGTGAGGATTTATGGCAGGAGGTTGGCTCCAGAGCTCCCATCTTATCAATGGGTCTCAGTGGCACGTGATGCTGTCACAGGCCTGTGTCTCCCTTCGGTCCCCTTCATGCTCGTCACCGCCTGTCCCGTGGCACTCGCTGGGTGCTGTAAAATAGCCTGTGCTGGGCAGGCACCCCCCTAGAGCCCCTCCTCATTGCAGTTTTGGTATGTTCATGGATGCAGCCAGCACAAGATGAATTGGTTTTGAGACCTAGAAACCATTTTGCATCCTTTTTTTAAAAGGAAAAGCTATTTTTTTCAAATTATCAGCATACATCAATAGTAAATATAGGGCACTTGTGAGGAGCAGCATGGTCTCATGATTAGTCTTGGAATTGTAAAAAAGCCCTACCACAGCCTAACACGCTTTGGTCAATGGTATGTTTGTAATGCCAGCTTTGCAACCACCAAATGTTGGGGAGGAAACTCGGTTTCAGAGGATTAAAACTAAAGCTTTACATGCAAAAACAAAAACAAAAGAAATTTTAATGCCCCAGTGCCCTCTTTGCTGTGCTGCGGGTCGGTGCCAATCCATCTATTTTGCCGAGGCTTTGCCAGTGGACCCCACGGGGGACGTGGCCCAAAACGCAGAGACGGTGTAACCTAGTGCATGATTGATCAGAGCAATTTTCCAAGTGCTTTTCAACTACTTTTCTCAGTCCTTTCTCTTGACAGATACATAATTTTGTATCCCTGCAGGTCTTCTCCCACAGTCACCCCAACCTATAGAAAGGTCAATATTTACTAATACTAATATTCAGGATTAAGTAATATTCTATCACAACTCTGGTTTTGATATTTCCTGTAGGCTTTCCTGATCTCTCTGCTTACTCTGCCTTCTCTACCAATATATCGTCACCTTCATTCTTGACAGTATTTCCTTTTACTCATTGTTTTTTCCTAATTCAAGACATAGAAATAGAGGAGCTGTTTCAGACATAGGAGTAGAGTACCTACATCCTTTATAATATAGAACTCTATATTTGAAAATATTAATAATAATATCGAATCAGAAAAAAAATTACAACTGCTTTGAAGTTTCAGAAGTAGCTTGAGATTTGGGGTGTCTCATTTAATGGGTGCCTTATTTAATACCCTCTCCCTGTGGGTGTCTACCATTAATTATCTCAAGCTGAGCACCCAAAGGACTATTTGCTTCTGCAAATCTGGAATCTTTTCAACTGCTAGGGATAGAAACGATTTGAGTTACCTCCAGGGGTTGGTGAGGTTTGGGGAGTTTTTTTCGTCTTTAATCTGCCCAGAGCTGTTGCAGACTAATTCACTGCAGGAACCTCTGTCTGTACATTGCTATGTATGTGTGTGCATGTGTATAAAATAATAGAGAGTGACTGTCTACAATACATGCGTTTAAGCTACTCAGCTGAAAATTACTGAGCATTAAAATCCACCGGGAATCACAAGACTTCTAAATTAGGAAAGCACATGTCAGTCAGTGTGTGGAAATGAGTCCTCGTACAAGAGTAGCTTTCAATAAGAAGAATGAGTATTGTTCCCTGGAGGACATCAATCCTAGTTTGGCCACTCTGTACCGGCTTTTAGTATTTCTCTAGAAGCATGCGTTGCCTTTTGTTATTATTTTTTCCTGTATTTTGTTCCATTGTGCATTTCTATTAGATATGTCTCATGGACTAGCTATCAAGAGACACCCTACTGTGCTGGGACGAATGAAGGCATTTTCAACCATAAACAAGGTATTGTGGGATTGAAAAGAAATGTGGACAATGACAAGTCCTGGACAGCTTGTAATTGTTTAAATGTATTTTTATTACATTGTACAGTGACATGGGAACTCTGAAAAATTGGCTGACTTGACCTAAGGTTGAAGTGAGCAGAATGCTGTAGGGTAAATGAGGGGCTTTGGGAAAGATGGCATTTTTGTGCTTATTGGGTGTGGTCTAGTCCACCAGTATATATTTTTCCATGATTAAAGCATGTATTTTAATAGTGTTTAAATGACTTAGGAGTCTGTCCCATCTCAAAAAAATATAAGACACCTTGAAAATCCATGGGAATAAGTTTATTCCTATTGACCATCAAGCTTTTTTGTGCCTAAAACTCATGTGGGCATGCATTGAAAATGGTATTTCTGTACTTTCTTTGAATGAAAAAAGATAGAGTTAGTCTGGAAAAACTGTATTGTCACAGGTGATTAATTTTTCATCAGTGACACTATTTACATGTGGAAGAGCTTAGCAGGATGGTAGAAGATTCAAAATTTGGGCTGTATGGGCTGACTGTTCATTCAGGATTTGTAGATCCTTTTTGTTGCTGCCAGGGTCCATGTTTAAAATCATCATCTTGATTCATTAGTAGGGTATGTCAGAACATTTTGTAAGTGTTTATTTTATTTTCCCAAATTGAAATGCTCAAATCATAATTGAGAAGAGCAGAGGGTTAAGCAGGGCTCACCGGAAGCGGAGTCTCTAATTAGACAGCTGAACCAACCTGGTATTCTCCTGCATTTGGTGTTGTCCATCCACATGAGAAAACAAACAATATCCTTCCCGAGGTCTGAAACTACCTTGTATCTAAAGAAGTAATGCGATCTCCCTGTAGATAAGACCAGGAAATGAATGAATAAATACAAGACACGACCGCAGGACCCACCTACCTGTGGTTTGAGTGTGCTCTGCAGGCAGCTGCCCCCCGGTTCCTGGGTGCCCCCTATTCATCTCCATCCTGTGCATCTAGAAGGATCCTCTGGGAGTTAGGGAAGTATTTAGGAGTATCTTATCTGGGAAGTCAAACGGGATTTCTTCTCTGTTCCAGAGTCACAGTGGTGTGTCAGGTCTGACCTGAAACCAGTGCCATTTTTAAGAGGCTTTCCATTAACTTTACTGGCTTCTCGTTCAGTCCGCTCTGCTTTTCCAGGTATTGCTTCTTGGTTTATCTCCTGAAAAATAGGGTAGTGTTCTCTGTATTTTCAGTTAAAAATAGAAAAATAGAGGTAAATTCTTCTAAAAAATGTATGCCTCCAATCAAGGCACACTTTTTTTTTTTTTTTTTTTTGCAAAAGAAGCTCATGCTCTGATTGCAGCCAGCAGCAGAGGGTCCCTACCGAGAACCTTAAAACCATCCTTAAAGCAAACAAAAAGGAAATACAAAACTATTGTTGTTGCTATTCCTTAATAAAAAAAAAAAAGGCATTTTCCTCATTTTTATAGCTATATAGATAGACAGATATGTGTCTGTCTCCTTCCGCTTGCTTCAGCAGCAGGGAGTTGTGTGAGCTGAAGGAGAACCAACATCATTTTTACCTCTCGCCTACAGAGTGTTTCTTAGCGATTTATGCTGCCATCAGTCCATACCAGACATTTGCTTTCTCCTTGAGATTGAGTATCAGCCTAGCTCACATTTGTCTGGAGTACTGGCTATGCGAGCTGGCTTGACATGTTAATTTAATTTGTGCTTCTCAATTCATACTCTTTCATTTACGATCAAATATCAGGAAAGGTTACAATTAATCAGAGCACGGGAACAGAAGCTGGCAAAGCTAATGATGTATTACTGCGTTTTGTTTGCTCTGGAGGGGAATAATTGAAGTCCTTGTGCTACAGAAAACTATTATTAGTAAGTAAAAATTATCAAAGGAAAGCGACCCACACCCGTCTCCCATTTTGCAATCTGTGTTTCTAACAGTTTTCTTAAAAGTTCTTGAAAATGAAGCATTTTATTAACATTTTTTGGCTGTGTGGCTGCCTTGGGGGGAAAACATGCCTTTTCACAGGGCATTGGGGGGTTTGAGCCCTCACTGCTGCCCTCCACTCTGGGCTCGCAGTTGATACTCAGTGCATGTGAAGGCGATTTCCAGATGCTAATAGCGTGCCCGTCCCCGAGGGGAAAGGGCTCTGCTGCTGCTTGCTCAGCAAAGGAACCACAGGGAATCCCTGCAGAAAAAATACAGGCTGATGGACTTAACGTGGTATGCGCTTCCTAACTGAAAATGAACTAATTGCTGGTTGTTTAAAAAGCAAACGTGTTGCTGGGCTGAGGTAGACGATGAGCGCTGAGCCCCTCCTGAGGGAGTATTTACAGCCCAGCCAAGTGCTTGAGCAGCGGCAAGGTGTACGTAGAAATACTTGCAGGTTTCCCAGGGCGGCTCAGGGTTATGCTGCTGCTGGACACAGATTATTTCCTTGGGTCAGCGGGACACAGCATCTGGCTGCTGAAATACTATAATAAAAAAAAAAGGGCTTGTGTAGCTATGGTACACAGTCATTAAAAGCTCCATTTTAAAGTAAAAATACCCATCTCACTTTGTTATTCTAGTTACTAACTTTATAAGGTTATTGTATGATTTTATGTAAGGCAAAATTTCACAGACCTTTGCTCAGTGTTAGTCTGTGGGCTCACCTGGCATGGTAAGTGCCGTTGTCAGTGCTTTGCAGATGCACTTGGGACTCCTTGGTAGTTGTCAAGATTACAAGACGAAATAAGCCTTTCCAACTTTCCTAGTTATTAACCTTAAAAGAATAGCTACTGGGAAGGGAAGAAAAAAGTGGCTCTGACTTTTTCATTGGGAACAGGGTCTGGCACTCCGTAAGTCAGGCAGAGTTGAGCAGACTTCTCTCTGTTTGGTGGGTTGACTGGATTACTTTTATTTAGGTTATGATAAAAGATACAGAATATGATTAACTTTAGGATTGAAGGTATCCTTTTATTCCAACTGCCTCAGGTTTTACATGCTGTAAGTGCAAAAATTTGTTCTTTGAGGCTATTTACATAAATCTGGACTTTCAGCTTTTCAGTTCATCAGTCCCCCTCAGTGTCCCCTGGTCTCATATACAGAGAAGGGACAACCCACCAAAACCCCAGGATGGGGCCAAGTGTACAAGACTGAACAAACAGAGCAACTTGTCACCTCTGAACACGAGCTCAGGGCTAGGAGCTGGGCAAGGCTTTAACTTTTTGTGGGAAGGCTGTTGCTGGAAATCCTGCCCTGAGCACAGACACCCTCATGGGAGGACCTGAATGGGCTCCCATGGCACCCAAAATAACACTGCCACCCTCTTACTCCAGCACTTCTTGCTTGAAAAATACCTTCGTTTGTGACTGGGAGGCAGCATGACGATGGTGCAGTAGCTGACAGAGTGGATTTGCTTTCCTGGTCCATGTCTCACACCTTGCACAGGCAATGTCTTGGACACAGGGAATTTTCTCTGTGTAGGGGGACCTGGTCTGTCGTTGGAAGTCACATGTGAAATTTGGACCAGTTCAGGAGTCCACGGCACTGTGGTGCTCAGTGAATTATTTCTGTGCATAGAAAGGAGTGAAATGAAAAGGAGCCGAGTCTGGCATAGATCTAACAGGCAGTGTGTGCTGATTAGGCATGTAATTCGATTTGTTAGGCGCTACAGTAAACAGCATTAAGTGCAAGATGCAGTGATTGCTCCTGATAGCACCCTTTCAGCATTACCCCGCTTCCTGCAGCAGCTGGATGGAGCTGTGTTATGACTGTTCAGCAGGCACCAGCAGAGCTGGCAATATTCCTTTCTTGGGCACAAGCTTGAATAACACAAATACTGCCATTATAAAAGGTTTTGGGTAGCTGTATCTACAGAGCACAGCTCACACATTTCTCCTGCTATCCCTACTCCTTCCCCATTCCCCAGTGGTGCAGCTGGGACCAGCACTGCTGTGGGTTACTCAGCCATTGTCAGCAGGAGAGGCGGTACGATAGTCTGATTTTTCCCACCAGTATTGTGTTTTCCTCCAGTAAATGTCATGTCCATATCTTTTCCATCATGGCTTTGGTAAAGAAAGCCCCTTGTCTTTATTCTTGTGCTACGGTTGGACCATTGGTTGGTGGAGCCCCTCAGCATCGCAGCCCTGAGCTGAATACAAACTTCTCTCCTGGCTCTCCCAGTTAAGAACAGACTTGCTTTTGGTCTCATGCTATCACACTTAACTAAATTCTTTGTTTGTTGCAACTGAAGAGCTACCTCCTTCAAACCTCCCATTTATAAGCACCAAATGAATGTACTACATCATTTCAGCAGAAGGATAAGTGAAGTCTTTCTACAGAAATACCCCATTGAAGCCACATAATGAGGAGTCCTGTTTTTTTCTTTCCCCTGGAGCTAGCTGAAGCCCACTGCCATCAATAGTAGATTGGTTTTAGGACAGGCTCCCCCAGCCCGCCTCGTGTTGAGTATCGCCTTGTGCCACGTATGTGGTGTTGAAATCAGCGAGACTATTGATTGGCAAAGCACATGTAAGTAGAGGACAGACATCCTGGTTCTGCTCTTCCCCACAAAAATAGCAACAAATTAGGAGTATGAGAACTCATTTCCTTTCATTCAGTGGGGGCGAGCACGGGAGGAGCTGGACTGAGAGATGGCATTTGCTGAGAGACTTGGCACGATCAGGAGTACATTGGAGGCTGTCAGGAGGAATTAAGTTAAGGGTGAGTGCCCTGGCATGAGGAGGGTGGGGTGAGGATGCCACATGGGCAGCCCTGCATTGCTACCCCGCAGCCACTTACCTGCCTTTGCCTCTGCTAAATGCAGGCAATTGTTACATTGTCTGTGGGATGTTTTCCTAACTAATCCCATTAGGAAATTAGAGTTTCTTAACTTTGAGAGGCTTGCTGTTTTGCATGACAGAGAATGGATAGGTGCCTGAATGAACTTATTTTTTAATAAAACGCATTTTGTGCTCTTGATAGAAGTTTTGTAACATTTATGTTGTATGCATACTATCTGGCATCCTGGGGAATGGGAGAGGTCCATTGTTTCTCTTCAAAGCACTTAGCTCTCCAAGGCTTATCAAATTGTTTTAGGAATCAGAGGTACCTTTCTCATTTATTCACTTGTCCAGGATGTTTTCTACTTCCACACCTGATTAAATGAGTAAATGCTTTATTTTTTGTATCACACCAATAAAGCTATGGCAAAGAGATTAAATCTCTCCTTTTTGAGGTCTAAGGAGAAGCACCTTGTTAGGGACTGAACCAGGGCTCTTACGAGCCAGGAGTGGGAGGTTTCACTGGCTTGGTGGCCCCAAACCCACATCCTCAGACAGCTAAGGAAAACAAGTAGCATCATTCTTATTCTTTGGGAGAAATCCGGGGAAATGAAGTTTCATTGTGATTTCATTGCGATTGTATATATTAATTACAGTTATTTAGAGGGACCACGGTCAGGAGAGGTCAGCTTTGCTTTGCAGTGAAAGCCAGCAACCTTGCTGGCTGATGAAGCAAAGCAGCAGTACGCAGCATTCGTTATTGATACCCTTAAGAGCCGGTTGAGGCTTTGGTCCTTTTGGTAGCACCAAGAGACTGTTTGCAGAGCTGGCCCAGGTGGCCATGGGGGGAGTCCTGTCCCACTCCCACAGGGCTGAGACCATCAGCCAGGTTTCCCAGTCACCTTTCGCAGGCACAGCCCCACAGGGGATGTTCTCCAGCTGCCAAGACACATAGCATTTGTGCATTTGCCTGCATGGCTGAATCCATTCCTTGCTGTGTGAGGTGCCACTATTACTCCCTGTCTCTCCTGCTATAGCTTCACAGTCAATTTAAGCTGACCGACCTAAGCACAAGCTGCAGTCAAAAGAGGGGAGCAAGTCCCACTACCCAGGCCTCAGACACCATCCCCATGCAAAAACATGGCCTTGGCATCAGGTTTGAGACTAAAATATTCTCCTGAGAAAGTAAAGGTCCCGCTGGGCCAAATTTCATGTTTGCTTCTAGTTGCAATAGTATTAAAACAAGAGAGCAACGTATCAAAGAGCAATTTAAAAACAAAAGAGTAATATCTTGTTGAATGAATCTGCTGTATATTTTTTAAAAGGCAATATACAGTATGCCAGCCGATGTGCTTTTATTTATCTGATGTTGTTTGGAGCTCTAGACGACTTCAAGCATCCAACAGCTGCATTAGAGTGCAAGTCCAGCAGGAAACCCTGCAAGTATTGGCATTGATCAGATGAAGAAGTACATGTCTAGAGCTGATGGTTTAAAATGTGACTCCAATAGGCCTCATAGATTCACATCCCAGAGGGTGAATGAAATCAATCCAGTGCCATTGATCTGCAGCCGGCTGCGGTGTGCAGAGCCCTGCAGATGAGCAGTGAATAGGAGCTGCTACCTGAACTGGCAGCTGCTTCTGTTTGAACCTGGAAAATGAATAATCTGTGACCAGAGACCAACAACCTTGACAGCTTTGGGTTAGGCTGGAAACACCTCCGCAAGTGCCACTAGGTACCCAACATGCCACTGACATTAAAAATAATAAGGTCACAATGTTGGAAGTGGAAAAAGGGCTAGATAGCAAGGTGATCATAAAAGATTTCAGGAGAGGAAGGTGAGGAAGATACCAGAGTTAACGAAGGTGGAGAGAGACAGTCAAAAGGGCAGGAGATTTGGAGAGAGTTCAGAAAAGGGGAGCAAAGCCGGAGGGAGCTGTGGAAGATGAGACCTGTGAAGAAAGGCCAACAGAAGCAGGTCTGCTCCGTCTAAAGAAAATAGGCACAAGGGAGACATAATCACCTGCAAACACACAAGGGGGACTTACAAAGCAGCCAGCAATCAATTTTCAAATAATGGACCTGATCTTTAAATAAACTAGTAAAAGGGAATGAGGGTGGAATAAATACCCCATTTATCATCCCATCTTTTTTTGCAGCAGCAGCAACACAGCTGTATTTTCTTCCCTGAGCTTCTCCTCTCCACCTCCTGAATCATAAAGTCAGGGCAGCACCTTTACAGCTGAGTCTCTCCTGTGATACAAGAGGTTTTATAGAGCTGCCAGCCTCCTCACCCAGCTACTAATTCAGGCATATGCTGCTCAAGGGCTTACCAAGCCCTGCTTGAAATGGCCATGAGATCAAGGTGGAGGACTATTTTGAGACAGCAGAAAGCAGGCAGAGGACTTTTCCAGGACAGGACAGTATTTCATTGAAAAGCAACAGGACCTCTGTCTGTTTCCCTGGGACCAGGAATTTCTCCTTGCCTTACACAGCAGGTTTCTGGAGTCCTTCAGAAAGTCAATTCTGAACTTGCCTCAATATAACCATTAGGCTCCACTTTGTTGTAAGGTGGGAACCACCAAACCCAAGGGTTAATCCAGATTGTGAGTGTATTGGCTATTTCCTATGCCAATAGAGTGAGCAAATACCTTCATCCCTTTCAGTTTGCAATTCATGCCTCCTTCCACTTCGCCTCTGAAACCTCTCTTGCCCCAGCTGTCTGCCTGTGCTCCCTGTGTGCCCTGCCAACCCTCCTGCTGCCTTCCCCAGGCTCCTCAGGACGGGCAAAGCAGGCAGGAGGAAGGCAAACAAACCCACTCTTGTCAGGAAACAACTACTAAATAGTTGACCAAAACACTCACTTTCTGCAGAGTAAGTGCAGTAACAATTAGCTTTACCAGGCAGCCAGCTCAACCCAGGTCTCTCCAGCAATGCATGAGCTGGGAAGGTCACATTTCCTCCAACAGCCTCCAGTTCTTTGCTTGTCCAGCATGGGACAGAGTCCTCTCTCTTCTCCATACCACCTGCGCAAAGACCAAAGGAGCTGCTTCTTCCTCCTGGACCTTAAAAATAGTAGGGCCATTGCTGCAATGAATCCCACCTGAGTCTGCTGGCCAGGAGCCAGCGAGCTGCACCCACCCGGGCATAAACCCAGGTACTTCGGGCACATGGCGCTCTCATGGCAAATCGTTTCTCTTCTGAAGGAGAAGTCACACCATGTAAATATGATGATTATAGCAGCTGATACCTGATACTGTTTTTAAGCAGGACCCTTTACAAAGGCAGATGAAGGTCCTTAGACCAGGCTGGAATTGGATCTGAGCTCTCCCATCTATTTGCATTGCTGAAATGGTGTTAGGAATAAATCCCCCTTTAACTGCTGCTGGGTGAGGCCTAGATATGAACATAGCGGGGCCAGGCTCTCAACTGGGATGGGTTGTCTTTTCTCCAAGATCTGGCATATAGATTTAAGATGCAAAGCTGTGTGTGCATTTGCTCTCGTGGCGTGTCGGGGCATGGCTCGCCACTTATACCGTATGCTGTCTGCCGAGCAAAGCCATACGCTGCTGCTGGTATTGCTCAGGGCTGTGAGTTTTCATGGGACGCAATTTGCAGCATGAGCGGATAGCAGAGAGAGGAGTAGAAAATAGGTCCTGGGGCTTTCTCTACTGGGAGTAGAGGCATTTTCTTGTTTCATAAGGTATTATAAACATATATAGATTAGAGACTGGGTTAATTTCTTAAAATCTCAGATCCTGTGAGAGGAGGTCAGATAAGAAGATCTATGCAGTCTTCCTTGCATAGATCTCAAAGGCAGTATGCGTGGAGTAAAGTTCATATAGGTATTTGGCAAATAACATCTACTAAAATTGTCTGTGCAGTAGAGAGAATGGCTGCAGGTTGCAACAAAGCATAAAGATGGGGTTTCTTTCTTTTCTTTCCTGTTTCCTTATGACTTCTCCAGATTTTTCCACCATGTTCGGAAAGAAGAAGAAAAGGCTTGAAATTTCCGGGCCCTCTAACTTCGAGCATCGGGTCCACACTGGCTTTGACCACCGGGAGCAGAAGTTCACAGGACTACCTCAGCAGTGGCACAGCTTGCTGGCGGACACGGCAAACAGGCCAAAGCCTATGGTGGATCCCTCATGCATCACTCCCATCCAGCTCGCTCCTATGAAGGTATCGTGCAAAGTCATCTTTGAACTTCCTAACCTACCTTTAATTGCATGTAACCTTAATGAAGTAATACCAATAGTGGCTGTCCCGGGAGGCAGGCATGGCTGGGGAGTGCGCGAGTATGAAGTGTGCTGCAAATCCAAATATTTAATAGTACAGCTGCAAGGAAAAAGAGTTAGCTGTATAAAACTTGTACGAGTGTCCCAGAAGAGTGTGAGTCATGGGTCTTGCAGGGACCATGCCTTCATGCTCCCGGGCTGCGGAAGAAAAAGCCACAAGTCCTGCTGGAGGCCCAAAACATGCTCCTCTGCAGCATAAAGCTCCTTGATAATTAATTTAAGAACAGTGCTTTAGGCAAAGGCAGTTTGGAGCAATGGAGAGAGGGAAAAGTACACCAAAGGAAAAAAATTAAATTGCTTGTTCAGCCGGGCGAGGAGCTCAGGGAGGGATCTCATTGCCACCCCCCCGCTGCCTGGAGGGGATAACACAGGTGATGGAGCTGAGCTCCTTGCCGGGTGGTAAAATGAGGGGAAACAGCCCCAGGTGGTGGCTTGGGAGGTTCGGGCTGGACAGCTGGGGAAAAAACTTGGCTCGGAGGGTAGAGCAG